>NW_024572899.1:0-351847 GCF_018153835.1 Drosophila eugracilis | reverse complement strand
AAAAAAAAGAAAAATAAAATAATAAAATAAAAAACAAAAAGAAAAGTCAAAACCAAAGCTTAAACAATAAAAAACAAAAACAAAAAACAAAAACAAAAAAAAACAAAACAAAATGAATAATCAATTCGAGTTTTTTTATTCGTGCCAATTGTTTGTTATTAAGAAACAAGTGGAAACCTGTCGATGGACACATCAAGAAAATTTCGGAAGGATTTAAAGGAAGGATTCTCCATTACACGTATGTTAATGATGGATTGGACATCCAATTACCTGAAAACTTTATGAGTGAAGCAGGATCGTTTTTGCTCACATCTCAGAACATTATTAGAGAGATATATATCGGTAAAAGTAAATTTCGAGTTATTTGCCGAATATATACTCTTTAAGAATGAAACGGAAGAAATTAAGACTAACAGCTTTTAAAGTAAAATGACTATTTTGAATCAGTTCTCGTATTTGGATTCTATTTTTCTTGAGCATACTATGGAAATAGTAGGAAAAGCACAAGAATTCCAAGAGAAAGATAGCGGGTGGACATTAATCAAAATAATGCGCCTAGAAATGAATGTGAACCAATATACACCTTTATCAGGTTCATCGTATAAGAAAGCTATTACTAATGAATGTAATGAAAATGATGCATTCTGTTTCAAATGGGCCTTGATATCGGCTTTAATATATGTAAAAACCCCCAAAGTTCCTATAACGTTGATATATCCAATGAAAAAATATACTTGAACAATGGATTAATATTGGATTTCACCAATCTAAATTTCCCTATGGAAATAAAATGTGTGAAACATTTTTTAAATAATAATCTCTACATGAGTATAAACATCTTTGGGTATAATGAAGACACGAAACAAATAATTGGGACGCTGTTTCAATCGGAGATTGGGAAGATGGCGGAAATGGACATTATATGTTCATTAAAAATATTTCAAGGTTTGTTTCATATATATATATATATATATATTATATATATTTATATATATATATATATATATATATATAAGCTGCCGGAATTAGACAAGCGAACTCTGGAGTTTACCCAATACCGCAAGCAGCTTGAGGTTCCGTTCGTCGTGTACGCTGACTTTGAATGTTTACTGGAGCCCAGAAATATTGAAGTAAGCCCGAAATTATTTAATTTAAACTCTCATGTACCTATAGCTTATGCCTATTATATTAAGTCTACCTTTGATTCTAAGATAGATAAATTTGTAATAAAAATAGGTAGTGACGCAGGTTCAAATTTTGTAGACTCTCTTGTACAAGATTTATCAAAACTGAATGATGAGTACTTGTATAAAGTTAAACCAATCATAATGACTCCTGAAGACGAGTTTGAATTTCAGGATTCATTAAATTGTCATATTTGTAAACAAAATATTATTAAATGATAGAGTTAGGGATCATTGCCATTTAACAGGTTTATTAAGGGGTGCAGCTCATTCTAAATGTAACTTGGTGTATAGACTATGTAAATTTATACCAGTGTTTTTCTATAATTTTTGTAAGTATGGTTTTCATTTATTTATTGAAGACTTGGCTAAAACTCCTGGTACTATTAATGCAATCCCAGTAAATAAAGAACAATATATTTCGGTGTCCAAAGCAATATAAATTTCAAATGGAAACAATTTTGAAATTAGATTTCTTGACACATTCAGATTTATGCCATCAATTTTAGATACCCTTGCTTCTAACTTCATTGATGATCAGTTAAATACAGTTAAAACATATTTTAAAAATGAAACAGAATTCAGGCTTTTGCGTAAAAAGGGTATCATATGAATATTTAGATTCAGCTAGTCGACTTTAGGAAACTTCCCTACCATCAAGAGCAGCATTCTATAGTAACTTGACAGAAAAGGAATGCATAATGTTTGGTCACAATTTTCTTGTTCAAGTCTAAAGGATTATTTAGAGTTGTAATTTACTCATTGCTCAGTTTTTTACTACACCAGGTCTATCTTGGGCAGCCATGTTAAAGACCACAAATATTCAACTTGAGTTATTAGTAGCTTTCGATATGTATAGATTTATTCAAAATAGCATTCGAGGGGGCTCAGTAAAAAAAATATAGATATATATAGATATAGCCAAATAACATATACTTAATAGATTTTGATCCAACAAAGGAATAATCATTTTTAATGTATTTGGATGCAAACAATTTATATGGTTGGGCAATGTCACACCCTCTTCCATATAAAGGGTTTGAATGGTTGTCCCCATGACTTAAAAAATTTTGATGTACATAACATATCTATTGATAGTGAGAATGGATATTTTTTGGAAGTATGATACACATAATTATCTTCCGTTTTGTCCGTCAAATAGTTTTGTATCTAAGGAGGATAAAGATAAAAAATTAATAGCTGACCTCGGAGACAAAAAAATTCTTTAATCCATTATAGAAATTTGCAGCAATGCATACAAAATGGGTTAATATTAAAAAAGATTCATAGACGGGTACGATTTTTGCAAAAACTTTGCCTAAAGACTTATATTGACTTAAATACTTTACATAGACAGAATGCCAAGAATAAATTTGAAAAAGCTTTTTTTAAATTAATGAACAACTCGGTCTATGGGAAAACTATACTACTTCAAGAAAATTTAAATTACATGGATGCAGACTCATTTATCTATACTATAAAAACTGATGATTTTTTTAAGGATATTCGTGGTTATATTGAATCAAAATTTGATACATCCGATTATTCCGATAGAAGAAGCGATTTATATAATTTTAAAAAAGTTAAGTTAGGATATTTTAAAGATGAGTTGAATGGAAAACCAATGAGTGAATTCATAGGTCTATGCTCCAAAGTTTATAGTTATAAAATAGATGAAGTTGAAAACTCTGTTATAAAGAAAAAGGTGTGAGTTCCAGAAATTTAACTATGGATCATTATAAAAATGTATTACTCACTGGAAATCCACTATATGGTAGTAGCACAATGTTTAGATCAAGGGCACACAAAATATCAACATAATATATAGGAATGTGCTTTGTGCTAATGATAATAAAAGAAAACGAATACATAATGAAACAGAGTTTGCAATGTTAAATCACAATGATCATGGTACTCTATCAATAAAACATAAAAGATTTATGGAAAAGGACATTGTGGATAGTATCAATTTCTTAGAACTTGAAAATATATTCTTAAGAGATCAGTACAACTTCTACCTCTGGAGAGATAAGTCGTGCCAAAACAGTGTTAAACCTAGCTTCGCGGAAACCAAAAACGTTATCAGCAAAATATTGCACAAACAAATATCAACCACAAAGAGAAAATAAAAAACCCAACAACACCAAAAACACGAAAACCTCTAATACGGGCTCAAGCCCTTCATTAGCTATCATGACGGACCCACCAGACATTTTCAAAATCTCATCAAAATCGAATCATTCCCAATTAGGCGACCCGAAATTTATAATAATTAAAAGAAAGGACAACGACTCGTTTGAAAAAATATCACCATTCATAATTAAAAAATCCGTGAACTTTGCCTGTGGAGGAGAAGTTGACGGATGCAAAAAAATAAGAGACGGAACATTGTTATTAAAAACTAAAAATGAATTGCAAGCCAGAAAGCTCCTTAAACTTACAAAAATCGCAGAAATGGAAGTGACAACAAGCGAACACAAAACATTGAACTTCTCTAAGGGAGTTATTTATTGTAACGACCTTAGATATATTGACGAAGTCACTATCTTACAAGAACTAAAACCACAAAAAGTAAGCGAAGTTAAAAAAATAATGAAACGACAAAACCCCAACACTAACTCTGATAGCAGCAACACCACTCTAGTTGAAACCGGATTAATCATTATCACATATGAAACACACAAACTCCCAGAAATATTGCGAATTGGATACGAAACAGTGCGTGTACGAGAGTATATCCCACTTCTCCTTCGATGCAGAAAATGCCTCCGCTTTGGTCACCCAGCACCAATATGCAAAAGCTCCGAAACCTGCACTAATTGCTCAGAAACAAAACACACAAACGACAATCAAACATGCAAAAACGAAAAAAAAAAGCCTAAACTGCAAAAACAACCCAGAACTTGACCATCAGCACAGCCCAACCGACCGCAAATGCCCCACTTTCATAAAAAACCAAGAACTTACAGCTATTAAAACCACACAAAAAGTTGATCACAAAACTGCCCAACGTATTTACTTCGATCGACATGGATTTCAATCGAGGAACACCTACGCCAAAACACTTGCAAACGCCACAACTCAGAGGACAACTAACACTCAATCATCGAATGCTAATATAAATACACACACAAACACAACACAACCGCAACATAAAAAATCGAACACCACACCCACATCAGGAACCCAAACTTCTCCATTAAATACGACAGCTACCGGCTTAGTCACAACAACTCTACCATCAGGCCAAACTCTTCAACGCCATCACCACCACGATTACGACAAACTAGAAGACATGGATATTGACTGCATCACACATACCAAAAAACCAACCACACCGTACTCGTCACAACTCACAGAAGACTCACTAAAAATAAAAATCTTCCATAAAGATAAGTCTAAAAACCTAACAACTAATCTTAAAGCACCTAAGACTAAGACCAAAGCGCTATATAAAATCCAACTCACTAACAACAGCGACAGCGAATCCATATAGAACCTTAAACTCAAACCGTTAACACTACCAATAAAGTTAAGTCACAAACTTTCATCTTCACTAAAATGTCATTAACAATAATTCAATGGAACATACACGGCTATAGAAACAACTACACAGAACTGCAAATGTTAATTAAATCCCAGAAGCCACACATTTTAGCCCTTCAAGAAACCCACATATCAAACCTATCCTCACTCCCCTCCCCAATAAATTATACACTTCACACTAGCGCCAACAACCACAACGGCTTTGGAGGCGCTGCCCTTCTCATCCACAACTCCGTCTCCCAAAACCCCATGTCTTTGAACTCCGACTTCGATGCCGTCGGAGTTAACATCCACTCTAAATACAAATTCAACATAATTTCTGCATACATCTCACCTTCAAAATCATTTAATACCAATAACCTCGAAAATACCTTTGCTTCGCACAATCTGCACACACTTGTCCTAGGGGACTTTAACAGCTGGCAACCCTACTGGGGTTCGCCTAAACATAATGCCAGAGGGAAAATAATAGCGGACTACCTAGACAAATCAGACTTCATTCTCCTTAACGACAAATCCCCTACCCACTTCTCCACCCACAACACCTTCACTCACATCGACCTATCCTTCGCATCATCGCCATTAGCACCCGAAATCCATTGGGAAGTGTTGGACGACCTATATGGCAGTGACCACTTCCCTATTCTTTTATCCTTGTTTAACAACCCATCCTCTCCCTCCTTCTTATCCAAACCCTTCTTCAAACTAAGATCCGCAGACTGGGAACTCTTCAAAGAAAAATCCCTCCTCCTCAACGCTTCAATCCATCCCAGCAGCAATGTCAACCGCGAAGCAGCGCTAATAAAAAAAATAATCACTCAAAGTGCCCATTTCTCAATTCCCAAAACACAACCTTCCCCCTCCATCGCACAGTTCCTTGGTGGACCAAGGAACTAACTCTTCTTAAACGGGACAAATCCATGAAATGGAGAACCCTAAAAAGAGAAGTTACTTCCTTCAACACCATGGAATACAAAAAAGCAAACGCAAAACTCAAAAGAGCCGTCAGAATAGCCAAAAGAGCTGCTATCCGTAGTTTTACTACGGATATCAATCAATTTTCTGACCCCACGAAAACGTAGTCAAACATCAAACGACTTTGCGGCATGCACCCACAAAAAAATATTCACTGCATTTGCAACCCCATGGAAATTACCGACCAAACTGAAATCGCAAACACATTCGGTCAAACGTGGTCAGAGCGAGCAGATGATAATAACTTTTCACCCCAATTTCGCCTCAACAAACAACTCCTGAATACAGTCCCCACATACCAACCTTCGAACCCAGCCCTAGAAATTGAAACAAACATCTCTTATTTATAATTCTTATCCGCACTGAACTCCCTAAGAGGCAACACCCCAGGCCTCGACCGAATTTCCTACTCCACGATCAAAAACCTTCCTATCCCTGTAAAGCTTAGAATTGTCAACCACTTCAACAACATCCTCTCCTCCCACATCCCCCAATCACTTAAACTTAGCCTCGTCATTCCCATAGTTAAACCTAACAAACCCAAAACTGACTCTTCCACCTCCTTATTCAACACAACAAGCGTAAAAATCCTACATCCAACCTCTCATCCCTTTTTAATCGCATTGACGAATGGTGCCTCCAATCGGGCTCCATTCTCTCTGCAGAAAAATGTCAACTCATCAACATCTGCCGCAAAAACATAACTGCAAGGCCAAGATAATCTCAGGCGGCACCATTATCCCGAGCACCAATACCCTCAAAATATTAGGCCTTACTATTAACCACAGGTACAACTGGTCCTGTCACATCAACAAACTGAAATCTGACCTCACAAAACCATTTGGCATTGTCAAGCACCTATCCTCCCTCAAGTACAACACTAATACAGCAACTCTTGTCCAAATAGTTAAATCCCTTATAGTGACCAAAATTGACTTCTGCCTCCCCATTTACGGTCGCGCACCCAAATCCCAGCTTAACCGCCTAAAATCTTCCCTTAACTCCGCAATTAGATCAGCACTGGGTGCATTCCGCTCTACGCCAACCAACAACTTGCTGGCTGAGTCGGGCATCAATACCATCGAACTCAAAAGAGACTTCCTTACCGGCAAGTTCTCCAAAACCCTCTCCCTGTCTAAGGACACCCCCCTAAAAACTTTCACAAAACCACAAAATCGAAACTATAGATATCCCAGTACCATAGACCTAATCCTAAAAATCTGTAACTCCCATTCTATCCCAACCCTCCCAATAAAAAAGTTACCCTCCAAAAAATTCAACATGCTCAACATCATCAAAGCCACAGACACCTCCCTCTCCAAATATAATAAAAACACTACTCCCCCAATCGTTTTCCAACAACTCTTCCACTCCCTCAAATCATCCTATCCTAATCACAACTTCATCTACACAGATGGCTCCAAAGCCAATGGTATAACCACCTACAGCATTACAACCGAGCGAGAAACCATAAAAACAGGCCTCCTACTTATCTTCTCCTCAGTACTATCGAGCGAGATTATAGCCATCCAGGAAGCCTTAGTCATCTGCGCCAAGCTGCCAGGCAAGCATGCCATCTGTACAGAGTCCCTTTCCTCAGTTCCCGCGATTCTTAACCACGACAACCATTCTCAATATCCAACCCTAGCTCGCAATATGATCACCCAACACTTCCCAAAAATCAAACTAATCTGGATCCCCAGTCACATGGGCATTGCAGGTAACGAAAAAGCTGACTTTGCAGCAAAACACGCTGCCAAATTCCCCTTAACCTACACCCCTAACCTAAGCCCCAGTGATACATCCCATTTCTTTAAATCTCTCCTACATGCAAAACAAACACAACTGTGTACCTCCTCAAGTTATCAACGTTTACCCAGCCCCTCAAAAACTCCCTCCTAAACAGAAGAGAACAAATCATCATCACCCGCCTCAGACTAGGACACTCATTCTTAACAAACGTCCACTACCTCGACAGAACTAGGAACAACGTGTGCCCATTATGCAACATCTCCCAGATTGACATCCACCATATTATTTGCTCCTGCCCCTCCCTTTCCACGCAAAGATCCTTATTCCTTAATAATCCAGATCCAATCAGCACCATAGCTAACCCCACAGATACAAACTCTTTAAACATCCTCAAATTCCTAAACAACTCCCACATCACCTCCCAAATCTAACTAAATCAAAGTTTTTGTAAATAAAATGTAAATAGTAATCCATAGCATGTATATACTCATAAGCCAAAAATTCACCAGCCGTATTCCTAACTTAAGCCGAGCTGAAGGCCCTAGCTGCTATTGCTCCTGGCCATTTGTTAGCTCTTAGTTTTAACTAATTGTTAGCCTTAGATAAATAAATAAATAAATAAATAAATTCTTAAGAGATATAATAAATGGGAGAAATACAGATATCAATACAATAAATGAACTTAGAGATAAGCAAGTAAACATAGAACAAGAATTATTTTATAAGTCAATTGAATTGGAAATGTTTTATTTTGATCGAGATTGTGGTCAATATAAGTAAAACAAAAATAAATTGTAAAAAACATATAATATTTTATTAAAATTGTTAGTACACACATTATAAAATTGTACATTTATACATGTGTAAATAAACTTTTTAAATTTAATTATAAACAATTAAACAATAAAAAAAGATAATAGAACAAAAAAAAAAATTAAATATTACATTGTCTTTTAATTTGGTATTTGTACTATAAAATGTCATCTTTATTTACCCAGCTGGCTTCGTCCATTGGAAAGCCAAGCCATTTTACCAATACATTATCACCTCTTCGCTTTAAAAATTTTCTCAACTAGAAATGTGTTCGGGAATTCAGTCTTTTTGAGTTCTTCTTTATAAAACCCACCCTGAATCGGATTACCTTTATAATCTTCAAGTATGTTTTGGGGAATGTATTGTTGACTTTTCTAATTTTAAATATTTCTGTTGTATAATTCGGTGTATACCCTTTTTCAAACACATGTTTATACTTGCTGATACGAACGTGATCGCCATATCGCAGTTTACTCTCAACATATATCTTTATATGATTATATGAGTCTTGTAATTTGTTTTTCATTAGATGTGTTGACATTGATTGGGCTCATTTTTATGGTTCTATGTACCCTATTATTGTAATCAAATATCAAATTTTTGTAAATATCTATCCACTTATATTTCCCATTGAAACTAAACTCACGCCACATTGACTCTTTGAGTGTTCTATTAAAACGCTCGACAATTGATGTCTTAAGAGTGCTGAACGTCGAATAATGATAGTGCTTCACCACAAGCAAATTTAGAAAACGTATCAATTACATTTACTAAGTAACGATAACCATTGTTAGATGTTGAAAAACCCCCAATTTCAACCAAATCTGCTTGCCACAGATCGTTTATTCCCTTCGTAATGACTCGTCTTCGTTGAAAATGTTTATGAGACGGTCCGTGCAACTCATTTACAATTGCTCGTCTAATCAAATTCTTCGAATTGGTGTATAGGCTACACCTTCTATTTCAATTGTTGTCTTTTTGGTATCGCTGTCGGTTTTGTTACATACTTAAAAATATAGTCCTCAATAACTTTTATCTTTTCAAGAACTTTCTCAAATATTTGATCAGTACTATCTGCTCTCTTGTTATAGACCTGTATTTTATTTTCAAGATTTGAAATTTTTGTAAGTCGACGATTAATACTTTGACTTACAAGTTTTCTTAGGTCTTCCCCCAACTTTCTGACACACTCATCTGTATATTGTTTTGTAGTCAAGTCATTATCATCTAAGGGTTTAATAGTATCAATTACCATCAGTATCAATTAAAAAAGTTTTATTTCATTTAACACCTCTTTTAAAATGATCTGATCGCTCCCTATTTTTAGAAAAATGTCCAAACTTGTCAACAGACATGATGATTATAAATAAAAATCTTTTTTGTGTTTAATATATATACTCTAATTAAACAATAATTCCCTCCTCTCGCAGTTCCTCTACTATTGAGAAAATTTCATTATTGTGATTGTTGTTACCCGCTGTTTTTAACGCCACAAAAATTTGTAACCGTTCGACTAGTTCATTCAGATCATTCCAATATATATAATTTGGTTTTGATTCCCTATTTTTTTTAATAATTTTAGTATATTTAAATACGCGGGAACCTTTAATTCGATTATTCACGTTATAACCTAATCTGTGAACATTTGTTTACAATATAATATTTTTATATGTTTTCAAATCATTATCATTATAATTTTGGAGGTGTTTATGAAATATAAGAGAGTACAGACCAGGAGTTAGCTCGCAACACATTCCACTAGACAAATTAATCTTATTATCATTAATTTTTAGTTCACTATTCCCTAATGTTAATACATTATCTAAACTTTTTTTAGGTCCGTATGCCTTGTCTAATATATTTTCCCGACTCAAATGACTGATATTAAAATCATAATTTTTATTATCTATCTCGTCTTCTATATTTATATCTTCCCTCATTTGATTTTCTTGACGGATGCAAAAAAATAAGAGACGGAACATTGTTAATAAAAACTAAAAATGAATTGCAAGCCAGAAAGCTCCTTAAACTTACAAAAATCGCAGAAATGGAAGTGACAACAAGCGAACACAAAACATTGAACTTCTCTAAGGGAGTTATTTATTGTAACGACCTTAGATATATTGACGAAGACACTATCTTACAAGAACTAAAACCACAAAAAGTAAGCGAAGTTAAAAAAATAATGAAACGACAAAACCCCAACACTAACTCTGATAGCAGCAACACCACTCTAGTTGAAACCGGATTAATCATTATCACATATGAAACACACAAACTCCCAGAAATATTGCGAATTGGATACGAAACAGTGCGTGTACGAGAGTATATCCCACTTCCCCTTCGATGCAGAAAATGCCTCCGCTTTGGTCACCCAGCACCAATATGCAAAAGCTCCGAAACCTGCACTAATTGCTCAGAAACAAAACACACAAACGACAATCAAACATGCAAAAACGAAAAAAAAAGCCTAAACTGCAAAAACAACCCAGAACTTGACCATCAGCACAGCCCAACCGACCGCAAATGCCCCACTTTCATAAAAAACCAAGAACTTACAGCTATTAAAACCACACAAAAAGTTGATCACAAAACTGCCCAACGTATTTACTTCGATCGACACGGATTTCAATCGAGGAACACCTACGCCAAAACACTTGCAAACGCCACAACTCAGAGGACAACTAACACTCAATCATCGAATGCTAATATAAATACGCACACAAACACAACACAACCGCAACATAAAAAATCGAACACCACACCCACATCAGGAACCCAAACTTCTCCATTAAATACGACAGCTACCGGCTTAGTCACAACAACTCTACCATCAGGCCAAACTCTTCAACGCCATCACCATAACGATTACGACAAACTAGAAGACATGGATATTGACTGCATCACACATACCAAAAAACCAACCACACCGTACTCGTCACAACTCACAGAAGACTCACTAAAAATAAAAATCTTCCATAAAGATAAGTCTAAAAACCTAACAACTAATCTTAAAGCACCTAAGACTAAGACCAAAGCGCTAAATAAAATCCAACTCACTAACAACAGCGACAGCGAATCCATATAGAACCATAAACTCAAACCGTTAACACTACCAATAAAGTTAAGTCACAAACTTTCATCTTCACTAAAATGTCATTAACAATAATTCAATGGAACATACACGGCTATAGAAACAACTACACAGAACTGTAAATGTTAATTAAATCCCAGAAGCCACACATTTTAGCCCTTCAAGAAACCCACATATCAAACCTATCCTCACTCCCCTCCCCAATAAATTATACACTTTACACTAGCGCCAACAACCACAACGGCTTTGGAGGCGCTGCCCTTCTCATCCACAACTCCATCTCCCAAAACCCCATGTCTCTGAACTCCGACTTCGATGCCGTCGGAGTTAACATCCACTCTAAATACAAATTCAACATAATTTCTGCATACATCTCACCTTCAAAATCATTTAATACCAATAACCTCGAAAATACCTTTGCTTCGCACAATCTGCACACACTTGTCCTAGGGGACTTTAACAGCTGGCAACCCTACTAGGGTTCGCCTAAACATAATGCCAGAGGGAAAATAATAGCGGACTACCTAGACAAATCAGACTTCATTCTCCTTAACGACAAATCCCCTACCCACTTCTCCACCCACAACACCTTCACTCACATCGACCTATCCTTCGCATCATCGCCATTAGCACCCGAAATCCATTGGGAAGTGTTGGACGACCTATATGGCAGTGACCACTTCCCTATTCTTTTATCCTTGTTTAACAACCCATCCTCTCCCTCCTTCTTATCCAAACCCTTCTTCAAACTAAGATCCGCAGACTGGGAACTCTTCAAAGAAAAATCCCTCCTCCTCAACGCTTCAATCCATCCCAGCAGCAATGTCAACCGCGAAGCAGCGCTAATAAAAAAAATAATCACTCAAAGTGCCCATTTCTCAATTCCCCAAAACACAACCTTCCCCCTCCATCGCACAGTTCCTTGGTGGACCAAGGAACTAACTCTTCTTAAACGGGACAAATCCATGAAATGGAGAACCCTAAAAAGAGAAGTTACTTCCTTCAACACCATGGAATACAAAAAAGCAAACGCAAAACTCAAAAGAGCCGTCAGAATAGCCAAAAGAGCTGCTATCCGTAGTTTTACTACGGATATCAATCAATTTTCTGACCCCACGAAAACGTAGTCAAACATCAAACGACTTTGCGGCATGCACCCACAAAAAAATATTCACTGCATTTGCAACCCCATGGAAATTACCGACCAAACTGAAATCGCAAACACATTCGGTCAAACGTGGTCAGAGCGAGCAGATGATAATAACTTTTCACCCCAATTTCGCCTCAACAAACAACTCCTGAATACAGTCCCCACATACCAACCTTCGAACCCAGCCCTAGAAATTGAAACAAACATCTCTTATTTATAATTCTTATCCGCACTGAACTCCCTAAGAGGCAACACCCCCAGGCCTCGACCGAATTTCCTACTCCACGATCAAAAACCTTCCTATCCCTGTAAAGCTTAGAATTGTCAACCACTTCAACAACATCCTCTCCTCCCACATCCCCAATCACTTAAACTTAGCCTCGTCATTCCCATAGTTAAACCTAACAAACCCAAAACTGACTCTTCCACCTCCTTATTCAACACAACAAGCGTAAAAATCCTACATCCAACCTCTCATCCCTTTTTAATCGCATTGACGAATGGTGCCTCCAATCGGGCTCCATTCTCTCTGCAGAAAAATGTCAACTCATCAACATCTGCCGCAAAAACATAACTGCAAGGCCAAGATAATCTTAGGCGGCACCATTATCCCGAGCACCAATACCCTCAAAATATTAGGCCTTACTATTAACCACAGGTACAACTGGTCCTGTCACATCAACAAACTGAAATCTGACCTCACAAAACCATTTGGAATTGTCAAGCATCATCCTCCCTCAAGTACAACACTAATACAGCAACTCTTGTCCAAATAGTTAAATCCCTTATAGTGACCAAAATTGACTTCTGCCTCCCCATTTACGGTCGCGCACCCAAATCCCAGCTTAACCGCCTAAAATCTTCCCTTAACTCCGCAATTAGATCAGCACTGGGTGCATTCCGCTCTACGCCAACCAACAACTTGCTGGCTGAGTCGGGCATCAATACCATCGAACTCAAAAGAGACTTCCTTACCGGCAAGTTCTCCAAAACCCTCTCCCTGTCTAAGGAAACCCCCCACTAAAAACTTTCACAAAACCACAAAATCGAAACTATAGATATCCCAGTACCATAGACCTAATCCTAAAAATCTGTAACTCCCATTCTATCCCAACCCTCCCAATAAAAAAGTTACCCTCCAAAAAATTCAACATGCTCAACATCATCAAAGCCACAGACACCTCCCTCTCCAAATATAATAAAAACACTACTCCCCCAATCGTTTTCCAACAACTCTTCCACTCCCTCAAATCATCCTATCCTAATCACAACTTCATCTACACAGATGGCTCCAAAGCCAATGGTATAACCACCTACAGCATTACAACCGAGCGAGAAACCATAAAAACAGGCCTCCTACTTATCTTCTCCTCAGTACTATCGAGCAAGATTATAGCCATCCAGGAAGCCTTAGTCATCTGCGCCAAGCTGCCAGGCAAGCATGCCATCTGTACAGACTCCCTTTCCTCAGTTCCCGCGATTCTTAACCACGACAACCATTCTCACTATCCAACCCTAGCTCGCAATATGATCACCCAACACTTCCCAAAAATCAAACTAATCTGGATCCCCAGTCACATGGGCATTGCAGGTAACGAAAAAGCTGACTTTGCAGCAAAACACGCTGCCAAATTCCCCTTAACCTACACCCCTAACCTAAGCCCCAGTGATACATCCCATTTCTTAAAATCTCTCCTACATGCAAAACAAACACGACTGCGTACCTCCTCAAGTTATCAACGTTTACCCAGCCCCTCAAAAACTCCCTCCTAAACAGAAGAGAACAAATCATCATCACCCGCCTCAGACTATGACACTCATTCTTAACAAACGCCCACTACCTCGACAGAACTAGGAACAACGTGTGCCCATTATGCAACATCTCCCAGATTGACATCCACCATATTATTTGCTCCTGCCCCTCCCTTTCCACGCAAAGATCCTTATTCCTTAATAATCCAGATCCAATCAGCACCATAGCTAACCCCACAGATACAAACTCTTTAAACATCCTCAAATTCCTAAACAACTCCCACATCACCTCCCAAATCTAACTAAATCAAAGTTTTTGTAAATAAAATGTAAATAGTAATCCATAGCTTGTATATACTCATAAGCCAAAAATTCACCAGCCGTATTCTAACTTAAGCCGAGCTGAAGGCCCTAGCTGCTATTGCTCCTGGCCATTTGTTAGCTCTTAGTTTTAACTAATTGTTAGCCTTAGATAAATAAATAAATAAATAAATAAATTCTTAAGAGATATAATAAATGGGAGAAATACAGATATCAATACAATAAATGAACTTAGAGATAAGCAAGTAAACATAGAACAAGAATTATTTTATAAGTCAATTGAATTGGAAATGTTTTATTTTGATCGAGATTGTGGTCAATATAAGTAAAACAAAAATAAATTGTAAAAAACATATAATATTTTATTAAAATTGTTAGTACACACATTATAAAATTGTACATTTATACATGTGTAAATAAACTTTTTAAATTTAATTATAAACAATTAAACAATAAAAAAAGATAATAGAACAAAAATAAAAATTAAATATTACATTGTCTTTTAATTTGGTATTTGTACTATAAAATGTCATCTTTATTTACCCAGCTGGCTTCGTCCATTGGAAAGCCAAGCCATTTTACCAATACATTATCACCTCTTCGCTTTAAAATTTTCTCAACTAGAAATGTGTTCGGGAATTCAGTCTTTTTGAGTTCTTCTTTATAAAACCCACCCTGAATCGGATTACCTTTATAATCTTCAAGTATGTTTTGGGGAATGTATTGTTGACTTTTCTAATTTTAAATATTTCTGTTGTATAATTCGGTGTATACCCTTTTTCAAACACATGTTTATACTTGCTGATACGAACGTGATCGCCATATCGCAGTTTACTCTCAACATATATCTTTATATGATTATATGAGTCTTGTAATTTGTTTTTCATTAGATGTGTTGACATTGATTGGGCTCATTTTTTATGGTTCTATGTACCCTATTATTGTAATCAAATATCAAATTTTTGTAAATATCTATCCACTTATATTTCCCATTGAAACTAAACTCACGCCACATTGACTCTTTGAGTGTTCTATTAAAACGCTCGACAATTGATGTCTTAAGAGTGCTGAACGTCGAATAATGATAGTGCTTCACCACAAGCAAATTTAGAAAACGTATCAATTACATTTACTAAGTAACGATAACCATTGTTAGATGTTGAAAAACCCCCAATTTCAACCAAATCTGCTTGCCACAGATCGTTTATTCCCTTCGTAATGACTCGTCTTCGTTGAAAATGTTTATGAGACGGTCCGTGCAACTCATTTACAATTGCTCGTCTAATCAAATTCTTCGAATTGGTGTATAGGCTACACCTTCTATTTCAATTGTTGTCTTTTTTGGTATCGCTGTCGGTTTTGTTACATACTTAAAAATATAGTCCTCAATAACTTTTATCTTTTCAAGAACTTTCTCAAATATTTGATCAGTACTATCTGCTCTCTTGTTATAGACCTGTATTTTATTTTCAAGATTTGAAATTTTTGTAAGTCGACGATTAATACTTTGACTTACAAGTTTTCTTAGGTCTTCCCCCAACTTTCTGACACACTCATCTGTATATTGTTTTGTAGTCAAGTCATTATCATCTAAGGGTTTAATAGTATCAATTACCATCAGTATCAATTAAAAAAGTTTTATTTCATTTAACACCTCTTTTTAAATGATCTGTTCGCTCCCTATCATTAGAAAAATGTCCAAACTTGTCAACAGACATGATGATTATAAATAAAAATCTTTTTTGTGTTTAATATATATACTCTAATTAAACAATAATTCCCTCCTCTCGCAGTTCCTCTACTATTGAGAAAATTTCATTATTGTGATTGTTGTTACCCGCTGTTTTTAACGCCACTAAAATTTGTAACCGTTCGACTAGTTCATTCAGATCATTCCAATATATATAATTTGGTTTTGATTCCTCCAGAGTCATATAACCAAAACCAGTTTTCGTACGATGTGGAGTGGATGTTGTAGGATTTTCATTATCGTTTATTATTTTTTTTTAATAATTTTAGTATATTTAAATACGCGGGAACCTTTAATTCGATTATTCACGTTATAACCTAATCTGTGAACATTTGTTTATAATATAATATTTTTATATGTTTTCAAATCATTATCATTATAATTTTGGAGGTGTTTATGAAATATAAGAGAGTACAGACCAGGAGTTAGCTCGCAACACATTCCACTAGACAAATTAATCTTATTATCATTAATTTTTAGTTTACTATTCCCTAATGTTAATACATTATCTAAACTTTTTTTAGGTCCGTAAGCCTTGTCCAATATATTGTCCCGACTCAAATGACTGATATTAAAATCATAATTTTTATTATCTATCTCGTCTTCTATATTTATATCTTCCCTCATTTGATTTTCTTTTGTAGCCATTGATATAGCTTCCGGTTCACTCCCTTTGTACACATCATCATTATATGTTTCGCCTTTCTTTCCTTTTTAAAAAACATTTGTGAAAAGAAATCATTATACGAATCACTATCATTTATAGATCGGTATTAAGATAAGTTTCGTTTTTTCTGATGTTGTCTCCCATTGGTTGAATAGTACAGATCATTGTCATCTCTCATATCATTCTCATACTTTTCATTTTCGTATAATTCACGTTTAACCTTGACTCCTACATTTGTTTTTAAAAATGTTTGCTTTTTATTTTCGTTAACAAGTTCATGTAAAGGTTCTGTAATAGGTTTAAATGTTTCCTCCAACTCTATAACACTTTGATTCTTTACATGTTTTAGGTCATCAAACTTTCTCTTCAAGGCAGATCTCGCTTTTGTTAACTGATCTAACACATTCATTATTGAAACCTGCATAAATTTAGATAAAGTAAATTTTAAAAATGTATATAATCTTTATGTAATCACTCTTCAGTTACTTGATCTATACTGTTTACTGGAAGCTATAACTTCTAATATTTATATCCACCCCATCCATCCCATGAAATAAAAAATGTATTGTTTATATATATTTTAAAATTGTATTTATTCGACATAATATAATATATTGGTTTTTTATTATTTGTTTATTTTTTTATATTTTATTTACTTATTTCTAAATATAAATTATCATACTTTTTATGAATATTAAATTTCCTATCAACCATATTCTCAATAAATTCCTCCCGCAGATGTGTATACCTTTCCGGGGTGTATAGAAAGTAATCCTCTAACTCCAGAACAAGGGATTTTCCAATCTTCGTCCTCTTACACTCCGCCTTGAAGATGGGGAACTTTACATTTTCAGGCATCCTTGCCTTTGACAATTGAAATTTTCGAGTTACCGTCTCAAGCTTTATTCGTTTTGCATTATGTTCAACATCAATTGGTATGAATGTTGTTTCTGTGGCATCATCATTTTCATCGTTCTTCTCGTTGAAAAAGCAAACCAAACTTGTCGGTTTAACAGGTGTCTTCCTATTATCCTCGTCAGTAGGATCGAATTCGACTTCTGCAGTCTCCTCGTTCTTATAGTTGTTGTTCTCTGTGTTCATTTTATTATATATATTGCTTTGTGTTGTTTAGCAGTTATTTTTTTGTTGTTTAGCAGTTGTTTTTTATTGTTTGGCAGTTGTTTAGCAGTTGTTTTTTTTTTGTTGTTCACTTGTACAACGTCTGTTGAATGTAAAGTCGAAACTTTGACTGTGAATTTTGAAGTAGGTAGCCCCGATTTTTAAACCATTCAGAAGTCACACATACAAACGTATATGCGACACATTTGTTTCACCCTCCCTCCACGTCCTAAGTTCAAGCAAATCAAAACGATGGGTTATTGACTCACTCCATTGACAAAGTAAAGTAGAAATGAAAGACATAAATGACCACAGTTGTACGAGGTGTGTTCAAAAAGTAAGGTGACTCTTCAAATTTCGCGAATTTCAAATTTTTCGATTATCGAAACCTTTTAGAAGTTATACGAGGTGTGTTCAAAAAGTAAGGTGACTTTTCAAATTTCAAATTTTTCAAATTTTTCGATTATCTTCAGTTTTGGGAACAAGAAAAAGTCACATGGGGCCAAATCCGGTGAATATGGTGGCTGAGGCATTATTGTGGTGTTGTTTTTGGCCAAAAAATCCAAATCCTTTGATCCATATTTTTCGATAGCAAAAAATCGCCGAGCTCGCAAAACAACTTGTAACTTTACGCCTCTCACAACCAAACAAAAGAGGATGTTCCATTGAAACTTGGTACAGATGTTAGGGAAGAGTGTACCAATATAACAAAACAAAAAAATCGATAATCGAAAAATTTGAAATTCGCGAAATTTGAAGAGTCACCTTACTTTTTGAACACACCTCGTATGTATCAAAATGTTTAACTCTCTCGTAGTTGTATTGCATTTGTTTTCCCAAATACTTGACAACTTCTATAGGTGGTTGTAGATTTCCGAAACTATCAAAATAATATATATAAAATTTTTATTTTTGTTATATGCGACCCAATGTGTACCACTTGATTGTGAATCATCTAGGTTTACTAAACCACATTCTCGAATTCTTGGAGAGCGTGGAAGTAAATCCGTCATATATACTCCTCGAAAATTTGGTATATATTTTTGAGCAAAAGTTGTAATGTCTATATTTGAAAGTGGTCTATTGGGTAGCTGACATGTTAGTTTTTTCGCTTCTTAATACCATATCCCTTACTGTATGGTTTTAGGTAGAATCCATAACCTGTTCTATACGGTTTGAGATATAACCCTTATAACCCAACACTTTCAATTTTTCTATTATGTCGTTTCTTCTCCTCCATATCCTCTTTCTCCATTTTTTGCAATTGCGGCACTTGCACTAGCTAAACTACCCAGGGCACTTAGGGCAGTCAAAATAGGTACGATTGTTAAAAAACCAACAGATTTGGGTACATTAATTATTCTTGGTACTTTCACGTTTTTCGTTGAACATATTATCGATTGAACTGATTTTCGTGCAATTTTAATTGCACTCATTAGGTCCAATGAATTTTGTTTTTTTAATGTTCTAGTAGCAGCGTTAATAACTCGTCGTCTTCCCTTTACATTTCTTTTTTGTTTTTGATATTCCCATTCCAAATTTTTTCATTGCTTTCAAAATGTTGATCACAAAATATGCTGCTGCTTTTTCACCAAGAGTACTGTCTGGTGCTTTTACACGTGACCAAGCTTTGTCAATTAATATAGAGTCTGCAATGTGACGTTCATGTAAATCCGTTTTATGGGAATTCAAAGATTTCTCATCGAACGAGATACATAAGCTTTTAGAATGCGTTTAGTATCAACGATTTCTCATCGAATGAGGTACATAATCTTTAAGAATGCGTTTAATAAGTCAAAAACAAAACATTATCGTTAGAAATATCAACGATGAAAACGAGAAAAAACAACCCCCACGACATAGTTCTCTCTTACCTAATACAATAAGAGCTCTTATTGTCGGACCTTCAAATTGTGGTAAAACCAATATTATGCTCAGTTTGATAGAGAGTCCAAACGGATTGAAATTCGAAAATATTTACGTGTTTTCTAAGAGTTTATATCAACCTAAATATGAGTACTTGGAAAAATTAATAAAACCTATTAAAGAAATGGGATATCATACATTCTCTCATAACGATGGTGAAGAAAAAATTAATTCTATTATGATATTGATGATGTAGCTTGTGAAAAACAAGACAACCTAAGATCTTATTTTTGTATGGGTCGTCATAAGAATATTGATTCCTATTATTTATGTCAAACATATACCCATATACCTAAACACTTGATTCGTGATAATGCAATCTTTATAATAATGTTAATAGAGATCATATTAATACAGATATGGGGTACGACACATTCGTGGAAATTTGTAAAAAATGTTGTGAAGATAAATTTGGATTCTTGCTTATAAGTAAAGATAATGATATGGATAATGGAAGATATAGAAAAGGTTTTGATCAATTTATTTTGAGTTATTGGATTTGGTATAAAAATAGATTAAAAATAAACATTTCCATAGTTTAACAACAGATTTCATTATGTCTAGATCAGTGACCTGGTCCTTGAATGGAAATAGTTCTGTTATAAATACAAACTATTTTCCACCAATCGAATTGCATGGACGTTTTGAGTGTGCATTTATTGATTTTAGTACGTACAATTCAATCCCAAATATAGACAAAAAAACAATCTTGGAATCTTGGAACTAATGTGATTATTCCTCATTCATACAGGATCCTATGAACTAAATGATATAACTGATTATATTTATAAAAAACTTAAAGATTATGGTATTGAAAAATTTTTTCAAATTAAAAGCAATAACAATACTCTTCAAGTGGAAATAACCAGTACTCGGGAGCCGGTTTACTTTAATAAGGAAAGATCAATTGCCAAACTTTTTGGATTTGATAAAAGAGTTTTAGAGCCTCACCCAACAAAAACATATCTATCGGATCAGACTGTCAATATTTTAAAAATGAATACTATTCGTTTGGAATGTAGCATAATTAGTGGTTCATATGTAGACAATACACCCAATCATACGTTACATTAATACGGTATTAATGTTCCTTCTGGCTATAAAATGAATATGACACTACATATTCTTATTACTTGAAAATCAACTGTGATGAAATAAGCTCACTCTCCATACGCATCGTTGATCAAAACGGAGATTTGGTACATTTACGTGGTGAAAACATTTCGATTCGGTTGCATATTCGCATATTCGCATGATAGAATGATTATATATAATAAAAGACCTTGTTCAAACACTCAACAAAGCATTACTAATTGTAAAGCTATAGAAAGAGGATCTACTCTTTAAAGAAGTTCACTTACTTACTTCAAAGTTAAAAATTAATAAAAATATACTGAAAGAAAAAAATGAACGAAATTTTAAATGTTTCAGAAAAAGTTTACTCGGGAGAGTATTTCGAAAAAAGAGTTTCATACCTATTCGTCGTATAATCAAACAATTAAACCAAACGATGAAATTCGAATTACTATCCAAAATCAAGACTTGTATGTGCTCCCTCATTAAAGTTACCTCAACTTTCGAGGAATTATTAGACAAGATACAACAGTCGGTCCTACAACTGATAATGTTACAACATTAAAAATAATTGTATGGCTTACTTCTTGGATGAAATCAAGTACGAAATAAATGGATGCGAGATTGATAGAACTCGATTTGTCGGTATGACAACTACTCTTAAAAATTTTTTATCACTTGATAACCTTTAAAGTCAAAATCTATCAAATTCTGGATATAGTGGTGGAGATGACTTTTCTACTGGACCTTACTTTAACTTTTCTGTCCCATTAAAAAATTTATTGGGGTTTGCTGAAGATTATAAAAAGGTTTTGTTGAATTGTAAACACGAACACGAACACGAACAAACATTTAAATTAGAAATGACCAATATAAGTTGGAAAATTCCTCATGTGACAACTAGTGACATTGCAATAATTAAGATGTATGATATTATTAAAAGTGGTGTAAACCTACCTATTTCATTTCGTAAATGGGACTCCTATGTTAACCCGAAATTAGGACAAGGAACAAACCACTGTTGGAATGTTAAACTTTCAGCAAATCGGGAAAGACCTAGGTTTGCAATAATCGGATTTACACTGAACGGAAAACTTGTCACAAATAATTTATAAAACTTGAAGGTTCATTTAAATTCTGACTCATACCTATATGATAATTTAAATGTCGACTTCAATAAGAATCAGTTTGCTCACCTATATGAAATGTATTCAAGATTTCAATCTAGTTACTACAAATGTGAGTCACAACCATTTTTAACACCATTTCATTTAATTTAAAATGAAAGCTCCAATTATCGTAATTGATCTATTATATCAAAATGAAACAGTAAAATCTGGTCCTATTGACGTGAGAATTTCAACTGAACTGAAAAAGCATCATAAAATTTGTTTGAACGATGGAGGCGAAAGTTTTGCGGAAGCGCGACGATATCTTAAGGCAATACCTATTGGAAAACAAATTATCTGTAAGGAAATGGAAAAGAAACGTTTTCTACAATCGTTTTTAGGAAACCACCATTTGATTAATGTCGAGGACATACATTGTCCTTCACTAAACCGGTTTAGAGGAAACAGATTTCCCTGTTGTAAAAATCATGTCAAAGGTGGTGTTTGTGCTTTAAACAATGCATACAACATTCTAATTTTTTTTTAAAGTAGTTCAAATGAAATGAGACACCTATTTGCATTCACTTCATTTTGAAATTGAGACCACTTGTGACAAGACCTGTTTAACAAAAAAATATTTCAATAAATAATGAAATTTCTTGAAGAAATTGATAATTTTTTCCTACAATTCAATGGGAAGATATTTAAAAATCATTTCCAATACCTTCTTAAAACCAAAATTATTTTCATGAATCAAGGTGCACAAGATCTAAAAACAATGAAATATGGTGAACACTTTAAATTCTGTAACACCGAATCCAGGTTGGAAACATGCGCATGCCTCTTTTACGTAAATGAAAGGAATGGAGCTAGAAAAATAATTTCATTGTATCAATAATTAATAAATAAAAGTATTATGTAAAACGAAAAAAAAATAAAAAAATTATTTTCGTACCTTTTATGAATAAGGGAAGGGAAATACATATATATAGACTCACTTGCGCACGTACACATATACACTCATCTAATATGATGTAAACTACCCCCGGAACTCAACCGCATTCAGCGCGTGCGCAACGGGTGCCGCAACATGCTCTTACAAGATGTTTACAAATCAGATGCATGCGTGTCAAGTGACCTTTTATTTGCGCTGTGAAACAATGACTACACACACAAAAACCCCAACCTCTTGTATCCTTTTTATCTATGTGTTGGAATAGAGAGAGAAATACTAAAACACACATTTTATTACTGTGCGAGCATGGATATTCATCATCGGTTTTGAGAAAACACAACCCCTTAAGATGTTCCCAATTCTCCTAATTAGGGTCAGGAATACATTTCAATATTCCCAAATTATGGATATGGGGGGACGGAAAACTAATCATGACACAATCGTCACATTTTATTACTTCTTTGAACACGTGCACTGATTTTAAAAACTATAATTTATGGGTTTATGATATCTGTGCCAGAATCCATACTGACTTAAAGGGTGAGGGGGAATCCTTATCACAGGAGACGACGGATAATGGGCTTCGGGGTGGGGGAAACCATGTTTTTATCACTAGTGTGACAGCTTAATAGCCCATAAATCTGTGCCTAAACCAGCGAAAACTAACTACTTTGGCCAGGGTGGTCCATTTAAATTTGACCCATTTGGCAACCCTGTAACTTTTGACAGCATCGACAGATCGTACCACGTTGGAAGCGTCAGTCGAAGACAATACCATGGAACAATACACTCCAAAGGAACGCGCTCAAATTGTTCAGCTCTACATTGAAAATAAATTCTCAATTGTGTTAACCCAACGTGCGTTTCGTAAAATGAATAAAGTTAAAAGTGCTCCAGTTAGAAACACAATTAAGTCTTTGTACGCAAAATTTGTAAACACCGGTAATCTAAGTAATACCAGTCATGTATCCAGGCAACGAACCAGACGTTCTAATGAAAATATCGAAGCTGTACGAGCCAGTATTGATGAGACTCCTACGACATCGACTTATCGACGATCTCAGGAATTAGGCATCGCTCGCACTACTCTCCGACGCATAATTCATAGCGATTTGAAGATGTTTCCTTACAAATTCAAATGGAACATAAGATTAACCCAGCTGTTTATCCAAGACGCCTCAATTTTGCCAACTGGGCCATCGAAATGTCTGATAACGAATTTGACTTTCGGCGAAAAATCATCATGTCAGACGAGGCACATTTCTTGATGAATGGAGGCGTAAATAAGCAAAATTGTCGATTTTATGCCACCGAAAATCCACAATCAATCGAAGAACAGCCACTTTACGAATAAAAACTTACATCATCGGACCGTATTTTTTCGAAGACAATGATGGAGGCACGATAATCGTCAATAGTGAGCGTTATTGAGCAATGATAACCGAATTTCTGATGCCTATTATTCGTGAAAATGTCATGGATAACTTCTGGTTTTAACAGGACGTGGCAACTTGCCATACGGCTAGAGCAACAATCGATTTATTGCGAACATTGTTCCCTGGGCTGTTGATATCGAAAAGTGGTGATTTTGACTGGCCCCCAACATCACCAGACTTTTATTTGTGGGGTTATTTGAAATCCAAGGTATACGCTAATAAACCAAAAACCTTAAGTCAACTAAAAGACAACATTAGACGTGAAATAGCCGCCATATCGTCTGAAACATTGACCAAAGTCATGGAAAATGCTGAAAAAAGAATGCAATCGGTTGTCAGAGCTAAAGGTGCCCATTTACGTGATATCATTTTTAATAATAATTTGTAAAAAATCTCCTTGGACCAAAATAAATGATTTTTGGAATAAAAAAAAATTGTTCCCTTTTTTGTTTTTGTTTTAAGAATCAAGTGGGTCAACTTTAAATGGCCCTGTATTTTATAAGAAAAATAAACATACGAAGGCAATTGCAAGCCATAGCTAGACCAAGTAACATATGAAATATTTAAAAAATAATACATTGAAAAAGATATGATAATTTAAGAAACAATTGTAAAAAAAATAATATAAAAAAATAACGTTATAAAAATCCGGATAGTTGCAAGATGACTAGTTGCAAAATAAATTCTATCGAATAAATTATACAATATACAGTCCACTAACGTTTGTGTTGCAACAAAAAGAATTTAATTTTATATTATTGAAACTCATAATCTTGCCGACCCTTGCCAGAATGTTCTGATGAACACTAAAAAAATGATCGTCATGTTTCGAGAGTCACAATGTAAATCGATTAAGAGGCATAAGTTATGATCTGCTATTGAAAACCAACAAGGGTGCAGTTTTAGCACTTGTAATCTGTGAGTGCAGGCCATTTGATCCTACCCAAAATATCACGCTGCACCAAGAGTGCCGACGTAGGGGTCAAAAGATAACCCGCCCGCGCAGGCAAGGAGACGCGGTCTCTGCGTAGACCATATATAAGATTAGAATAAGAATCTCTCGGCTCATCCCGACATTCTTTCGTTACCGTTATCGTATTTTGTCAATAATAAATTTTTGAAACAAGATTGCATAAAGTAACGCCCCGTCAAAACCATATCTACTAAAATAAAAATATAGGTTTTCTTTATCTTTATCTCATCTTTTAAAATCTTTTATTTTCTTCATTTTATTATAAAAGGTTTATTATATTTGGTTATTTTGTTTACGGAATTGAGAATTGTAACAAATTCTACTTTTTGAGAATCGATTCTTTTCGAATCAATTCTTGACAAGACGGATTAAATCTATTTAAAATCAACTAAGAGTTTTAATTGTTGTAAAATAAATAAAAATGGGCAGTTCAATTTGCAAGGGCCGGATGCCCTGGGGCCCAGTTGTTTACAAGACTCAAGATTCAACTGCGTTGCTGGTTCGATGTCCGTCTTGAACGGCACCGCCGTTGGATTGGAGGTGCAGGTTGCAAGGAAGTGATGTCATCTGCATGACATCAGCGGTTACTCCTTCCCTCTTAACTCGGAACGGTGGCCATAAGGAAGGTATAGCAGGAGTGACGATAGGGTCCGCAGATTGGGGTGAAAAAATTATCCTCCTTCTGCTAATGGTTCGGGCTGTCCGATTGTAATCAGGATTGATAACGCTATGAGCATGTATAAGATTGACAGGTGAGTGGTGGCACGTTCCATTTTCCAGGTTGCCGAGATGTAGTACTTAGAGGGTTATGGGTTCGTTGTCAAATTCTGGATGTGTGGCAGGTTTATTTCGATTTCGTCGATTATTGTAGTGGCGGCCTCGACGTATTTGGTCCCATTGGCGGAGATAGAGCAATTATCTTATATTAAAAGTGTAGGATTCCTACCGAAATCGGGTTTGCTGAAAGGTTTTTTTTTGCGTTCCTCAAGTACAAAATCACTGGCACTAGTCCCCGCAATAAGTACAAAACATATTGGGCTGCGGAGAAGTGAAAACGTTAAGAATTCTTTTCGTACTGATTTTCTTGAGCATGGATCCGGGTTTATATACATGATTTGGGGTTACAAGGATATTTACATAGGTCTAGTCTAGATTAAAATGGATTGTAAGATTGTTGTGACAGAATTGGAACTTTTATATTGAATATGAGTGTTTTGTTGATATTAGTGGATTCTAATGAACGCATATTATATACCTCATGTTCTAGTTGAACTTCTACCTTTTGATCTGTTAGAAAGGTTAGAAAAAAAAAGTTTTTCATCTAGACTGAATTTAGTATGTATTTTGGGACATTTTTTAATTTGGCAAACCATAGGCTAGACAATATTAGTTATGTAATTATAAAGTAAGTTTGTGATGATCCTAAAGTTGATCCTGTCAGTACATAGAATAAGCTGAATGTTTCTATGTTCATCGTATATTTGTTTAAAAATTTTGTTCTGGTAAGAATTCATGAAGTTGCCTATAAGTTCCTGTTCCTTGTTTATATGTTCGGTTATTTCCTCGAATCGTATAAGGGTCTCATTTTTTTTTTCGTGTAAGGTTTCTACGTCTTTATATATCTTCGCTTCGTTGTTGGCGTCCATGTTTCCTGAAACTATTTTTACTATGTGGCCTAATTCGTTAATGAGTCCCCTTCTGAACCTACTTCTCTTATTGTTGGGGAGTAAAGAGCTTAACTTCTGCTGGACTTGGAATAGCTTCCGCTGTAGAGTGAGTTTAAGCTCCTCGAACCTATGTTCGTTAGGTCAATTCCCTATCACCTCGTGTATTTTAGCCGTTGAGTCCTCATAACTCGCTCAGGTGATTAACGTGTTTAAAAATTTTAAAGGATTTTACCACTCTCTCTGTTTCCAGGTTGATTTTTATAAGGGGTTAATCTCTATCCAAAGTTTCGAATTGTTCCAAAGGTTAATCTGTAAAATTACTTCATAAGTGTGAATGTCCAAGTCTTTCAAGTATGTTTATGTGTCGTTTGTTTGCAATATGGCCCTCCTACTTTTGTGTAGTGCGTAAAGCTACCCCGCCATCTCGTAAATCTTTGTGATTACTAAATCGAGGTGTAATTTTATTTCTCCTATTTATTTGGCGAAAGATGGAAGTGCCAGCCGACAAATCGGAGGGATCTGTCCTGTTCTCGCCAAGGTGGTCTGCTCGTCTTCTTGAGCCTCTTCCATGTGTTATTTCAAAGAAGGGTATAGTGTAGTTTGGAATTCGTTGAACATTAGTAAATAGTCGTGTTTGTTATCAAATTTACCTGTTTTATCAAAAATGTGAGTGCGACCACTAAAGAGTTTGAATGTGGTTAGATTTGTACTAGAGTGAATCGCATTGTTGTAGGTTATTAAAGTTTCGGAAAGTATCTCGTCATGCTCCAAGGTTAGATTTAATTCATTTCTTTTGCTCAGCATTATTCTATAGATTTCTGTTAGAGTTGAATGCAAACGTTCCACCACTGAGTTGCTACTCGACTGTTGAAAAGAAGTAACGTGTAGTTCTATTTCATATAGTGTCAGAAAGTTTTTAAAAACGGCTCCCGGAAACTCGGCCACTTGATCGAGAATTATTTTTTTGGGTACTACAAATTGGCAAAAGAAAGTTTTGAAAGCTTTAACAACAAGAATGGAATTTCTGTTAGATAGTGGGTAGGCCTAAGCGAATTTAGAGAATTTATCTATGATAGTTAAGTTATAGTTGTTATTTATAGTATATATATCCCTGTGTAATATATCGAGGGGTCTGTTCGGAATTTCTGGAAGTACAAACGGGTGTTTATGGGGGCTTCTATCGAACTTTAGAGTGAGGCAGATTTCGCAATCTCGGATTTCTTGGGAGATTAGAGCTTTTAGGTTGGGATTTATCTTTTCAGGTGTTGGTACATCGCTTTCACCCCTCTATGATTATTGTTAGAGTGGTGTGTTCTTATTTAATTAACGGTCTCGTCAGGGTCAACAGGTTCGCGTAGAAAAATTAGATATCTGTGAATCTTATACAGCTGTGAGTCTGCGAAATATTTCAGGTAAGCTTCTTGTATTACCTCGAAAATTTCGTCAGTCGAATAGATGGCCAAAGGCTTGTTTGGTGTTAAAATGGATTTTAAAATATCTGTCGCTTTTTCTACGGTATAAGGTTCTGTATACGTGTCCGGAATCCATGCCAAAAAATTCTTCCTCTGTAATTTCAGGTAAGCTAGAACTACTTCTGAGACCTAGTCTGGATCTGGTATAATAGTTTTTTTTGCCATGTAGAAAAATTTAAAAATGTAGTAAATTTAGTTCACTAACTTTGGAACTATATTATGTAATTTAATAAGAATTATGTAGGGGATAAGTGTGTTTATGTATTATTTATAGTAAAGATAAAGATATAAAGGTTTATGTATATAGTAAATATAAAGATGGGTATAAGTAATTTTATGTATAGATATGTATGAGTAAAAAATTTTCTTAGTGTATAGTAGTTACTGGTGTATGTATAGTATTAGTGGTTGGCCGGTTAGCTGGGCAATAAGAAGTACTTTATATAAAAAAGTTTGCATGTACATTTTTTTGGAAACTTTGAAAATTTTAATTCGAAATATTACTTTAAAGTGTAATGCCAATGGCACAATGTAATTTTATTGGGAATTTTTATCGATAGTGTAGACGACTTGTTTTTCCTTTTAGCGAGTTCTGAGTTTGTGTTTTCCTTTCCCCGGAACAATGTAGTTGCTCTTGTCGAGTCTGAGACCCAACGAACCAAGATCCGTGGGAGGAACAGAGGGCAAAGAGGAAAAGGGAAAGAGAAACAAAAACAATCCATCGAGTCGTCGTCGGCTCCCGGCTTCACGATCCTGCATATACAAATAAGTTAAGGCCGGACATGGCCATAGGGGGAGTATTCGCCCGGATATTACCTAGTTAACGTTAACAGCATCCTCGTATCTCCAGTTCTCGGTTCCTTCTTCCTTCCTTCTACAACTTAGTCATTTCTAACTTATCAAATAAAACAGTAAGCGCTTTTAAACGTTACAATGGTACAATTGCTACAAAAAAATAGTTGTCTGATTGCTTTGGGGGTACAAAAATTGAAGTAAGTCTAAGTTATAATTTGCGTGGCTTGTTGACTGCATAACGCTGGCAGAGCGGTTGCTGCAATCCGATGCCGGCAGCAACGGTTTTGGGGGTTTGGCTTAAAGTGTGCTGATGTTTGGTGTCTGCACTACCGCTTCTGTGCCTCTGCTGGTCATCGGGTTGGCTGAGTGGGGTGATGAGGGAAGTCGCGGTGTCTGGTATCTGGGTCGAGAGGCGGTGAAAGGAGAGGCGGAAGGGCGCTTGGCCGGTGTTAACTCCTCCCCACCTCAAGATCTGTCCCACAGATTATTAGGCTTTGGTTGTGGGTTCCAGAGTATCCTGCGTTTCCAGGTTTGTAAGCGGATGGATCCCGCAGTTTAAGGATTCCTTTGGTCGACGTTATCTTCTTCCAAACGAGGTACACTGTTGTCATGATGGAGAGAGCTATGACTATTTCCACTGAGAAGGATATCAAAATCTCATCGGACATTAATGATAATTTCTTGTGGTTCTTCATGCTGAATTCATGGACATATTTCAGTGATAGCTCATAGCTCGGCGGGCATTGCCATCATGTGTGTTGATGAGTAGCGGATGTAGTTCCGGTCACCGATTGTGATCGTTTCGTTGTCAAATTGTATGATGTATGAGCCCTCTAATTCGTATTTCTTGGCTGGTGTGGATACTGTTCCATTAAAGTTGGTTAATCTATTGTTTCCTGGTTGGAGCTCAGATAGTCGCATTCAGCTTGGCCTCCTTTCAACAGTCTATGTATGCAACTGTCCTCCTCCAATTTGAACAAGTCCTTTTCTCGGCAGACTGTTACCAATGGATACACAATTTCCGAGCAGGACGTATGTTTCTAAGCGGTCCATCGCCAGTGTGTTGTATTTCCATCGGATATCGTTGGGTAATGTAGTATGCACATATTATCGTATCGAATACTTTTTGTACCAATGCCAACATTGTGCTACTGTGTTTTGCGTAAACACAAATTGGTCGACAGAAATACGATCGGTCCAAACGCGCCAAGGAGCCCGTTACGGGGGAAGTGCAAGTGTCAGCACTCGCGCTCTCGCTTATGTGTGAGCATAAAATATTCTTATATACATAGCCGCTACTGCCGCTGTGCTGATGGTTTTGTAGGCAGCGCAGCGCGAGCTTTTAGCTTTAAGAATATAGTCATATCGAACATTAAATAAAATATAGTCAAACGGAACACGACGTTTTGTCACTCGAATAATTACTTGGCGACCATGACAGTCCTGTCGTGGTCGCCAAACAATTGTAATCGATCTGCATTAGTATTGGAATATCATGCCTTTTCCTGCATTACCTTTTCTGCACGTTGTTTCGGCAGTCATATATATGAGGTTGTACCCGCAACCGCTCGCTCATCGCAACCCGCTTAAAACCTTAAAATTCCTGCCAAGTTGCAGTGGCATCTCTTAAATACGCATTCTTAAGCCTAGCTTTCAAGCTCTTTTAGGTCCGGAGAGTTTTTCATTTGGTTATCCGGGTTTTGTGGGCGTTGGGGTGGGTGTAGCTAGTTGGGAAAAAAACAGTTCGCATTTAAGTTATCATAAAAACCTACATGCTTTATCCAAACTTTCTATCACTTATAGTTACCGAGATATGCGCTTTTCTAGAATATGCGAAAGCCGTATTTGAGCTTGGCGCACGGGTAGGTGAGGCCGGATAATAGTACTACTATAAGATGCGCTTGCATCCAATAATTATGCATACTGAATTTCAACATCCTAGCTCTAATAGTTTCAGATTTCAGCGAATTTAGTTTTTCGCGATTTGTGGGCGTTAGAGTGGGCGAGGCAGGATGTTGATAAGATTGCGCTGCGTATGGACATCAAGAATCTTCATGCCTAATCTCAAATTTGTATCTCTTATAGTTCCTGAGATCTCTGCGTTCATACGGACAGAAGGACAGACGGACATGGCTCAATCGGTTTCGCTATTGAACCTGATCAAGAATATACAGGGTGGGCCATTTAAAGTTGACCCACTTGATTCTTAAAGCAAAAACAAAAAAGTGGTCAATTTTTTTTTATTCCAAAAATCATTTATTTTGGTCCAAGGAGATTTTTTACAAATTATTATTAAAAATGATATCACGTAAATGGGCACCTTTAGCTCTGACAGCCGAATGCATTCTTTTTTCAGCATTTTCCATGACTTTGGTCAATGTTTCAGACGATATGGCGGCTATTTCACGTCTAATGTTGTCTATTAGTTGACTTAAGGTTTTTGGTTTATTAGCATATACCTTGGATTTCAAATAACCCCACAAATAAAAGTCTGGCATGATGATTTTTCGCCAAAAGTCAAATTCGTTTTCAGACATTTCGATGGCCCATTTGGCAAAATTGAGGCATCTTGGATAAACAGCTGGGTTAATCTTATGTGCCATTTGAATTTGTAAGGAAACATCTTCAAATCGCTATGAATTATGCGTCGGAGAGTAGTGCGAGCGATGCCTAATTCCTGAGATCGTCGATAAGTCGATGTCGTAGGAGTCTCATCAATACTGGCTCGTACAGCTTCGATATTTTCATTAGAACGTCTTGTTCGTTGCCTGGATACATGACTAATATTACTTAGATTACCGGTGTTTACAAATTTTGCGTACAAAGACTTAATTGTGTTTCTAACTGGAGCACTTTTAACTTTATTCATTTTACGAAACGCATTTGAGCGCGTTCCTTTGGAGTGTATTGTTCCATGGTATTGTCTTCGACTGACGCTTCCAACGTGGTACGATCTGTCGATGCTGTCAAAAGTTACAGGGTTGCCAAATGGGTCAAATTTAAATGGCCCACCCTGTATTACAGACGCCACAGTTTCCCGCGATTTGTGGGCGTTAAAGTGAGCGTGGCGGTATGCAACTTCGTGGCAAGTTGCAGAGGCATCTCTTATATACGTGTTCCTAAGCAACATTTTGTAGCTCTTATAGTTTTCGAGATTTTTTGCATTTTTGGTTTTTCGGGGTTTGTGGGCGTTAGAGCGGGCGTGCCTTGATCGGAAAAAAACAATTCGCATTGGGAGCATCAAAAAATCCAAACTTTCTATCACTTATAAAATACTTACCGAGATATCAGCTTTTCTAGAAAATCCGAAAACCGTCTTTTGAGCCTTGTAGGCGTATGGGTGGGTGTGGCCGGATAGTAGTACAGATGCGCTGACATCTAAAGATTATACTTTCTGAATTTCAACTTTCTAGCTCAAGTAGCTCCTGAGATTTCAGCAATTTTAGTTTTTTGCGATTTGTGGGCGTTAGAGTGGGCATGGCAGGATGCTTGCTAAACTTGCGCTGTCCCGGGATCTCAAAAATCCTAATGCTTAATCCCAACTTTGTAGCTGCTATAGTTCCTGAGATCTCAGCGTTCATACGGACGGACTGTCGGACGGACGGACAGACGAACATGGCTCATTCAAATTCTCTATTGATCCTGATCAAGAATATATATACTTTATAGGGTCGGAAACGCTTCCTTCTACCGTTACATACTTTTCAACGAATCTAGTACACCCTTTTACTCTACGAGCAAGGGGTAAAAAACCCCAAAACCTATAAAAACAATAATACAATCCACTTGATTTATAAACAGTGACAATGCAAAACAAATTGCCATATTTGTGTGTATCTAGCGTCAGTATCGGATCTGAAGTATTATCGAGTTTTAATTTTTCAAAGAAGTCGACTCCTTTTAGATTCTTTATTAAGTTTAAGTGTCGTGGGCTTTACTGCAATCGCAAAATGCATTGTCTTAAAAATTAGTTCATTGGAGTCTTTGCAATTGTCTAATTTTGATAACAGATTTTACCTAAATCAATCATTGGGAAACATTAGCATCTACCTATCTTGTCTAATTTTTCATTCTGGAGATTGAAAACTTGTCATTGACCGTTATTTCGTTGAAATTTCTCAAATCGCTTATCTACATTTTTGTTAACCGAAATCATCGGGTTTCTTAGGTACTACCCAGATAGGTGAACAGTGAGGAGATTTAGAATTGAAAATTTTTTCCTGATTTTTTACTTTTTTAAATTGCTCGTTTAGGGAATACGGTGGGCTGGATCTTCATGTTATGTCTAGATTGTGTGCTTAACAGTACCAGAAAATTTCCAAAATTTCACCTTTTCTGTACTGAAAGTCGCTATATTTCAATATTACTTCCTTTAAACTTTCAATTTCACCACTATTTGAGTGTTGCAGCCTGAACTAGTTACATCTCTTCAATTTATTATTGAATTAAAAGATTGTTTTTCCGTAGAAGGCGGATAAGGGCATTCTAACGCGGTCTTATTCTTATCAATGTTTTCATTATCGTAGCTGAACTTATATTTTTGAACGCAAGTGTGATGTTTCCTTTTTTTTTTCGCGACTCCCGTTGCTTAACGTGCAACCCACCTCCCGCCCAACCGACCGAGGGGCGCTGCCGTTTATCGTACGGCTCGGAACACGGGGATAGTACCGAGTGGAATATTAAATAAATAAATTAATTAAATATGAGCTAAGTGGTTTAGTAAGACGATTTTTATGTTAGTAGGAGATGTATTGGATATAATGTTGTAGAGGGTATTGTAACTCGAACATAATACCCTAAATGGTTCATGAAGGGCAAAGTTCGAGCTGCAATGTCTCAAGGATAAGGGAATATAGTTTCTAGTGGGTCTAGCGGGCACATTGATGTTTAAGCGACCTATTAGGGCATGACTATCAATGTCCCCACTAATAAGATTGTTAATAAAAACAACGCCAAGCATTGTCCTACGGTTAGCAAGGGTAGGTAAGTTTATTAGTAATAGTCTGCTATTATAGGAGGGAAGATGTAAGTTTGCATCCCAATTTTGGCCACGAAGAGCAAATAAGAGAAAGCTTTTTTGAATTGATTCTATACGGTCTTGGTGGACCGCGTACTGGGGGTTCCAGACGCAAGATCCATACTCTAAGATCGGACGAACGAGAGAGACAAATAAAGTTTAATATTCTATTTTTGCTCTTGTTGCTTCTTAACATGGAACACTGTTGAATTTATATATATACAATATTTTATTTAAAGAAAGTAAATGTTTGTTATAACGCTTGATTAACTTATGGGTGAACAATACTAATAATGGTATTAAAATAACGACTTTTATATTGCACAACGTAGTTTTCTGCTAGCCGACTTGGCGACTTTTCCATGCATGAACTGCTTACGCATCTCTTCTTCTTCTTAAGTTTTAACAGCGTTTAAGAGCTGCCGGATCGCTAAAGTTCTTGTTAACAGCAGTGACCAGCTTACACTCAGCCCTCCTTCTTCATCTGTCCCAGATGATAGCAACTCCTCGTTGTCGACTACAAACCTCCAGATCTTCATATTGTCGCAACTATACGCTGTAATATTAGGCGTTTGCTGACCTGCTGCGTATGCTCTATATTTCGTCTAGCCTCCTCACGTTGCTTCTGACGCTCATTGTTGAATTGAGAGACCAACTCCCCCTCTAGCATCTGCAGTAAAATATCTTCGGATTGATTTTGCATTTTAACGCCAAACAGTACTTCAACTCTTTAGAGTTGCATATACGTTTCGTTGATCGCTTTCTGAACTGCTGCGATGTGTTTGAACAACTTGGCTGGATCACTTGTTGATAATTTCGGTTCGTCCAAATTGTACGGTTTACCTGAACAACCTGTTCGTTACCTCTTGCCACTCCTGTTGTCGTCTTTACCTTCATCTCGTCCAGGAATTGTTGAAATTCATCAGATGTGAATGCTGCTCCTCTGTCCGTAATGATACGCTTTGGCAGCCCGAACACATTGGACCACTCGTTCAACCTCATGACTAGTTGACTTGGTTGGACACAGCCATACGAATTTGCTGAATCCATCTACTGCCGCCAGAATGTACTTTTACTGCGTATCAGATCCATCCATTGAGCATAAATGATTCAGATGTAACGTGGGTAAAGGTGCATCGCCTTCTTTCTGTGGATTATACATTTAATGCAATTAGAGATAAAATTAATAGTTTTACTCTCAACATGTGGGTTTCAGAATTGCTGCTTTTTGAATAACCTCTCGCTCCAGTGATCTTGGGACAGCTAGTAACACGCTTCCATTGACAATATTGAAAAGAACGCCAACATCAGCTTGAATTCTTTATAAGGTCGTTACTTCACGATTTCTATGATTGGCATTATAAAATCGTCTTGTTGTTGCACTTTCCTTATGCGAGCTGTCAGTTCGGTCGTCACCACAATACAGGAATTCGGGAAATGACTAAAAAAGCCCACATGCTACATGCATCCCAAGCGCGATGTTCCTGCAAGTACAACATTCATTGCCCAACTTCTCGTGGAAAATCCTGCTTCTTTGTTGTAGCAACCCGTCAGCAGCTTAATGCTAACACCATTCTTTTGATGGCCAAATAGGCTGCTTTGACCCTTAAGTAAAAGCTGTGTCTTTTTGATTCGGCTTCCGTCGTTTTCTTACTCTAATATAAATTGGGTGGATCTTGCCCCAGAACAGCTGCAGTAGTAAAGCTCCAAAAACGTGTTTAGAGGCATCAGTGTGGAGCTCTGTCGGGGCATATCTTAAGTAAATGTATAATACCAGTATCAGAGAACTGAAAGGGTAGAACCAGACAATAAGTGAACCCGAATCATTTGTGCGATCTCGGTACTCGGAGTGTGATCGGCACCCTAAAATAAGGGTAGGTGTCTTGCACAGCTCATTTCGAATGTGCACATGCGCACAAACTACTCTCTCGCACAGACACCCAACACACTTATAGCAAATGAAGGGAGTGTCTTAAACACCCATGTTTCGGGATGAGTTATTCGGGTGTCTTCAACTGATCTGAGTGTTTCGGGTGTCTGTAACTGATCTGAGTATTTCGGGTGTCTTCAGCTGTATTGCATGAGCAGGTCATTGAGGGTTGACCGAATAATTTTACACGAAAGGAAGGAAAATGGCCCCTAAACGCCAAATATTTTAGGCTTTTTCCGTTTCAGGTCATCTACCTGATACTCGCAGTGCGATTGTCTTACGATCTGTATTCTTATACGCATCTTCGATAAATGGTAATAAGTTTGTAGGTAGATGTCTTGATGACGACACGGAAAATATTAAAATATTGACACTTTCTGAAGAGGTTATATTCTGATTATAAGCTCTTATTTTAAATATTAGTTACTGAAGACGGCAATAACTTTTATTCTTACAAGTATACTATTCTAAGATTAAAATTAATCCAAACGGAAACAAATTATTTTGACTTTTTTAAGGGGCTATATTTATGTTAAATTATTGGGATTTCCTTCCTCCCTTTCATGTAAAATTATTCGGTCAACCCTCAGACACCCGAAATACTCAGATCAGTTGAAGACACCCGAAACACTCAGATCAGTTGAATCACTCATCCCGAAACATGGGTATTTCAGACACTCCTTTTGTCGACGGTCAAAACATTGTTATCGATAGTTAAGTCAGTATTTAAAGGAAATTTAGTATTTTTTAAGTTATCCGACTTTTGGCCCATTGAACTATGGGCTTATTAATCGCGGTTATGTGAATGCCGCCGAAAAGTGTCTTTTCACTGTCTTGTGAATAGTAGGAGGGCACACTGCGGTAAGAAGAAGAGCTATATTTAAATTGTAAACTAATTTAATGAATTTACAGAACAAAACGTTCCGCACGCTATATGCCTTTGAAGTTCACCTTTCTTTGGACCTACGCGACACAAGACGACATCTTTTATTCGCAGTCCTAGGGAGACTGCAAGGTCAACTTGCGCTGAAGGACGGCTTGACGACCAGCTAGAGAGTTGCCAGGAGCGCACGGAGCGCATTTCCCGTACCAGCAGAGGAGTCGCAGCCAGCGACATAAACGGCGCAAGGAGCGCCAAACACTGAGTACGAGATTCAGCATTCCCCCAGGAGGAGTTCCCGGCTGAACGGAGAGGAAGCCACCCCTACAACAACGCATCAGCCAGCGAGTAGTGCAGCAGAAAACCGGTCAGGGGTTAACATAACCACGGCGTCGGCCATTTCTCGCCCAGCCACTACAGCGACTACAGTAGCGTCCCAACCAAGGAGTACTGTAACAGCAGCTGCGAGCTCAGATCCGGAGGTGGGCCAGCCAAACACGGCGTACCTTTTGGATAGGATCACGGCGTTGGAGAATGAGCTGAAGCAGGTTAGAGCCATGAACACAACGACCACCACCAATTGCGCGCCAATCGCAGTTGGCCCAAGCGCAAATGGCGCCAACAGTGGAGCGTCGGAGCGGCCGCCGACTAGCAACCCACTGTGTGCTACAAGTGCTGCGCAGACAGCGCATGGATTCGTGCTACCGGGCGGGAGCATCCACAACGTGGCAACTGCATCGCCAATCGTGGGATCCTACGCCTCGATGACACCAATTGGAGCCCAAGGAGCGAATGGGCCAAGGAGGCTCCCAGACTTGCCTATATTTGGAGGGCAGCCTGAGGATTGTCCCATCTTTAATTGTGCATTTGTGGAGACGACCCAAGCGTACAACTGCACGGACCTGGAGACCAACCAGAGGCTGTTGAAGGCGCTGAAAGATGAAGCACGCGAGACAGTGAAGTCGCTGCTGATTCACCCGGCGAACGTCAGAGGATCCTGGCGAGGATCGTTCCCTACGCAACTAGAGTGAGTAACCTCTCGGCCTTCTTGCAGTCGGCGAAGGCGGAGCAACATCTGGGAAACCCCACCCTCATGGAGGAGCTTGTGGCAAAGCTTCCCACCAGCAAACGAGTGGATTGGGCCAGGTACATCGATCGAGCCCTTTCCCACTGTAGCGCACTTCAGCGTGTGGCTACAGGAGTACACAAACATCGTGTGTACGATTTTGGACGTAACAGCGAGGTGGCTTCAGGCTCCACAACGGAGGAAACCAGATGTCAGCTGTTTCCAGACGCAGCCCGGATAGGAGGTCTTCGCCACGAGGTGGTTACAGGGACCACGAGAGGAGCCAGCAGCCGGCTGTTCTCAGAGACAACCTGGAGAGAAGGGCCCCTCAGACATCGGAGGCGCCAATGCAGACGAATTTAAGGAGGCCGACTTTTGTTCCGGATACTGCCAGTAACGCTGTACGAAGCTGGTCGCCAGGTGGACACATACGCGCTGTTAGATGAAGGATCCACCGTCACGATGATCGACAACGAGCTACGGAGGGATCTGGGATTGCAAGGCGAACATCCACAGCTGAACATCCAATGGTTGGAGGAAGAGACAGCAGGGAGCCTACCAACGTGGTGAGTCTGGAGATAAATAAGTGGAGCTGGGAAGCCCACTCGCCACCCGTTGAGGAACGTGTACGCCGTTTCAAACTTGATTTTGCCGATGCAAACGTTAAGTCGACGAGATGTCCAGGGCGTGCAAAGGGATTCGCGACTGCCGATGAAGCCCTACAGCAACGTCGTGCCGAAGTTGCTAATCGGACTGGACCATGGTCCTCTGGGATTGCCACTTACGATGAGGCGGTTTGCCAGAGAAGGACAGTTTGCAGCCGCAACCGAGCTTGGGTGGGTTGTGTTCGCGCCAGTATGTGGACAGTCAACTATGCCGTCACCGAGGTCCTGCCTTCTAGCCGTGTCAATGGACGACACGATGGAAAAGATGGTGGAGGACTACTTCGACATGGAAAGCTTTGGTGTAAAGCTCGCGCCATCGATCGCAGCCAGCGACGACGCGCGTGCCCAAAGGATCCTCGAAGACACCACGGTGAAAGTGGTGCGTCGCTACCAGACGGGATTGCTCTGGAAGGACGACCACGCTGTGCTGCCACGGAGCTACGAGATGGCGCACAGTCGGCTGATCAAAGTCGAGAAGAAGTTGAAGCGCAACGGGCACTTTGCTCTGGAATACGACCGTATCATCAAGGATTACGTTTCCAAAGGATATGCAAGGAAGCTGCAACCGGATGAGGTCGCGGTGAAGAGCGACAAGCTGTGGTATTTGCCACATTTTGGTGTGGAAAACCCAAACAAGCCCGGTAAGGTCCGGCTTGTGTTCGATGCTGCAGCCAGGGTTGGAGGAACCTCACTCAATTCGGCGCTGGACAAGGGGCCACAGCACTTCAAGCCCTTGCCAGCTGTGCTCTTCCACTTCAGAGAAGGAGCAGTCGGAGTCTGCGGGGACATCAAGGAGATGTTCCACCAAGTGCTGATCCGACCCGAGGATCGATGTTCCCAACGGTTCCTCTGGAGAGATCGCAACGACGATCGAGACCCGGATATATACGAAATGAACGTAATGACGTTTGGAGCAGCCTGCTCGCGAACACTGCGCAGTACGTCAAGACGGTGAATGCCCTGAAGTTTCGGGATTCAGATCCGAGGGCAGTCAAGGCCATCATCGACCACCATTACGTCGATGACTACGTGGATAGTTTCGATACGGAGAGCGAAGCTATTGAGGTATCTACCAGAGTGAAGCAGATACACGCGGAGGCTGGATTCGAGCTATGCCAGTTCTCATCCAGCTCACCCATCGTGGAAGCGGCGTTGGGACCACCTGGACAAGTCAAGAGCGTCGGATGGGGTCAGTCTGAGCAGAAAATCCTTGGAATGCATTGGCAGGTAGCAACGGATGACTTCAGATTCAACGTGGAGTATCAGCGAGTGCCAAAAAGCGTCCTAAGTGGAGAGCGAGTCCCAACAAAGAGGGAGTTTTTGAGCCTGCTGATGTCAACGTTCGACCCATTGGCGTTCCTGTGCTGCCTGATGATTACAGCGAAGCTGTTGCTCCGGGAGATCTGGAGGCAGAAGATCCAGTGGGACGAACCGCTGCCGGAGGAGATAGGTAGAGCCTTTGCTGCCTGGCGCAGAGAGATGGACGCCGTGGGACAGTTCCGATGTCCTCGCCACTATTTTGGGCGTGGTGCAGTGTGGACCATCGAGCTACACGTTTCCGTGGACGCAAGTCAATCTGCATTCGCGGCGGTGGCCTATTGGAAGGTCACGTACAAAAATGGCAACGTGCTGGTTAGCTTCGTGTGCGCAAAGACGAAGTGTTCGTCGATGAGAACGATGTCTATCCCACGGCTGGAGCTGCAGGCAGCGGTCCTTGGAACCAGAGTGATGAACACTGTCAAGGAAGAACACAGTATGGACATCAGCGAGACGGTTTTATGGACGGATTCAAAAACGGTGCTGAAATGGATCGGCAGCACCCACCGCCGGTATAAGCAGTTTGTTGGCAACCGAGTGGCGGAGATTTTGGAGTCGTCGAAGGTTTCCCAGTGGAGGTACCTAAAGCTGACAACGCAGCGGATGATGCGACGCGGTCGCAGAGCAAGGCGGACCTTAGACCGGAATCCCGGTTGCTAAGCGGTCCCGCATTTTTGAGGCAGCCAGCAATCGGCTGGCCAACGCCTGAGGAGGGAACCAAGCATGTTCCAGATGCACAGTCCAGTTCGCATTGGTAGCATCAAATGAATTTGTCATCCTGTTCCAGAGATTATCGAGCTTCAGTCGCCTGGTGAGCACCACCGCCTGGGTCCTGAGGTTTGCGCGACGGTGCCGCAAACAGAGAAGCGAGCTCGAGGAATATGGACTCACTGCAACGGAGTGTGAGGCCGCGGAGAACCTGTTAATCAGGCAGGCCCAATTGGAGTCGTTTCCCGACGAGATGAGGTCGGCGGAACGCGGAAAGGACGTCGCCAACTCGAGCGAGATTCGAAGTCTGTCGCCTTACGTGGACAAATATGGAGTTCTGCGAGTTTATGGCAGAGTCGATGCCGCGCTGTCCATGCCGTACAGTGCGGGGAGGCCTGTGATACTGTCACACAGGCACAGACTTACGGAGATGGTAGTAAGACACTACCATGCCCAGATGAAGCATCAAAACGTGGATGCGACGATTGCCCAGATCCGGACGAGATTCTGGGTCACGAAGATAAGAAGGAAGGATATGAAGGAGGTAATCTCGTCGTGCAACGAATGCAAGCTACAACGGACGCGGCCGATGCCGCCGATAATGGGACCCCTTCCAGAGGATCGCTTGGAAGCTGGAGGATGGCCAATCAAGTACACAGGACTATACTACTTTGGGCCACTGCTGGTAACTGTTGCTCGTCACAGAGAGAAGCGTTGGGTCGCCTTGTCCACATGCTTGACGACAAGGGCGATTCATCTGGACCTGGCGCATGACCTGTCAACGGATTCCTGTATAATAGCGATCAGGAACTTCGTCTGCCGTAGAGGACCAGTACGTAACCTGCGGAGTGACAACGCAGGCAGGACTTCGTGGGAGCTGACAGGGAGGCCAGGCGATTTGGAGACGTGTTCGAGACGGAAAGGATACAGAGTGAGTTATCCAGCAGGAGCATTGAATGGGTCTTTAATTGCCCATCCAACCCGTCTGAGGGCGGAGTATGGGAGCGGATGGTGCAGTGCGTCAAGGGAGTGCTGCGCCATACCCTGAAGGATGTCGCGCCGACGGACCATGTTTTGAAGAGTCTCCTAATAGAGGCGGAAAACATAGTCAATTCGCGTCCGCTCACCCACTTGCCACTGGATGCGGACCAAGAGGCGCCGTTGACGCCAAACGACCTGCTCAAGGGAGCACCTAGCCTGGCGGATACGCCCGGATGATGTGGAGCGGCCCAAGGAGGGTTCTACGCGAAAGCAGTGGAGGATTGCCCGCATGCTGCGGGACCGCTTCTGGAGGAGGTGGGTCATGGAGTACCTGCCTACACTTGTGCGCCGCGAGAAGTGGTGCCGGAGAACGGAGCCCATCCGCAAGGTCGATATGGTCTTCGTCTGCGATCCTGCCTTGCCCAGACGAGAGTGGCGCAATGGCATCGTGGAGGAGGTATACAGCGGAGCTGATGGAGTCGTCTGACGCGCCACTGTGCGCGTAAATGATAATGGACTATCTTGGACAATGTTGCGGCCCGTCTCTAAACTTGCAGTTTTAGATTTGAGTGAAGCGGGTCTTCACGGGGTCGGGGATGTCGACGGTCAAAACATTGTTATCGATAGTTAAGTCAGTATTAATAGGAAATTTAGTATTTTTGAAGTTATCCGATTTTTGGCCCATTGAAGTACGGGCTTATTAATCGCGGTAATGTGTTGCCGTTTAAGGCAACTCCGCACTTCACAAGACGACACCCTTCATTTGCTATAAGTGTTATGGGTGTCTGAGCAATACAATCATGCGCATAGCATTGAGTGGGTGACAAAAAAGCAAATACACAAAACAGCAAAAGCGTTTTGTGCGTTCGAGTAAGTTACTCCTTTCTTGCTGTTCGTGAGTGCGACAAATCCTACAAATGTATAAGTGTGATTCGGGTGCCGAAAAAAGACACTCTTGACGTTCTCTGGAAAGTATATCCTTCAACTGACGCATCGCCTTTAGTTCTGCAGTACCAATATGGAAATCTTCTCCCTTTTTTAAAAGATCAGTTAACGAGCGTGCAATGTGAGCATATCCGCAAATGAATTTCCTGAAGAATGCCGTCAATCCCAGAAATGACTGCACTGCCTTGATATTCTTTGGCATGGTAAAATTGCTGACTGCTACAGTTTTCTCATTTCTCTGCCAAATTTGACCAGCCTCAATGGTATGGCCCAGAAAATATTTTTTTTTGTGCATAAAGCTGCACTTCTTTCATTTCATTTTCAAGCCATACTGCGACGCTGTCCCCAAAATTCGTTTGGTCTTCTGACGGCATACCTGGTGACTCTGCGTATATGATTATATCTTGTAAAGCTGAATGTCTCCTGAATTCATAAGGTTGTGGAAAACAAAGAGTACACATCTAATAACAGCAGCTGGTGAATTTTTAAAACCAAACGGCGTTTTATTAAATTATTATTACACGCATAGCCAAAATTGCAGTCGATCTGCATAAGTATTGAAATATCATTCGATTTTCTGCATTATCATTCCCGCACGTTTTTTGGCAGTCATATAGTTGAGTTTGTACCCGCAACCGCTCGCTAATCGCAACCGCTTAAAATCTATTGTAAAACAGCTTAGTATTAATAAAAATAAAATTTATAAACACCAATTTTTCAAGAAGAATCGATTACTACAGTCATCGAATCTTCTATTTGTGATTCCCCTATTGTCGAGGCCATCTTGGGAGGGAAATTAATCGATCTGCCCGAAAGGGCGGGCTTCAAAGAGGATATATATATTCGGTTACATCTACACATCTACATCTACAGCTGCACCACTAGCGACTTCGCGTGCTCCATTATTTGTTCCGAAACTTCTAAATTCATCTTCTTGGTTTGTTGTTTCTCTTCCCCAGCTGGAGAGGATTCTACTGCACCCTTTATAATTCACCGACCAGTTTCAAGTAGTACCATACTCGCACCAACACGGCCTACTACATAGTCGTTGCTTCTCACATTAAGCTGTTTCCAAGGGTTTCGATTTCTTGGCAAATTCCGAACCCGGGACATTACTTGTATTCAACACTCCTACAGAAGCAAAGTATCTCGGATGGCTTCGCTTCTCACACCACGCAACAAGGTTGCACTTAGCTGCAAGATGAAAATATACAAGTCAATATCGGGGCCAAGTCTTCTCTATGGATTTCAGGTTTATGGGATTGCGGCAAAATCCAACCTCAATAAAATCCGAGTTCAGCAATCGGAATCACTTCGGAAGATATCAGGAGCTCCGTAGTTTATCCGTAACAGAGATATCGAACGTAATCTCAAAGAACCAAAAAAAAACAAAAAATATTTTACCCTATGTAACCCTTAGACTAAGTACTTAACTTTATAGAAACCGATTAGATTGAGCTGCCAATAGGGTAGCAGTGCGTTAATCATTACAATAAAATTTACATTTTTTTATATCAAAAAAAAGATATTGTCGTTTCAGATTTGCCAATCCGTGAATATACCCCAAAGTTTGTTTAAGAGATCACTCAATACTCCTGTGGTAGAGTCATCAAGAACCAAAGAAATAGCTCCACGTCTTCTTCTACGAACTATGGATGTGGTTCTCAATGTTGAGCCACATTTAAGAATTTGTTCAACTGGCGAGGGACCGCTACCACCGTCTGGCCACGGTCTACCCGAAGGTGATCTAGCCGGGGTTATTTATGTTCGGTGAAGAGATTCATAGATCCCAAACGACCGTATTTGTTTGGATCATCTCTGGAGCATGTTCCCAGCTGAGCTAGTGGAAGGGGTGCGGCATGTTCAGAAATTAAATCCAAGTCCAAAGTCCTGCTCTCCCGTGCTCCTATTGAGTCTCTCCACAGTGCACGGAAGCGCTTATCTAGGCTTTGATCCTTTTCGGCGACCCGATCTTATTTTGTCTTCGACTACCAGATACCACAACTGCCGCACTCATGACTCGCAGGTATATGAATACCCCATGAAGTCGAAAACATTAAAGCCTTAAATCTTAGGCTTGTTTGTAGCATATTTAATAATAGGTTATAACTGTGAAATTTGAATTTGAATTTCTAGGCAGTGTATATACTTCAGAATTCGTTTTATAAATTTCGTCAGTTTACTTTTACTTCTTTATGATCATGAAGTACTGAGTAATATATGAGCAGCTTGACTGCATATAAAGCAGGTGTTCTGTCAAATTTTGTAAGGCGAAAAATCGTTGAAATCAGTGGCATCTGCGTACCAGTGGGTTATATCCGACATAAAGTCAGAATGATATATCTATTACAATGTCTATTTCCATTGGGTCGTCTACTACAAACTTCATAATTTTTCTATCAGCAGTGACATATTGGTATTTAAGGTTTTAAATACTCTCTTCTTTTTGACTACGTCGTAAACGCAAATTATACAGCTAGAGTAGTTTAGTGTTCGAGGTTCTAAGACTGCTACCAATATACAGTTTATATAATTTATCGACTAAAATATTTTATTTTAACTAGAACGCTTCTGCCTCACTTAAGCTTGACTTGCTTTTTAGTCCTTTTTGAAAGAAAAACACTACTAATCACATTCTCACACATTTCATGTTTTTTCAATACTACTGTAAGTAAAAAGTAGGGTGAGTTTATTTGTTAAATGATAAATCTTGATTTATTCTTTTGAATCAATTGTATCCCCATCAAAGTAATACTATCCCGTCTGGTCTACGTAGTCTAGGGCTGTGGACTAGTATATTCTTCCCACGATGAACATCCACGAATATTCCCTTTGTCCAGGAATTTCGCTTTTTGCTTTTTTGTCTATAAGAACTACGTCATCCACTGACACTGGAGCTGGGTTCGGCGAAAACCATTTAGTTCTTGGTCGAATCTCTCGAATCCATATTATTTTTTTTTCTATCAATTTTGGGACGCTTACTTTAAAGCTCAAATACGCGGAAAACTGTGGCGTTCATAATAACACAATTTAGGTTTCGTTAACATTGTATAACATTTCCATGGGCCTACCTATTGCCCCTGTGCAACCCGATAGTGGAAGCAACCTGCACTTGTGCAGGTCCAGGTATCCGTTGATGTGTGTCTGCCCGTGTGAAGACTAATGTCCAAAAAGTGCAATCAAACAGAATGTTGTTCTGTATTTCCCGAAGATCTATACTGAACTGATTTCGCTGCTGAGTACAAAGTTTCATATAAGTGACGAGCGTGCAAGCTCGTTTTAATTACAGTTAAGTGGGTCTTATTTACATATACAATTCGGGTTATAAATTTAGGATTCTTTAACAATATAAATTAAATGTCGTGCTCCAACAAAAAGAAAAACAGATTATAATGTAATAATAATTAATAATTGCTGGTATAAGAGTCTCACATGGACAGTGATTACAGCATCAGTTACTTGACATGTTTTTTTTGACACTTTGTTAATTTCTGCTAACATTATTTACTTATTTAACAAAATTAAATCTAGTATACAATACTAAATCCAATACATTTCTTAAGGAGTACTAGCTGCTAGGGCCTACGACTCGAGATTAAATTTATTAAATTAAAGATACTTAAATATTTAGGTTGGTTCTAATGACAAAATGGTAAAAGTTCATAATGGTTTCTTGTGAAACTATCGGAAGGTTTTTTTTGGCCGAAAATGACGCTCTCCAGAAGACGGCATGAGTTGAGTAGATGGTCAATTTCGAGGTGTTCGCCGCAACGGCAGACGGGACGTGGTGTTCCAGTAACGATATGATCGTTCGATACACGGGTGTGCCCGTTACGAAGGTGGATGAATGTTGAACATGCCCGCACTCCAAGGTGCGCAGGCAGATAAATTTTTGTGAAGGTATTGTTGATGGAAAAATATCGGTCGTCATATAGGTCCCATTCTCTGAATTGCTTGTCCTTAAGGTGGAGACGGATACGATTTCTTAAGTCCTTGTTGTTGAAAGGTGTAAAAAGAAAGGATGGTTTTAGCCGCACGTCCTGAGCGGCCTGGTCTTCTTGTTCGTTACCACTTATACCTTGGTGGCTGGGCGTCCATACAAGGGTTATATTATTAAAAGAAGAAAGTCGTCTTATCTCCACGATTGTGGGATCGGTTTTTCCGTAAAGAAGATAAGGTGGAAAGGCTATCAGTACAGATTACAAAGTGTTCCGAGTGTTTGGTGGCAAAGAGACAGGCTTGTAATATGGCGAAGGCTTCTGCAGTAAAGATGGAGTTGTAAGGGGTAGCATTCCACCCGATATTATTTTGCCATTACTGTCAACAACAGCAAAGGTAGTGACGTCGTCTTTTTTTCATCAATCGGTGTAGAGCCAAAATTTTGTGCCGAGTTTTTCTTGTAGGCATCGAAAGCGGGTCTGGAATTAAGCTCTGGTGGTATTATTTTTTGAGCCGTTGTACATATCAAGGATCACATTAGGTTTTGTACTGTTCCAATAGGCTGGTAGCTTAGCAGTATTCCTATGATTGGTCGGGGGAAGGCCAAGATGCGTTGTGAAGTTGGCACACCGCCTATGACTTTGTAATTCCGGTTTTGCTTAAACATGGCTCAGAAATCCATCCTTAGTAGAGCATTTTTTGTTAAATGCATTTTGCAAATGAGCTGCATGGTCATTTCTTCTCTGCGAGCGTGTGTGCTCGGTAGGAAAAGCGTTTATAGCAGGTCGGATTGCACCATGGTATGGAGCCTGCAACTTGTTTAAGTGTGATATTGCACACCATCTTATTTTATAATGTTAAATCTGGACTCGAGTTGTTTTCTTAGTTTAATACAACGCCGATCAAATAGGAGTTTGGTATCGAAGGTTAAGTCCAAAATTGTTAAACTTTTAACATTTTCTATTCTTTTTATTTTTAAAGTTAATATGGGAGAAAGTGCATCTGTTTTTGCGGCAAATATGGAGTAATTTACATTTTTCAATGGCTAGAGACGCACCCGAAATGGCTCCCCAGGAATCTAACTCACTTAATACATCTACAAATTTATCTTTAACAATATTAACAATATTTACATTTTTAATTTGGAAAAAAATATCGTCATCTGCGTATATTGAGAGTTTAATGTCTTTATGTCTACTTAAAACACAATTAAGTTTATCAAAAGCGATAATAAGAAGAACAACTGAAAGGGGGAAGCCTTGCGGTATGCCGTTATAGAGACTGTGGGTGTTGAAGGTGTTGTTGCTTACGCGCACTCTGAAGGAACGATTGGTCATTAAGGATGACTAAGTACGGCATGAATCCCCACGCGATCGAAGCCTCTTACAAAATCAGTCGCTAATATAGAGACGTGATTTTTCGTTGAAAGAGCGTTTGACGCGAAGTGTTGAATACGCAACAAGGCGTCCATATTGCTATGCTTTTGTTTAAATGCAACTTGGTTCTGCGAGATCAGGTTATTTCGGGTGATGAACCACATAAGTCGGCGGGCAATAATTTTTTCTACAGGTTTTCCTAAACAGGATAGGAGGGAATACTGCAGTTAGCTGCAGACCTAATCGCTTTTGTTATTTGTGCAACTTGGTGGTTTAGACAACCTGACATCCAATCCAACGCTCTTCTTTCGCACATAGATCTATATGCATCCCAATTGGCTGGATCTATTTTAAATTTATGTGGGGAAGGGGTACGGGAGGTACTTAAATGTATGGAAAAATCAATAGATATGGGGAAGTGATCACTACCGTGAAGGTTGGATAAGATTGACCAACTGCACCTGTGTGCTATCTGCGGGGTAATCAAGGAAAGGTCAACGTGGGTAAGGGAATCGTGGGTGGATAGATGTGTGGGACATTGTTAAGGACATTCAGATCTTGTTCCGTTATTAATTTCTCGATTTTTTTACCTCTGGTGTTTGACTGACTAGAGCCACTTAGAGGGCTCTACGAGTTGAAGTCCCCTAGAACTATGTAGGGGTGTCTAACTCTATCGAGAATGGCGGATAAGTCAGATGTTATAAAACTTTGATTTGGAGGAATGTAAGCATTGACAATCTGTATGCCAATGCTTACATTAGCTCCGAAACAGAGCAGAGAATATTAGAGTCGATATTTTGGTGTGAGTGGCGGAGGTTTTGTTTGATAAGAATACCAACGCCTTGCTTAGCACTGATGTTCTGCGGTAAATTGTGGAAGTAACCAATGTAGCCCTTGAGACAGACAAAGTTTATAAAGTTACAGGGCAGGTTTGTTTCTTGTAAACATAAAATGTCAGGGGATTGTTCATTAAAAATTACGTTTATATTCCATTGTAATATTTTAATTGGTATATATTAAAATAAATCAATAAGATTTCTGTTGGATATAGGATGTTCTGTGGGAAAGACTGGACTATGAATCCAATGTTTCCATTGAAGAATCGGATTCGGATGATATTTAGAGTTAGAGTTATTTGGGGATTCTGGTACTTTGATTTTGTAATAAGAGCTTTAATAATATTCGACCGCGAGCGATCGATTGGGCTTATTAAAGAGCTTAGGTCTTGTGTGTCGGGTGCAGCGAAGAGAGAAGATTTGTATGAATTTGAGAGAGATTGGTATGTTCGTGGGAGAATTCGTGTTGGTTGCACTATCGGGCTTTGGAGTTAATGTGTTTGTTGTTGTTTTCGTAGGTATCGTATTTTGGGTTCGGTCGGTTGTGGACGGAGGGCTTGCTGCGCTGTCGACAGAAGCGAAGGTAGTCGATGCGTTGTTATTGTTTTTTTGTTGTAAAATATTGCGGGCTTCACGGAAACTGCATTTTTTGCTTGTTTTTATGCAGAGAAGTTCTCTCTAGAATTGATATTTTGGGCATGTTGAAGAGGAGGCTAGATGATCGCCGCTACAGTTTGCACAAAAAATGCGAGTGCAGGGCACTGGAAGATGAGGGGAGAGGTTACAAGAAACGCAAGTTGCAGTGTTCTTGCAGTGTTTCATTGTGTGTTCCCATAGTTGACAAGACTTGCACCTCATAGGATTAGGAAAATATTCCCTAACCTTTACGGTGTGCCAACAGACGTCAAGCTTGCTTTGTATTTTGTTGGACTCAAAAGTAACAAATATTTTTCCAGAAGGTTTGGGTTTACCGTCAACAATTTTCGCGAATTTTTAGACGCTGTGCACATTTTGTGACTTAAGCTTATCGGCGACTTCACGGGAGTTAACCAGAAGAAGCAGATTGCCATTCTTTGCTGATATGCTTAATAGCCCGGTGGACTGCGAAGCAAGAGTATTCTGATATTGGTTTGGTGAATTTAGAAGCAACGACGATAAATCGAGGGTTCTTTTGAGGGGTGAGTTCAGGGAAATCCACCCTTTGATAGGGCTTTGGGGCTAACACTAAGGCAGGCAAGGCCCAGGAGCCATAATAAAGATTATTGCTGTGCACTTGAAAAAAAAATATGCAAAAACACACGTGCGCGATGGAAAGAGGGGAAGCGAAAAAATAAGCGAAAGGGGAAGAAGCGAAATTGCAAAAGCCACTGACAATTAGGAAGACAACGACGTCCGCACTCGAAGAGAGATAGTCGATGACTGTTCTGCTAACAAAATGAATATTTTTATATGAAAAGTAACGGGAGTTACGTGTTGCCTGATTATAAATGGGGTAATAACGATCCGATTTAATATTAATCTAATATTATATATGGGTACTAATACTTTCCAAATCCATTTTTTCTTGTAATAAGTTTTTTGGCTTTTCTCTAATTGGTAATACATTTGTTTTCTATTATATTCCTTTTTTCCTTTGGACAAGTGCATTAAAGCGAAGAAATGTTGGTCCGTTGATCCAGATTGTATTTTGAAGATCGGCTGCGGCACATCCTCGCGAAACTATATCGTCTGGATTCTCCTGACCCGAAACATGTCGCCATTTGATGTTCGCGGACTATATTTGAATAGTTTTTTTTTTCGCGACTCCCGTTGCTTGACGTGCAACCCACCTCCCGCCCAACCGACCGAGGGGCGCTGCAGTCTGACATACGGCTCGGAACGCGGAGATAGATCCGAGTGGATTAGTAAAGATACGAGGAAAGTTAGTTTTGTGCTAAATGGATTAGTATCGAAACTTTCGAAGTGTTAGGAGAAGAGTTTGAAGTAATGTTATAAAGATCATTGTAGTGAACATAGTACCCGAAATGGTTGATGTTGGGCAAAGTTCGAACTACAATGCTCTAAGGGTAGAGAAATATAGTTCCTATTAATCCTAAGGGGTACATGGATATTTAAGCGGCGTTGAAGGGCCAGGCCATCAAATTCACCCTTAAGAAGATTATGGATTAAGACGACACAAAGCATCGTCCTACGATTAGCAAGGGATGGCAAATCAATTAGTAAGAGTCTACTTTTATAAGAGGGAAAGTGTATGTTTCCATCCCAGTTGAGACCGCGGAGAGCAAATATTTACAAATTCTATTGGATGGATTCAATAAGGCACTGGTGAACCCCATAATGGGGGTCCCAGATACATGATCCACATTCCAGAATCGGACGAACTAAAGAAATAAAAAGAGTTTTGGTAACTTTGAGGTCGTTAAATTCCTTCGACCACCTTTTAATGGAACCATGCACTCTACTAGCTTTATTAACCATAGTAGAAATATGGTCGGAAAACTTAAGTTTTGCATCGAGTAAGATGCCAAGATCTTCAACTGCATTAATTCTTTCCAAATCTACACCATGCAGAGTATAAGTGCAACTTTAGGTCTAAGGCGACAGAAGGTCATTGCTTTGCACTTAGAGCCATTAAGATTTAATAAGTTTGCAGAGCACCAGTTTTGAAAATTATTAGGGACCGATTGCAGTTTCACCTGGTAGTAGGCACCAGTATATTGAAGACAGAGTTTGACATCGTCTGCATACATAAGTACTAGGGAGTCATTAACAACCAAGGGAAGGTCGTTAATGAATAAAGTAAAAAGTAACGGACCAAGATGGCTAACTTGAGCGTAGACTTAAGCAGACACTGAATTTTTAAAAAGAACTTGTTGCGTTCTACCTGTGAGGTAACTGCTAATCCAACCCAGGAGATCAGTAGGAAGACCGATAAGATCGAGTTTGTCCAAAAGAAGGCCGTGATTCACGGAGTCAAATGCTTTATTGAAGTCAGTGTAAATTACATCTGTCTGAAGTTTATTTTGGAAACCAGTGATCACGAAGGATGTTAGTTCCAGAAGATTGGTAGTGGTAGAGTATAGTTGACACCCGATTGGCTACGAAACACTTAAGCTGGGATGTGTGCGTTGTAAGCCAGTGTAAAACAATTGTCGAGTCTGACCAAAAAGTAACCTTCTTGGATATGTTCTCAAACTTATTGTTCACGCCAAAGCAGCCTAATTCCAGTTTGCCTCCCGACCGGTCCTGGGGGCCTTAACAGTCGTGAGAGCAGTTCCTCCAGATCGCTCTCATCTCGCGGTATTGTGAGTTATGCTCATTTTGCCATCGTCAGCATTTCCCACTGTCATGCGGTCGGCCTGCCGACTAAGCACTCTACTGCTAAGTTCCTCAGTTCTGTTTTATAATCATTTGAATAAAGAGCATTATATTAAAGTGTTATGGCAGCTGAACGGAATATTCGGCTATATGTATTGAACCTAGTATGAATTAGGTGGCATAAGTTCAAGTTTTTAATGAACTTTCCAGGTCCGTATAGAGAAATTAAAAATAAAGTCGTGAGTGATAGAGAAGAAGAAGAAATCCGGGGTTTTAGACCAAGACAGGCTCAAATCGAAGAGAAAGAAGACACAATGAACGCGAACAAATTGCAAAACATTAACCAGGGCGCCTTAGCGCAACAGCAAGCTAGGCTCCGAACTGAATTGGAAGCTCAAATCAATTCCGTTAATATGCAGTTACAAAACATGCGCGTAGAGACCCCACAGGTGGGGGCCTACCAAAGAGTCTCAGTACAGCCAGGAGAACCCCCATGCAACATACCGCTCTACGTAATTAAGTCAGTACCAGATTTTAACGGTGAGCAAGACGAGTACGTAGCGTGGAGGCAGTCTGCCACGGACGCATACGAACTCTTTAAACCTTACCAGGGCAGCTGTGCCCATTATCAAGCCGTTACCATAATCAGCGCGAGCGTTGCTGGTATCACACAACACTGTACTTAAGATACAGACTGCTCCTACGCAGACAAAACTTCGTTGAGCCTGTTGCAACAACAGCTTGAGGCAGTTCGCCAAAGTGACCGAAACCTCATGCAATACTATGACGAGGTTGAGCGTACGCTAACCCTCGTCACGAACAAAATTGTCATGTCCCACGACATTGAAAGAGCCACACTGCTCAACAATGAGGTAAGGGAGGACGCCCTACATGTGTTAGTCTCAGGCCTAAAAAAAACATGAGAGCAGTCGTATTCCCAGCGCAGCCAAAAAACCTTCCTTCAGCATTGGCATTAGCTAGGGAGGCTGAAGCCAGCATCGAAAGAAGCCAGTTCGCGGCAACGTATGCTAGGGCAATGGAACAGAAGACACAGAATTCTGACTTTCGTAAGACTCAATACCTGTGCAGCACTCCTGATAAACAAGGAAACGAAAAAAACCTTCATTATTTTAAAAAAACCCAGATAAAAACCAACAAAATGGTTCTGGGCGTAAGCCTAAGGGCTGGTCCGAACCCAACTCCTCTAATAGGATAACTGATCAAAGGCTTCAGCGGCTTAACAACATCGAGCAGACCGCTAGTGCCAAAGACCAAGAGTACGAGAATGCTGCGGTAGCCGCGATGAGCGCAATCGAAGACGACAGCGACTCGGTCGACTCCCATAACTTTCTCAATTTTTTAGAGAACGGTCCCGGCTACCGTTCATCGAACGACGGTTGGCTGGGAGAACTTTAAAAATTCTTATTGTTAAACGGGCAGCGAAAAGTTATATAGAGCTCATAAAGGAGCTTAAAAACATAATGCCAGTAGCCTCACCGTTTCGCGTGAATACAATTCACGGGTCCAACGGAATAAATAAAAAGTGCCAAATAAGTGTCTTGGGAACAACTTCCCCATTTTTTATATTAGATTCCCTAACAACATTTGACGGGATCATAGGCATCGACTTGCTAACGCAAGGAGCCACCCTCAATATGCAAACTAAAAAAATATTGTATGGTTCCGTGTCTGAGGACCTGCAGTTTCTTAATTGCGACGATGTAAACTTTACCAACATAAAGGACATAGTCGTTTCAGAGTCAGTAAAAAAGGAATTTATCAAAATTGTTTAGTCATTTCATTTAATTGCAACTCCTACTGTTTAGATATATTCAATAACAACTTAAATAATTGCTCATATAGTTGCATACATTTTTATAAATACGCTTAAGCTTAAGTTTACTTTGTTTACTCTTGAATTACTACTCTTAAGGAACATATGTACATATGTAAATTTACTACTCTTTGCTACTCTTAAGGTACATATGTATGTACAAACTGCGCTCTTTAATTGTTACGCTCACTTTGTCACACATACTGGAATTTGCATGCTTACACATACACGCGCAATTATGCGAGCGCATTAGTTCTAAAGCCAAATGAATTGGAAATTAAAGGTCACTTAAGAAGAACAACTGAACCATAGCGCATCAACTTTATTGTCTGTCCCGTCCGTCTAAGCGAGTTGGCCTACCGTTAGAATTCAACTTGGACCTTTAGTTGCTTGTGGCACAGGACCACTTTAGAAGGACGTTCCCGTTTTGGACATCCATTTTTTGGCGCCCCCGGGTGGACACTTTCCAGACGACTCTTTGGGACATCAGCAAGTTGGCCACAACTTCGGCATTTGATTGGATTTTCAATTTCCAATCTCATCTTGCGAGTTGGAACATATGGATTTTACCCTGACCAGGAGTGCACAGGTAACGAGTGAAAGTGAATTACGAGTTATAAAGTGCTTGTTATTTAACAAACTTAATAAAATTTGTGGAAAACATTGTGCGGCAAAAATAAAAATTTTCAGGCCTACGCACATATACATATGTATGCACTAAAGCATTAAGGTGGACCGTAATTCATTTTATCACTCGGTGTAAAAATAAAACCTATAAAATTTGAAAACCCAAAATTTACGGCCTATTGAATAAAATAAATAAATTTGGCAATATATAAAATAAAAAAAAATAATAATAATAATCGAATATAAATTGTGTGTGGTAACCTTTTGGGACCACCCTAATTGATTTGCACTTGAAGAAGCCGTTTGAGCTCATAATTTTGGTGTTCTTTGTGCCTGATTCCGTGCAAAAAAGTGCCGTTGGACTTGCGCCAATAGAGAAGTGCGCATCATTGTCGGTACAGTCGACAAATTACCGTACATTTTTTCAGTTCTCTCTTTTGTCATTTGTGCAAAGCAAATTACCCACCCTCGTTTGCATTAGTTTGCTTGCGCCTTGGTGCTGATGCTGCGTCGGCAGCGAATTTCGTTGTTGTTGCTTTGACTTTGTTGGCTGCGTGGACAGTGAATTTTATTCCTTTTTTTGTCTTTGCATTTTCGCTGCTTGGGCAGTGAACTCGGTTCTTTGATTTTGCGTTATTTGTATTGCTGCTTGGGCAGTGAAATTTAACGCTCATCTAACACACACATACACACATATATACAGTGCGTGTATCGCTTAGTGGTGTTCGGCCACTCTTGTTCGAAATTTAACCTGTCCTCACACACACATACATATATTCACATAGTGCATGTGCTTCGCTTCCTGGCATTCGGCCACACGTGTTGCATCAATTCCCTTTTCTCAAATACATTTAATTTCGTTTGGATAATTGTTGGCTGCTATTGGAGCAGAGTTGTATAATTATGACGGGAAAAAAGGGAAAGGGTCAAAACAGATCGCTAGGTGAAACCACTTTAAGCCACCTCGATACATTGTTAATGCAGTATAAAAATGTTATTGCTGATATAGAACGCGTTAAAACTACAGTTCAAACGTACTCAGGGTATGTCGACCCAGTAGAAATTGATTGCCGTTTAGAAATACTAAACCAATATGTAGAAAAAGCCTTTAAAATTAACCAAGATTGGATGACATTAATACAGATCTTGTGTCTAGACTTATGTGCGAAAACAAAGGCTTTATTAAAAAGCAAAGGTACTAGTCACCACATCATCGCCAACACTCAAGCAAATTCAACCATGCTAGGCGTAACTTCTGCTCAAGGCAAAAAACTTCCTCACATGAAGCTGCCAAGGTTTAGTGGGGAGTATACGGAATATAAAAATTTTATTGGACTTTTCGAAAACCTCGTTGAGAATGACCTTTCTCTTTCAAATGTTGAAAAATTCAACTATTTGTTGTCTTGCTTAGAGAAAAAGGCACGGTGAAATCGTATCAAGTAACCGATGCTATTTACCCAAAAGCGTTAGCTGCCTTAAAAAACGTTTATGATAATAGTTGTCTTATTGTTTTTGAAAGCGTTTCGAAGCTGTTTGAACTCCCGCAGATGCAAGGCCCTTCTTCATCCTCTTTACGTTCCTTGATAGACACAGTAAGAGCCGTGTATGAGTCATTATTGTCATTGGGAAATGACAAACAGATTTCCAACGCTATGCTCATACACTTAGTTATGAGCAAAGTGGACTCTACGACACGGTCAAAATGGGAGGAGAATTTAGATTATACAAAACTACCACTTTGGGATGATTGCGAAAAGGCTCTTAATAAAAGGTATCAGCACCTCTCTGCTGAAGAAAATTCTTCAGGAGGGGGAGCTCGTAGAGCTCAAAAATATGAGCGTAATGGAGGAAAAAAGGGAGGAAGAACTTCGCTAGCAGTGGCTAAGCCAAATGAACAGCATAAAACAAAATGCTCGTTTTGCAAATCGGATGACCACTATATACAATCTTGTTCTTCTTTTGCTGCTATCCCATGCAATAATCGTTTCAAGTTCGTTAAATCATTTCCTCTGTGTATAAATTGCCTGCGAAAAGGTCACACAGTTACAGCCTGCAAGTCGAGCACTTGCAGAGTCTGTTCTAAGCCGCATCATACTCTATTGCATAGGTACGAAACAGAAACTCAAGAGGAATCCTCTAGACAAGCTCTACCAGCACAAACTTCGACATCTAGTCAATTGTCATCCACTAATCTTGCTGCTAGTGATTCTGATCAAGTCATATTAGCTACGGCAATAATAAAAATAAAGGATCAGTTGGGATCTTACCACATGGCCAGAGCGCTCTTAGACTCTGGGTCTCAGGTAAATTTTATTACCGAAAACCTTGCTAATACTTTGAAATTACCCAAATCTCGAAAAGACATCAATTTAATAGGCATAGGTAAGACAAAATCTGCCATTCGGCATGCCGTTCAAACTGATATTGCCTCTCGTTTGAATTCCTTTGAAACAATGACTGAATTAAGTATTCTAAAATCTATCACGTCCTATCAACCCGAAAGGCTTGTGGAAAATGTCAACATTCCAAGTCATATTGATCTCGCCGACCCCCTTTTCCATAAGCCGCAACGTGTAGACTTGCTGCTTGGGGCAGACGCTTTCTTCGATCTTCTTAAAGATGGGCGTCTAAGGTGTAAACAAGATTCTTTAACTTTACATGAAACAGTTTTTGGTTGGATTGTGTCTGGTCGTTGTAAAACCCCACAAAATAAGAAAGCTTGCTCAACATCATTATTAAGTATAACTGGTGAATCGTCGTTAGACTCAATTGTTAAAAAGTTCTGGGAGCTAGATCAAGTTCCAAATACCTCGAATCCAAATTTATATACCCCAGAACAGCTTCTTTGCGAGCAATCGTTTACTGAATCTGTAAACAGATTACCCTCGGGCAGGCTGAGTGTTAAATTGCCGTTTAAATCTAGTCCGACGTGTCTTGGCTCGTCCTTTGAGACAGCTAAGAGACGATTTCTTGGCTTGGAGAGGCGAATGGGAAAACAAGCAGAAGTCCGTGACATGTATATCTCCTTTATGAAAGAATACATCTCACTAGGTCATATGAGTGCAATCAATAACACAATCCCGTGTGAGCCACATTATTTTATCCCATACCAGTGTGTGCTCAGACCGCAAAGCTCTTCAACAAAGTTGCGAGTCGTGTTCGATGCGTCAAGCAAAACATCATCACAAATATCGCTTAATGATACTCTTATAGTTGGTCCAACGATACAACCATCTCTCTATGCAACTTTGCTTCGTTTCCGTTTACATCCTTACGCAATTACTGCTGACATCACTAAGATGTACCGTCAAGTGGAAATTGACGAGACCCAGAGATGTTTTCAATTAATCATCTGGAGAGAGAACCCTAACGACCAATTGCAAATTTATCAATTAAATACAGTTACATATGGCACTGCGTCAGCACCTTTTTTGGCTATCCGGTGTCTGAAATACTTGAGTGACATACACGCAACATCGCATAAATTAGCATCGAAATCACTTGCTAATGATTTTTATGTCGATGATTTATTAGCGGGTGCAGAAACGCCAGAGGAATTAGGATTGTTGCAGCAGGAGTTGGATTCTGTATTAAAACCATTTGGATTTGGTTTAGCCAAATGGTCATCAAACTGCCAACAATTTCAAGTTTCTGATGCGTCCACTCCAATTGGGTCGCAAGATGACACCAAAACTTTGGGTTTAATTTGGAATCCCAAAAGTGATGTGTTTAAATACTCCGCAGACCATCTTTCACTCGATTTCGTGCCGACTAAAAGGTCTATTTTATCGTTTGTAGCACGTTTATATGACCCGCTTGGATTATTGTGTCCAATTGTCACTCGCGCTAAAATTCTTATTCAAGAAATCTGGCTGCATAAGTTAGATTGGGATGAAGCATTGCCCACAGATTTACTTGAACAATTCAAATCGGTAACTAATTGCTTTTCAAATCTAGATTCACTCAGCATACCTCGTCATATTGGAATCGCAAAAAATATGAAATATCAAATTCACGGATTCGCCGATGCGTCAAAGAGAGCATACGGCTGCTGCATTTATGTCAGAGTGGAGCATCAGGAAAGAACGTTTACACGATTGCTCACAGCAAAATCCAGAGTAGCACCTCTCAAAACTAAGTCGGTGCCTCGTTTGGAGCTCTGCGCTGCTCACTTACTGGCAAAGTTATGGAGTGAAATTAGGGATATGTTGAACTCACCAGTGGACGACATATTTTTGTGGTCGGACTCTGAGGTGGTGCTGTATTGGATTAAGAAGCACCCATCACACCTGAACACATTTGTTGCGAATCGTGTAGAAGAGATTCAAGAATTGACTTCGCAAGCTGTCTGGCGTCATGTGCCTACCAGCGCGAATCCAGCGGACATCCTTTCACGTGGCTGCTCAACTAGTGAGCTCGTGGAATCAATTTGGTTTACGGGCCCAAACTTTTTAAAGGAAAACCGAGCCTATTGGCCAGTAAATCACCACCTGGAACCCCCCAAAGATCTCTCTGTGTTAGAGATGCGGAGAGATACCACAGTCTTGATCGCGGCCGATGCACTGAAGAATCCATTTATGGATATGGTTAACAAGTCTTCGTCATATTTAAAAATTCTGCGCATCGTGTCATACATGCTTTGATTTATTAGTGGGAAATCGCACAAGCAGACTTCACTCGTGCCATCAGCAGAAGAACTTCGTTCGGCGTTTTTAGCAGTGGTGTCTGCATTGCAGCGAATCGAATTCGCAACTGAAATTGCAAAGCTACAAAAATCATTGATTTTACAACCATCCTATCAGAAACTTAATCCATTTTTGTATCCTCATCAAGCTGGCAAGCATTTGTGGTGGCTGCTCAGAGTTGGCGGTCGTTTGCTGAAAGCGCCTATGCCACACAATGCTAAATTCCCGTTACTCATGCCAAAAGATTGCCGTTTCGTTAAATTATACCTACAATATTTGTGCCTTGTGCCTTGGTGGCTATTCTTCGGCATGAAATTTGGTTGGTGAACGCTCGTCAAGCTTGTAATAGCATTGTACGGAAGTGTGTACATTGCTTTCGTTATAAGCCAGTTTTGGCAACCCAAATAATGCGAAATTTACCTGCTGATCGTCTTCATGGCAATAGACCTTTTGAGATCAGTGGAGTGGCCTTTTGTGGTCCAAACTTGGTAACCTTAGGAATTAGAGGGAAGTCAGCTGTAAAGTATGTATATTGCCATATTTGTTTGCTTTGCCTCTAAGGCTGTTCACATAGAACTTGTTTCAGACCTCACTTCTAAATCATTTATTATGTGTTTGTCTAGGTTTGTCGGGCGGCGTGGGCGGGCACAGAAGATCTACTGCGACAATGCCACCAATTTTGTCGGTGCCTCTCGGATGCTTCAAGAGTTCAAGGATCACTTCTTTACCAACAAGGATGCCATAATGGAATTTGCTGCCACCCGAGGAATCTCTTTTTCGTTCATTCCGCCCCGAGCGCCGCATTTCGGCGGCCTCTGGGAGGCGGCCGTAAAATCGGCCAAAGGATTAATGATCAAGGCCGTGGGAAGTGCAGTCCTCCGGCAGGACGAACTGAACACCGTGCTGGTGGAGGTAGAAGCCATTCTAAATTCGAGGCCCATGGTCGTGGACAGCTCCAACCCCAACGATGGCGAAGCAGTTACCCCAGCCCATCTGTTGGTCGGGACAACGCTCGTTGCGCTGCCATTCGTGTTCAGTCAGCCAGTAACAGACGACAAACTGAGCTACTTAAAGAGATGGCAACTGATATCCGCCATCAAGCAACGGTTTTGGGTAGATTGGCAACGCGATTACGTCCTGAGTCTACAGCAGCGGCAGAAGTGGCTGAGCGAGAGCCACAACATCGAAATCGGAACTATCGTCGTGGTCCACGAGGACAACAGTCCGCCGCAGCAGTGGCTGCTAGGAATCATCGAGGAGGTGATCAAATGCAGTCGTCAGAACTAAATCTGGCGTGTATAAGCGTTCTATTCATCGGTTAGCTCCTTTACCAATTGAGGAATCTTGAAGCCCTGCAGCCGTTCAACGCGGCCGATGTTTAGTCATTTCATTTCATTGCAACTCCTACTGTTTAGATATATTCAATAACAACTTAAATAATTGCTCATATAGTTGCATACATTTTTATAAATACGCTTAAGCTTAAGTTTACTTTGTTTACTCTTGAATTACTACTCTTAAGGAACATATGTACATATGTAAATTTACTTGTTTACTCTTGAATTGCTACTCTTAAGGTGCATATGTATGTACAAACTGCGCTCTTTAATTGTTACGCTCACTTTGTCACACATACTGGAATTTGCATGCTTACACATACACGCGCAATTATGCGAGCGCATTAGTTCTAAAGCCAAATTAATTGGAAATTAAAGGTCACTTAAGAAGAACAACTGAACCATAGCGCATCAACTTTATTGTCTGTCCCGTCCGTCTAAGCGAGTTGGCCTACCGTTAGAATTCAACTTGGACCTTTAGTTGCTTGTGGCACAGGACCACTTTAGAAGGACGTTCCCGTTTTGGACATCCAAAAATGATGAAAAAAAGATCTAAAGTCTTCTCCGACGCAACTCAAGCCTTGCCGTACAACACAAATGTGGTGGCTACTATTCGCACTGAGAATAACAACCCAGTGTACTCTAAAGCGTACCCGCACCCAATGGCTGTGGCAGAATTCGTTAATAAAGAAATAAAAGACCTATTGAAGTCTAATATTATAACCCCGTCGAGATCACCGTATAATAATCCATCTTGCCTGGTCGATAAAAAAGGGTCGGATGAGACAGATGGTAGGAAAAAGCGTTTGGTAATCGACTTCAGGAAATTGAACGAAAAAACCATTCCTGATATTTATCGAATTAATACTGGCAAACCTTGGCAAAGCCAAATATTTTACAACTCTAGACTTAAACTCTGGTTATCACCAAATTTTCCTCGCGGAACAAGATCCCGAAAAGACCTCATTTTCAGTGAACGGAGGCAAGTATGAATTCTGCCGTTTGCCTTTTGGATTAAAAAATGCTGGTAGCATTTTTCAAAGGGCAATCGATGACGTATTGAGAAAAAACGAAAAAGAGCATGTCAGTCACATTGACTGGGTCCTGAAAAAATTAGGCAAAGCCAATATGACCATGTCGAAAGAGAAAACCCATTTTTTTAAAGAAAGCGTCCAATACCTCGGCTTCGTAGTAACACGGAACGGGCTACAACAGACCCTGAAAAGATAGCAGCCGTTAAGGAATACACAGAACCGACCAGCTTATTCTCACTAATATCATTCTTAGGACTTGCCCGCTATTATAGGTGTTTTATAAAAGATTTCGCTACAATAGCCAGGCCACTAACCAACCTCCTTAAGGGAGAAAACGTTTCCGTAAGTAAACACATATCTAGGAAAATACCAATAAATTTTAACGATCAGCAAAGAGACGCGTTCTATATACTTCGAAACCTTTTGGCATCAGAAGATGTCACCCTCAAAACCCAGATTTTAAAAAACCGTTCGGTCTGACAACCGATGCGTCAGCTTACGGCGTCGGGGCAGTACTGTCGCAAGACAAAAAACCCATAACGCTGATATCCAGAACCCTTAAAGACTGCGAAACTACTAACGAAAGAGAGTTACTCGCTATAGTCTGGGCTCTAGGAAAATTAAGGCAGTATCTGTATGGCACTCGTGACATAAGAATCTACACTGACCATAAGCCACTAACGTTCGCTGTCTTCAACAAGAACCCAAATGCCAAATTAAAACGTTGGAAAGCATTTATAGATGACTACCTCGCAAAAGTCATATGCACTCCGGGCAAAGCAAATTTTGTCGCCGACCCCCTTTTGCGACAAAACATCAACGCCCTTCTAAAAGAACCCGAATCTGATTTTGCAACAGTTCACAGTGAAGAATCTAGCACTTATACGATAGAAACAACGGAAAAACCTTCAAATTGTTTCAAAAATCAGAAAGTCCTAGAAGAGGCAAAGTATTCCTTAAAGCGATTCTTTATATTTTTCGGAAATAAATCCCGTCATATTATACATTTCACGGAAAAATCGACCCTTTTCGAAACATTAAGACCAATCATTAACCCAACATTTTTCAACGCTATTCATTGTAACTTGCCAACATTGGCAAGCATTCAACATGCATTAGTATCAAATTTTCCAATATGAAATTTTGGCAATGCAAGAACTTTGTGTCAGACATTTCTGATAAAAGTGAGCAGATCGAAATAATCACCGCAGAGCACAATCGTGCACACAGAGCTGCTCAGAATAATATCAAACAAGTCCTCCGCGACTATTATTTTCCAAAAATGTCAAAGTTGACTACTGAAATATTGACAAATTGCAAAATATGCACTACAGCAAAGTATAATAGACACCCCAAGAAACAAGAACTTGGGGTAACTCCAATTGCGTCATACGTCGGCGAAATGCTGCATATTGATATTTTTTCCACAGATAAAAAACTGTTTTTAACGGCCATCGACAAATTCTTCAAATTTGCGGTAGTACAGCCAATAGTGTCTAGGGCAATGTAGACGTGAAAATCCCTATTCTCCAATTAATTAACTTATTCCCAAATATAAAGACAATATACTGTGATAACTAAGCTTCTTTCAGCTGTGAAACGATCACATCGTTACTCAAAAATCAGTATGGCATAGATGTTGTAAATTCACCCCCGCTGCACAGTAGTTCAAACGGACAAAGCGAACGCCTCCACAGCACCCTAACAGAAATGGCGAGGTGCATCAGAATGGATAAGCAAATTAATGATACAGTGCGGGCGACCGTTAAAAATAATAAAAAATTACATTCGGTCATTAACCAAATTCAAAAAGCACAGAGGGATAATCTTGACAGGTGTAACCCATCAAGACAAAATAGAATATTTGAGGTAGGAGAAAGAGTCTACTTGATCAGCACTCTCATCCTGCTCCATCTCGGGTGAAGGAGAGGACGAGATGCATGGGATTGCCGGTCCTTGCCTGTCTTTTATTATATAATGCCTGCATGTCCTCCTTGTGTCGGATCATTATTTACTGTAAACAATATTACTTCTTTCTTCTATATTATCATTTGATATTAGGGACACCTACTTGAGTAGCGCACATCTTACAGACTTCAATATTTTATGCCCATTACTTTAAAAGATTATATTGAAATGTTTTCAAAGATCTTTTCGCTCGGTGCCACTTTGAGTTGACATACATTGTTCACCGCCCTGCTGCTAATTGATAAATCAAAATTAAGTTAGACGTTCCTTTTATACAGTTCAACTGGATTGTTACAGCGTGCTTCGTGGAAATAATTATAAAAACCGTTAAATTAATAAGTGAAATGGAAATATCAGAATAATATCAATATAAGGGATTTTGACAGCGTGGTCCTCGGAAATAATAATTAAAATAGTTAGTTTAATAAGATATGTGGTCTTGTCAAAATAGTAAACTAAAAACAAGAGGAAAAGCTATAGTCGAGTGCCGCGACTATAAGATACCCGTTACTGTTTTACACAATTTTAAAATCTTAATTTTGCTAGTGGAAATTCACAAGGCGCCACCTATTGTCAGAGGAAGTATGTTGAGTATGCTTATAGTGACGTCACTGCCCATGTGGAGCCTTATAACCTTAATTTCTTCATAAATAGCGAAATAATGTTCCGATTTGAAAAATCTTTTGTAAGTCGATAGATATTAACAGAAATAAGTTACACAAGGTCAAACGAAGGCATTCATAATAATATTGTAGACTCCACAGTTTTCCGCGGTTTGTGGGCGTTAGAGTGGGCGTGGCCGGATGCAACTTCGTGGCAAGTTGCAGAGGCATCTCCTAAATACGTGTTCTTAAGCAAAATTGTGTAGCTTTTATAGTTTTTGAGATTTTTGCATTTTTGGTTTTTCGGGTTTTGTGGGCGTTAGAGTGGGCGTGGCGTGATTGGAAAAAAACAATTCGCATTGGGAGCATTATAGAAACATACATGCTTGATCCGAACTTTCTATCTCTTATAGTTACCGAGATATCAGCTTTTCTAGAAAATCCGAAAACCGTCTTTTGAGCCTTGTGGGCGTATGGGTGGGTGTGGCCGGATAGTAGTACCACTATAAGATGCGCTGCCATCTAAAGATTATACTTTTTGAATTTCAACTTTCTAACTGCAATAGTTCCTGAGATTTCAGCAATTTTAGTTTTTTGCGACTTGTGGGCGTTAGAGTGGGCGTGGCAGGATGCTGTAATAAACTTGCGCTGTCCCGGGACCTCAAGAATCTTCATGCCTAATCTCAGCTTTGTATCTGCTATAGTTCCTGAGATCTCAGCGTTCATACGGACGGACGGACGGACGGACGGACGGACGGACGGACGGACAGACGGACATGGCTCAATCGACTTCGCTATTGATCCTGATCAAGAATATATATACTTTATAGGGTCGCAAAAGCTTCCTTCTATCTGTTACATACTTTTCAACGAATCTAGTATACCCTTTTACTCTACGAGTAACGGGTATAATAATGGATTATAATATAATAATTGCGAAGAAATTTAATTAAATCGTCAATAAATCAAAGTAATTATGAATTTAATTGGATGTTAAGTTAATATAATGCAGAATACAATTATTTAAAAAATACATTATACAATACATTTAAAGCAAACAAATAAATTTTAAGAATATGAAATTATATTTCGATTTGAATTTTTTTAGATTGACAAAAAGAATATTTATTCATATTTAAGTATTTACACTCATATTATTGATTAAGATTATTAGTCGTCTCCCCGGCTATCCGGTCGGGAGCATTTGCTTTTTTCTGTTAATTCAAGCTGATTTAGAAAATATTTTTTTTCCGTTATAATGTTTATATATATTTATTTATTTATATATATTTATTATATATGAACGTACCGGTCGTAACCACCTACATTTCTTTTAATGAACCATACATTGTTGAGCTAAAAGTAATTTATTGAGTTAGATTATTCCCTCCAAGAGAATTATGCATATTGTATTTTTTTTTTAAATTTATAAGGTGTTGCAAAATTATTTTATAGTTTTGTGTTAAAATTTTATCTCTCTTTTTGACCTCTTAAAACACATAAGCCTTATACACAAAGAGTCACAATGTAATTGAGAATGTTAAAATCTGATTCTTTTTTATTAAGATCATCAAAAAATGAATATTTAAACATAATTTTTATAAATACCTGGACGCTTAAAAACTTTTCAGCTGCTTAAATATAAACGATAATATGTTATCTCTTCGTTCCTTTTTACTGTGAATTTATTAAACTGTAAACGAAACGTTAAAATTAATCTATAGGAAATGTTTGTTAAGCTATTGCGCGCGCAGCGCTTATACAAAAGTTTTGGTATATGCCTTATTTTTTGGACGAATGGAAAGGCCGCTGTGCATCGCTTATCTTCTTAGCAAAAAGTAGTATTATTATTACCTTTTTTCACAGAAACTTTAAGTGGCTTTAAAAATTTATCATTTTATATAATTGAAATATGTATATAATTATAAGTTTCAATTTAACACACAAAAATAAAATTTAAGTTACCTGATAGTACACACTCACCTATTTTTAGTTGAAGAACACCAACCTATTACAAATAGGTCTCAAACTAAATTAATCCTATTCTTAAGACTTCCTCGGCAATGAAGCCTCGTTTTGGAGCTTTTCCCATATCAAGTACTGTTATAAATTTTTCTGGGAGGACTTTTGAATTAAACTTCAAATTTTTGGATTAAAGTGTATTCGCTCTGGGATGCAAGTAGTTAGTATTTAGCCTAGGAATCTGGATTTTTCAATTCTGGGTTTTTTTCCGTTCGCCGTCGATGCCATGATCTTTTTCTAATAGCCTTTGTTAATTGAGCATGTGGGTGCGATATGTTATGTTATACACATACGGGTTATGGATATGTCACTCCTTTAACTAGTACTTACGGTTAAGACTATTTAATTTTCAATATTTGGCTGAAGTGATTTACTAATTTTAATTACTTACATGTACGGATACTCGGTTTGGCTGGGTGCATCTGTGTTAGTTACTCTATAAAATCTAGCTTCCATTTTATTCTGAAAGACCTGACCATTTCTTTTCTCTTGGGTGAGTCCACCTGTGTACTAACCACCTTTTTCAAGTGTGCACTCATGTCTGCTTATTCGGAGGTGTTATATATTTTTTTTAAAGTTTTAATGAAAAATTAAAATTAATTCGAATTACATTCTAATAACAATATTCCAGGCAATAGGATTGTCTCTAGCAGTAAAACATAACTGTATGTCTCTCTATTTTGATGCGCCAGCTGGAATTAGGTTTGCACTTTTATAATTAGTACTTTAAGTTCAGCATATGTCTGAATTTCTTTTAATTTGGAGGTACATTTTATTGGTTAGTTAATCACCTTGAAATATAAAGTAGTCTTCATCAAATTGGACTGTATTTAGTATACAAATATTCTTTCCGATTTTCGCTGGCTGTTTCTGATATTATTTTATTATACCCGTTACTCGTATAGTAAAAGGGTATATTAGATTCGTTGAAAAGTATGTAACAGATAGATGGAAGCGTTTCCGACCCTATAGAGTACATATATTATTGATCTGTATTAATAGCGAAAGCCATACCCGACTGTCCGTCCGTCTGTCCGAATGAAGGCTGAGATCTCAGGAACTATAAAAGATACAGAGTTGAAATTATGCCGTAGCTATAGCTACGACAAAAAATCAAAACCAAAAAATCTCTAACGCCCTGGTCAACAAAATTGTTGCGCTGAACGGGGACGGAAACATTCATGTTGTTCCGGTCACTAAAGGGAATATCCATGAAACCAAGCTACAGACCAAATCTGAAGAACAATTCCGAGCTGTATCCAAATACCTTAAGAAGCTAGGAAATGCTACTACCCCTAGCAACTAAAAAGCAGCAGGGGCCTGCAAGTGGTTTTTTAAAGGGAATCGAGCCCGACGTAACCGCTAAGGAAGTTATCGATGATCTTAGGGAAAAAGGGTTCTCTGCAAAGAACGCCAATAACATTGTAAACAGGATGTAATAACAGGCTCCACATTCTATCGCACAGATCATCTAAATGATAAAGCCCACGGCGGAACCGGCATCCTAATCAGGGAACGCATCAAGCACCACTTTCACCTAGGCAATTCTTTGTTTACATTCGTTTTATTTATTAGCGTATTAGAACTTTTGTACACTCGGCAGCGGCGACAACTTGGCCACCGCTGGAGAATATATGAATTCAGTCCAGACCTTTAACTCAAAGCCAGTGGACGCTTAATCTCAACTCGTACTATTTGAATTATTTATTGGGATCAATCTACATACATATATCTGAACTTCGACAACATCAACCCTTGGAGGATACGTGGACATCATCCTGGCACAGGCTAGAACCATAACTGGTGCAGCCGAATCACGGACCGTGATGGACCCAATCTTCCTTTTATCTTTGTAAGACCACACACACTAAATAGGTGAAGTATTCTTGTGACAGTTGCGAATAAAAATCTCAATTTTGGTTGAAAATGAATATGAATACGAATATCGTGATATATTATATATACAAAGCGAAGAAATTTTTGTTCGATCCAAAAATATTAAAATAAAAACAAAAGAAGAATTAAAATAAATATTAATAACGGCAGGCAAGGTTTAGAGTGCAAAGATAAAGGCAAAATTGATGAAGGAATATATGTACAATATTGTGAAGAAATACAGAGAGAAAATTCTACAATCCCATCGCATGTTTTATAAGAATGTCAGCTTTAAAATTATGGCAAATTACTAAAGCTGGTCTTTCGGATAAAAAAAAAAATATAAATAAAATATAACAAAAAAAAAACAAGAGGAAACGCTATAGTCGAGTGCCGGCGCCACCTATTGTCAGAGAAAACATGACGAGTAACTGATAGTGACGTCACTGCCCATGTGAGGCCTTATAACCTAAATTTCTTCATAAATAGCGAAACAATGATCCGATTTAAAAAATCTTTAGCAAATCGAAAATATTAACAGAAATAACTTATACAAGGCCAAACGAAGGCATTCATAATAATATTTTAGACGCCACAGTTTTTAACGGTTTGTGGGCCGGATGTATCTTCGTGGCAAGTTGCAGTGGCATCTCTTAAATACGAATTCTGAAGCAAAACTTTGTAGCTCTTATAGTTTCTGAAATTTTTGCATTTTTGGTTTTTCGGATTTTGTGGGCGTTAGGGTGTGTGTGGATAGATAAGAAAAATAAATTTGCATTTGGGGCATCATAAAAACCCACATTGTTAATCCGAACTTTCTATCTCTTATAGTTATCGAGATATCAGCTTTTCTAGAAAATGCGAACACCGCCTTTTGAGCTTGGTGGACTTATGGGTAAGTGTGGCCGGATAACAGTACCACTATAAGATCCGCTGGCATTTAAAGATTATACATACTGAATTTCAACTTTCTAGCTCTAATAGTTCCGGAGATTTCATTGATTTTAGTTCTTCGCGTTTTGTGGGCGTTAGAGTTGGCGTGGCAGGATGCTGTAATAAACTTGCGCTGCGTAGGGACCTCAAGAATCGTCATGGTTAATCTCAACTTTGTATCTTTTATAGTTTCTAAGATCTCAGCGTTCATACGGACAGACAGACAGAAGGACAGACGGAAGGGCAGACGGACATGACTCCATCGGCTTCGCTATTGATCCTGATCAAGAATATATATACTTTATAGGGTCGGAAACGCTTCCTTCTACCTCTTACATACTTTTCAACGAATCTTGAACACCCTTTTTACTCTACAAGCAACGGGTATAAAAATTGGAGTAGTAGTGGAAATTCACAAGGCACTACCTATTGTCAAAGGAAGCATGTCGAGTAATTGATAGTGACGTCACAAGCCATGTGAGGCCTTATAACCTAAATTTTTCATATATAGCGAAATAATATACCGATTTAAAAAATCTTTAATAAATCGATATATATTAACAGAAATAACTTATACAAGGCCAAACGTAGGCATTCATAATAATATTATAGACGCCACAGTTTTTCACGGTTTGTGGGCGTTAGAGTGGGCGTGGCCGGATGTAACTTCGTGGCAAGTTGCAGTGTCATCTCTTAAATACGAATTCTTAAGCAAAACTTTGTAGCTCTTATGGTTTCTGAAATTTTTGCATTTTTGGTTTTTCGGGTTTTTGTGGGCGTTAGGGTGTGTGGGATAGATGAGAAAAAATAAATTTGCATTTGGGGCATCATAAAAACCCACATTGTTAATCCGAACTTTCTATCTCTTATAGTCATCGAGATATCAGCTATTCTAGAAAATGCGAACACCGTCTTTTGAGCTTGGTGGACGTATGGGTGGGTGTGGCCGGATAATAGTACCACTATAAGTTCCGCTGGCATCTAAAGATTATACATACTGAATTTCAACTTTCTTCCTCTAATAGTTCCGGAGATTTCATTGATTTTAGTTCTTCGCGATTTGTGGGCGTTAGAGTGGGCGTAGCAGGATGCTGTAATAAACTTGCGCTGCGTAGGGACCTCAAGAATCTTCATGGTTAATCTCAACTTTGTATCTTTTATGGTTTCTAAGATCTCAGCGTTCATACGGACAGACAGACAGAAGGACAGACGGAATGGCAGACGGACATGGCTCAATCAGCTTCGCTATTGATCCTGATCAAGAATATATATACTTTATAGGGTCGCAAAAGCTTCTTTCTATCCGTTACATACTTTTCAACGAATCTAGTATACCCTTTTACTCTACGAGTAATAGTCTTAATAAAAAAAACAAGAGGAAACGCTATAGTTGGGTGCCGCGACCCGTTACTGTTTTACAAAATTTTAAAATATTATTTTGCTAGTGGAAATTCACAATGCGCCACCTATTGTCAGAGGAAGTTTGTTGAGTATGCTTATAGTGACGTCACTGCCCATGTGAGGCCTTATAATTTAATTTCTTTATAAACAGCGAAATAATGTTCCGATTTAAAAAATCTTTGGTAAATCGATAAATATTACCAGAAATAACTTATACAAGGTCAAACGAACGCATTCATATTAATATTATAGACGCCACAGTTTTTCGCGGTTTGTGGGGGTTAGAGTGAGAGTGGCCGGATGCATTTTCGTTGCAATTTGCAGTGGCACCTCTTAAATACGTATTCTTAAGCAAGACTTTGTAGCTCTTATAGTTTCCGAGATTTTTGCATTTTTGGTTTTTCGGGTTTTGTGGGCGTTAGAGTGGGCGTGGCGTGATCGGAAAAAAACAATTCGCATTGGGAGCATTATAGAAACCTACATGCTTAATCCGAACTTTCTATCCCTTATAGTTACCGAGATATCAGCTTTTCTAGAAAATCCGAAAACCGTCTTTTGAGCCTTGTGGGCGTATGGGCGGGTGTGGCCGGATAGTAGTACCACTATAAGATGCGTTGCCATCTAAAGATTATACTTTCTGAAATTCAACTTTCTAGCTGCAATAGTTCCCGAGATTTCAGCAATATTAGTTTTTTGCGATTTGTGGGCGGTAGAGTGGGCGTGGCAGGATGCTGTAACTTGCGCTGTCCCGGGACCTCAATAATCTTCTTGCTTAATCTCAACTTTGTATCTGCTATAGTTCCTGAGATCTCAGCGTTCATACGGACGGACGGACGGACAGACGGACATGGCTCAATCGACTTCGTTATTGATCCTGATCAAGAATATATATACTTTATAGGGTCGCAAAAGCTTCCTTCTATCTATTACATACTTTTCAACGAATCTAGTATACCCTTTTACTCTACGAGTAACGGGTATAAATGTAATGTAAAATGTGCAGTTATTTTAATGTATTTGTCGTCTTGTGAAGTGCGGAGTTGCCTTAAACGGCTCCCCACACGCTTAGGTCCAAAGAAAGGTGAACTTCAAAGGCCTATGGCTATGGCGAACGGAACGTTTTATTCCTCCTCTTCTTACGGCTGTGCGTCCTCCTACTATTCACAAAACAGTGAAAAGGCACTTTCTGGCGGCATTCACATAACCGCGATTAATAAGCCCGTACTTCAATGGGCCAAAAATCGGATAACTTAAAAAATTTTAAATTTCCTATTAATACTGACTTAACTATCGATATCAATGTTTTGACCGTCGACATCCCCGACCCCGTGAAGACCCGCTTCACTCAAATCTAAAACTGCAAGTTTAGAGACGGGCCGCAACATTGTCCAAGATAGTCCATTATCATTTACGCGCACAGTGGCGCGTCTGACGTCTCCATCAGCTCCGCTGTATACCTCCTCCACGATGCCCTTGCGCCACTCTCGTCTGGACAAGGCAGGATCGCAGACGAAGACCATATAGCCCTGGCGGATGGGCTCCGTTCTCCGGCACCACTTCTCGCGGCGCACAAGCGTACTCCATGACCCACCTCCTCCAGAGGCGGTCCCATTATAACCGGCATCGGCCGCGTCCGTTGTAGCTTGCATTCGTTGCACGACGAGATTACCTCCTTCAGCACTCGACTTATCTTCGTGACCCAGAATCTCGTCCGGATCTGGGCAATCGTCGCATCCACGTTTTGATGCTTCATCTGGGCGTGGTAGTGTCTTACTACCATCTCCGTAAGACTGTGCCTGTGTGACAGTATCACAGGCCTCAGGACCCAGGCGGTGGTCCTCACCAGGCGACTGAAGCTCGAGAATCTCTGGAACAGGATGACAAGTTCATTCGATGCTACCAATGCGAACTCACCGGGCATCTCCTCTTCATCAGGTGCATCTGGAACATGCTCGGTTACCCCCTCAGGCGTTGGCCAGCCGCTTGCTGGCTGCCTCAAAATTGCGGGACCGCTTAGCCACCGGGATTCCGGGCTAAGGTCCGCCTTGCTCTGCGACCGCGGCGCATCATCCGCTGCGTTGTCAGCTTTAGGTACCCATCTCCACTGGGAAACCTTCGACGACTCCAAAATCTCCGCCACTCGGTTGCCAACAAACTGCTTATACCGGCGGTGGGTGCTGCCGATCCATTTCAGCACCGTTTTTGAATCCGTCCATAAAACCGTATCGCTGATGTCCACACTGTGTTCTTCCTTGACAGTATTTATCACTCTGGTTCAAAGGACCGCTGCCTGCAGTTCCCGCCGTGGGTGGACATCGTTCTCATCGGCGCACACTTCGTCTTTGCGCACACGAAGCTAACCAGCACGTTGCCATTCTTGTACGTGACCCTCCAACAGGGCACCGCCACGAATGCAGATTGACTTGCGTCCACGAAAACGTGTAGCTCGATGGTCCACACTGCTCCACGCTCAAAATAGTGGCGAGGACATTGGAACTGTCCCACGGCGTCCATCTCTCTGCGCCAGGCAGCAAAGGCTCTGCCTATCTCCTCCGGCAGCGGTTCGTTCCACTGGATCTTCTGCCTCCAGATCTCCCGCAACAACAGCTTCGCTGTAATCATCAGGCAGCACAGGAACGCCAATGGGTCGAACGTTGACATCAGCAGACTCAAAAACTCCCTCTTTGTTGGGACTCGCTCTCCACTTAGGACGCTTTTTGGCACTCGATGACACTCCAAGTTGAATCTGAAGTCATCCGTTGCTACCTGCCAACGCATTCGAAACTATCCACGTACTCATCGACGTAATGGTGGTCGATGATGGCCTTGACTGCCCTCGGATCTGAATCCCGAAACTTCAGCGCATTCACCGTCTTGACGTAGTGCGCAGTGCTCGGCGAGCAGGCTGCTCCAAACGTCATTACGTTCATTTCGTATATATCCGGCTCTCGATCGTCGTTGCCATCTCTCCAGAGGAACCGTCGGGAACATCGATCCTCGGGTCGGATCAGCACTTGGTGGAACATCTCCTTGATGTCCCCGCAGACTCCGACTGCTCCTTCTCTGAAGTGGAAGAGCACAACTTTGGCTGCAGCATCAAACACAAGCCGGACCTTACCGGGCTTGTTTGGGTTTTCCACACCAAAATGTGGCAAATACCACAGCTTGTCGCTCTTCACCGCGACCTCATCTGGCTGCAGCTTCCTTGCATATCCTTTGGAAACGTAATCCTTGATGATACGGTCGTATTCCAGAGCCAACTGCCCGTTGCGCTTCAACTTCTTCTCGACGGTGATCAGCCATCTGTGCGCCATCTCGTAGCTCCGTGGCAGCACAGCGTGGTCGTCCTTCCAAAACAATCCCGTCTGGTAGAGACGCCCCACTTTCACCGTGGTGTCCTCGAGGATCCTTTGGGCCCGCGCGTCGTCGCTGGCTGCGACCGGTGGCGCGAGCTTTACACCAAAGCTTTCCATGTCGAAGTAGAAGCTAGAAGGCAGGACCTCGGTGACGGCGTAGTTGACTGTCCACTTACTGGCCCGAACACAACCCACCCAAGCTCGGTTGCGGCCGCATACGGTCCCTCTCTGGCAAACCGCCTCGTCCTAAGTGGCAATCCCAGATGACCATGGTCCAGTCCGATTAGCAACTTCGGCACCACGTAGTCGCGAATCCCTTTGCACGCAATGGACATCTCGTCGACTTAACGTTTGCATCGGCAGACTCAAGTTTGAAACGGCGTACACGTTCCTCAACGGGTGGCGAGTGGGCTTCCCAGCTCCACTTATCTCCAGACTCACCACGTTGGTAGGCTCCCTGCTGGCTCTTCCTCCAATCCTCTCGTGGCCCCGGTAACCACCTCGTGGCGAAGACCTCCTTCCCGGGCTGCGTCTGGAAACAGCTGACATCTGGTTTCCTCCGTTGTGGCGCCTGAAGCCACCTCGCTGTTCCGGCCTTCTTCGCCCTTCGTCCTCTCCATGTAGCAGACGGTGATGCAATCTGCGGCATCCGTTAATCTGGCACTCGCCATGCACATCGCAGGATCTGGTCGTATGCCCACTCCGTAAGCATGTGAAGCAGACCCGATGCCTCTTCACCATGCTTCACCTGCCCGGTGGCGAAGCTCCGATGAACTCCCTGCAGTTCGTCGTAGCATGTTGCCCTCCACAAATTTGACAACCTCTATGCCGGTCATCCCGCTGCTCGTATCCGTCCTGGTCGACGCTCGCGTGTAGAACTCGACGCCTCGGCTCCTTTCCCTCTACATCCAAAATCGTACACAATCGTGAAGTGCTCTACGCCGACTGCAAGAAGGCCGTGAGGTTATTCACTCTAGTTGCGAAGGGAACGATCCTCGCCAGGTTCTGCTCCGTAATCGGCGGCACCTCTCGCACGCTGTTCAGCTGGCTGCGTATAAGCTGCTCCGGTCGGCCAAACCTAAAGCGCAACTGCTCCATCACGGCTCTGACATTCGCAGGGTGAATCAGCAGCGACTTCACTGTCTCGCGTGCTTCATCTTTCAGTCCCTTCAACAGCCTCTGGTTGTTCTTCAGGTCCGTGCAGTTAGTTGTACGCTTGGGTCGTCTACACAAATGCACAATTAAAGATGGGCCAATCCTCGGGCTGCCCTCCAAATATAGGCAAGTCCGGGAGCCTCCTTGGCCCATTCGCTCCTTGGGTTCCAATCGGTGTCATCGAGGCGTAGGATCCCACGAATGGCGATGCAGTTGCCACGTTGTGGATGCTCCCGTCCGGTAGCACGAATCCATGCGCTGTCTGCGCAGCACTTGTAGCACACAGTGGGTTGCTAGTCGTTAGTAACGGTGGTCCACTCCAAGATGGCGGCAGCGTGTAGGCCGCAGTGCTCGCACCGACACCGCTATGTGGGACCGGCCCGACCCCGTTAGTTGGGGCCTCACCGTTCGATGTGGCTAATGGCGGTCCGCGCCAAGATGGCGGCCGACCCGACGCTCCACTGTTGGCGACATTTGCGCTTGGCCAACTGCGATTGGCGCGCAATTGGTGCTCGTTGTGTTCATGGCTCTAACCTGCTACAGCTCATTCTCCAACGCCGTGATCCTATCCAAAAGGTACGCCGTGGGTGGCTGGCCCACCTCCGGCTCTGAGCTCGCAGCTGCTGTTACAGTACTCCTTGGTTGGGACGCTACTGTAGTCGCTGTAGTGGCTGGGCGAGAAATGGCCGACGCCGTGGTTATGTTAACCCCTGGCCGGTTTTCTGCTGCACTACTCGCTGGCTGCTGCGTTTTTGTAGGGGTGGCTTCCCCTCCGTTCAGCCGGGAACTCCTGCTGGGGGAATGCTGCATCTCCAAATAAATATGGTCCAAATATGGCGCTGCCCTAGCGCTCCAAAATGGCGGACCTGTGCCGTCTGGCTGCTGCCGCTGATGCTCGGCGCTCCTTGCGCCTCCTGACCGCTGGTACTTGGCGCTCCTTGCGCTTCCTAACCTGAGCAAATTCAAAAATAAAACTGTTCATGATATTCATGTTCCACTTCTTTGGTATATTGTCCTAATCTTAAATTCTTAAATTAATTAATAAGAAGGATGCACTTTTTTCCAAACGAAAATAAATTTAATCTCTTCGGCGGTATGGGAAGATGATGTTGTTCATCTGTTGTATTATGAACCAAGATCAGTATCTGAAATTTCTTAAGGAAAATTTGAAGCAGAAGAAATTTGAACTCCATTCGTTTCAGGATGTACTTCATGGAATTTGGGTATCAGCCAAAAATCAAATTTTGGTTTCTTACATTCGAATTAAAAGCAATTAATAGAAACTACATACATATACATATATTAACATATGTATGTATATTAGGAATATAAATATTGGGAATATTTCTTTACCTTCCCTTTTCTGATCATCGGCATATTCTCAAAGTGCTTAAACGATTCTGGATCTAGAATCCTTCGGTACATACATATGTTCATATAAGCTTTCATTGGAGTGTACAAATGTATGAAAGTACATATGTACATACATATGTCGTATTGAGCTGTGAAATATTCCAATTGTGCATATAAAAATCGGTTGATATTCGTTTAACTCCTAACTCTAATATCGATATCTTGTCTCCAGTGCGCTCTAGTAAAACGATTTTAACAAATTATGAATATAGAATTGCCTTATATGGTGGAATATGCTAGAACTGGACGCGCGTCTTGCAATGGCTGCAAAGGCTATATTCCAAAAGATAACCTTCGTATAGCTGTTATGGTTCAAGTAAGTTTTTACGTGCAAATTTATGTACATACATACATTTATATGTTTTATAACCACCATATTGACATGCATGTTCACAGGCACTTATGTACATATACATATATACATACAAATGTATACAGAAGGGGACATTGACATATGTTTATTCATATTTACATATGTACATACACACAGATCTAAAAAGTTAGAACCAACCATTTTAGTTCTAAACCTATGTACATACAGTGCCGAACTAAATTTTTGGCACAGAAGGCTTCATGAACTTTAGGGCACGATTTCTCCCCTTAAAATTGAGATATTTAAATAAACCAAAATTTATACATATAATGTTATAAAAACATAACACGACAAAGTTTATTTCAACTTTTTACCTTCAATGGTTGATTTTTAAAAATTAAATAACATAAATAAGAGGTGAATTTGCCTGAACAAAATTTTTGGCACACTTATTGAAAAACTTAAAAATAAATGAAAATAACTAAAATTAATACTTTGTGGGTAAGCCATTTTGTTTTATAAAGGCTTCCAACCGTCTTGGCATCGAAGAAACGAAATTTTGGGTTGTTTCTGCCCCAATATTCTGCACCTTTTCTATTAGAGCCACCTTCAGCCTGGAATTTGTTTTTATCGCGCGTTTTTTAACGCACCTGTCCAGCTCCTTCGCACAAATCTTCAATGGGATTGAGGAGGATGCGGCAGAGTATGTTGGACGTTATGTGCGACCCACATACGCACATCATAAGCCGTTTAAGGGAGCTTCTTCTTTGGAAAGCGCAAAACACACCGGACGACCCAAGGCTTTGACCGCCCGGGAACAGGCCCACATTATGAAAATGGTGAAGGTGGACCCAAAAATTTCTTCAACTCAGATCGCAGCAGAAGTTAAAAAAAAGTTTGGAAAAGAAATTCATCCAATAACGGTGCAAGGGACCCTTCATCAGGCAAATTATAATAACCGAGTGGCTAGAAGAAAGCCAGTTATATCAAAAGGGAATCAGAAGACGCGATTAGACTATGCGAAAGAATATTTGAAGAAGCCAATTGATTTTTGGAACAATGTAATATTTTCGGATTAAAGCAAAATCAAAATTTTCCAATCTGATGGCGGGCAACGCGTTTGGAGAAACCCGAATACTGAGCTGCAAAAAAATAACCTTGTATCGACGTGAAACATGGTGGTGGAGGCGTTGTTGTGTGGGGCTGCATGTCCGCTTCAGGGGTCAACGAACTGGAGTTTATAGAAGGCATCATGGACAAAAAATATTATTTAGATATTTTAAAAAGAAATTAAAAAAAAAGTGCCGAAAAGTTGAACTTGCCACCATCATTCTCATTTCAGCATGATAATGACCCAAAGCATACGGCTTATGATGTGCGTATGTAGGTCGCACATAACGTCCAACATACTCTGCCGCATCCTCCTCAATCCCATTGAAGATTTGTGCGAAGGAGCTGGACAGGTGCGTTAAAAAACGCGCGATAAAAACAAATTCCAGGCTGAAGGTGGCTCTAATAGAAAAGGTGCAGAATATTGGGGCAGAAACAACCCAAAATTTCGTTTCTTCGATGCCAAGACGGTTGGAAGCCTTTATAAAACAAAATGGCTTACCCACAAAGTATTAATTTTAGTTATTTTCATTTATTTTTAAGTTTTTCAATAAGTGTGCCAAAAATTTTGTTCAGGCAAATTCACCTCTTATTTATGTTATTTAATTTTTAAAAATCAACCATTGAAGGTAAAAAGTTGAAATAAACTTTGTCGTGTTATGTTTTTATAACATTATATGTATAAATTTTGGTTTATTTAAATATCTCAATTTTAAGGGGAGAAATCGTGCCCTAAAGTTCATGAAGCCTTCTGTGCCAAAAATTTAGTTCGGCACTGTACATGAATATAATAATACGGGATTCTTTCTTGAACATTCACAATCTACAATAATTCGTAAAACACTAGAGAAGCTTTTAGAATAAGATTATAAAAAATGCGTTTTGAGTTCGCAAAAGAGCATGTAAGCTAGGCGGAATCATTTTGGGAAAACGTTATATTTAATGAGGAATCAAAAATTAAAAATTTTGGACACTGCGGTGCGGTCCTTTTAAAGCATATCGTAAGGCAAATTATGCAATGAAGGAAAATGACTTGATCCCAACTGTTAAGCACAGTGAAATGAATTTGATGGTTTAGGGGTGTGTAGCTGCAGGTGGAGTGGATAATTAATAAAAATTATGTTTAAAGAATTTTACGCCAAAATGTTGTTCCAAGTGCTTTTAAACTTGGACTAAATCCAGCGTAGTTCGTATTTCAATAAGATACCAACCCGAAATATTTGTCGTATTTAGTGCAAGGGTGGCATTTAAATCACTGCAAGAAACTTATGCCGCCTCTGAAATTACCAGATTGAATCCCATAGAACATTTATAGGATATCCTCCAGAAAAGGACAACATATCCTCGAAGAAATCCTTAAAAACCGCATTAATAGCTGAATGGGATTCAATGGATGCTGACGATCAACTTTATAAAATTCTGTAATGTCTCGTAAAATATATACATTTTGAGCACATATTTCAAACTTAAAACTAATAAGTTTTAACTTAAATACTATATAATTTCATTATTCACACAGAAAAGCTATTTTTACGCACAAAAATTATTACTATACTTCATAAAATAATGAAGAAAACAACAATTCCAAAGATCTTCGTTGGCCTTAATGAAAGCTTGTAAACGTCGACATTCTTATTATTCAGTTGCCCCTCTCCTCAGCGTCAATTAAATCTCACTCAGCTATAAATGCTGATTTTAAGGATTCCTTTGAGCATATGTTGTCCTTTTCTGAAGCATATCCCATATAAAAGGTGTTTTTTCTAGAGGTGTGTGGCATTACTGTTCAAGATGGCGACCGATTTTACAGATGTCAAGTGCTTTATTCTCAATTTGGTTTGACAATTCATCATAACAACGCTTGCAAATAGTGCAATTTTATTTCGAAAATAATGGTTCTATGCGGAATACGTTTTGAGCAATCGTCGACAAAATTGAGGAAGATTGACGAATTGTAAGTACACATATCACTTAATTAAATGGCGACGCTTTTTAAAACTTTTTGCAATCCGGCATCTTCGTTCGAATCTGAAAGAGTTTTCAGTAAAGCTGGACATCTTATAAGTGAACGTCGTACGCGCCTATCATCGACCGTTGTCTATAAGCTCCTCTTTTTAAACAAAAACAAACATGTAAATAATATGCAGATATACATATATAGTAGAGTTCGGGAAAGTAATTATAGTAGGGACATCACAATATCCATAAGAACTATTATTTTCTTTGGACCATGTATATATTGAAACATTGATATAATTTTTTTTTTTTGTTTTTATTTACAAACGAAGAATAGACAATATACCAAAGAAGTGGAACATGAATATCATGAAAAGTTTTATTTTAATTTGCTTTTCTTTTCGTTTTTATTTAATAAGTGAATAATAAATTGGATATTTTTTGTTGAAAATTTGACTTTTAATTTTAAACATTACAAAATAAAATAAAGTTCAAATACATTAAAATAACTGCACATTTTTTATTTAAATCATCGATGTTTTCGCCAAAAATATCGAAAAAATCGATGTCCGTGAACATCGATGTTTCTCCACCTCTAATCTGGTGGAATCATTGATCCGTATTTCTTGTTACTTCCGTTACATTCATCGACAATTGTACGTCCAGACTGGACTACATCCGAGCCAGCTGTGGCGGTCATATGCCAGAAATCATATTTAAAATGTAATGCCACAAGATTATCTTTCGAAAAAAAAATCAATCAAATAATCCATCGTTGTTTGAGAAAATATAAAGAACACCTTTTATATTCTATCGGATTAAAATCTGGTGATTGTAGTGATATAAAAGCCACCCTTGCACTAAATTAGACAAATATTTCGGGTCCTTATCATATAAAACAAGAGGAAACGCTATAGTCAAGTGCCGCGACTATAAGATACCCGTTAATGTTTTACACAATTTTAAAATATTCATTTTGCTAGTGGAAATTACCCAAGCGCCACCTATTGTCGGAGAAAGCATGTCGGTTAACTGATAGTGACGTCACTGCCCATGTGAGGCATTATAACTTCACTTTCTTCATAAGTAGCGAAATAATGTTCCGATTTGAAAAATCTTTGGCGAATCGATAGATATTAACAGAAATAAATTAAACAACGTTAACCGAAGGCATTCATAATATTATTATAGACGCCACAGTGTTCCGCGGTTTCTAGGCGTTAGCCGAATAAATACTCGTGGGAATTTGCAGTGGTAACCCTAAAATAAGTATTTTTAAACCTAGCTTTCTAGCTCTATTAGTTCCCGAGATTTTTGCATTTTTGGTTTTTCAGGTTTTGTGGGCGTGGCTAGATTGAAAAATCCAATTCGCATTTGGGGCATCATACAAATCTACATGCTTAATCCGAACTTTCTATCTTTTATAGTTACCGAGATATCAGGTTTTCTTGAAATTCTTGAAAACCGTCTTTTAAGCTTGGTGGGCGTATGGGTGGGTGTGGCCAGATAGTACCACCAAACGATGCGCTGGCATCCAAAGTTTATACATACTGAAGTTCAACTTTCTAGCTCAAATAGTTCCCGAGATTTTAGCGATTTTAGTTTTTTGCGATTTGTGGGCATTAGAGTGGGCGTGGCAGGATGTTGTAATAAATTTGCGCTGCGTAGAGTCCTCAAGAATCTTCATGGTTAATCTTATTTTTATATCTCTTATAGTTCCTGAGATCTCAGCGTTCATACGGACGGATGGACGGACGGACAGACGAACAAGGCTCAATTTATTTCGCTTTTGATCCTGATCAAGAGTATATATACTTTATAGGGTCGGAAACGCTTCCTTCTACCTGTTACATACTTTTCAACGAATCTAGTATACCCTTTTACTCTACGAGTAACGGGTATAATTACGAACGACGCCGGATTCAGCCCAAGTTTAAGAGCTCTTGGAATTACATTTTGGCGTAAAATGTCTTTATGCACAAATTTATTAATTTGATCTTTCATAAAGACCATTCGACCCATTCCACCTGCAGCTACACACCCATAAACTATCACATTCTTGCAAACGTGCTTAAAAGTTGGAATCAAGTTTTTTCCCTCATGGCTTCTTTTGCATTTTGACATACTTTAAAAGGACCGCCGTGTTCAAAATTTTTAGTTTTTGATTTGTCAATAAATATATCGTTTTCCCAAAAAAATCCGACTTGCTTACAAGCACTTTTGCGATCTCCAAACGCATTTTTTGTTATAATCAGAAATCAATGGGTTTTTGTTATAATCATAAATCAATGGGTTTTTACGAACAACTCTACCATGTATATCAGCATTGTGCAGGGTGTTCCGGATGGTTTGGGAACAAAATTTTTATTCTTAATGCTTCTGTAGGGTTTTAAGAATTGTTGTAGATGTTATTCTGGAATTTTGTAATGGTGTATTTACAACTTTATGCTCCTCCCGTGGTGTCAATATGTGGTTCCTTCCAGATTTTCTATTTTTTTTTGTTTTTTTAAAACTTTGCATTGTGGAAGGTGACTTGACAATATTTCTACCAATTTCGGGTTAATTGCGGTTCGCTAAATATAATTTTATTATAGTTTTCGGAAATTTAGGGATAAATCTTGACCCCGACCTATTTCGTTCAACTACAGAAAAAACAAGAGTCGAGTGCCGCGACTAGATACCCGTTACAGTTTTACACAATTTTAAAATATTAATTTTGGTAGTGGAAATTCACAAGGCGCCACCTATTGTCAGAGAAAGCATGTTGAGTAACTGATAGTGACGTCACTGTCCATGTAAGGCCTTATAAGATATACAAGTGACAAGTTGCAGTGGCATCTGTTTAATACGTGTTTTTAAGCCTAACTTTCTGGCTCTTATAGGTCCCGAGATTTTTGCATTTTTGGTTTTTCGGGTTTTTTTAAATCTGTATAAATTGGGCGAATATCTACTGCTGATCATCGCATATTTGCAGATAAACTGAAAAAAGAGCAAAAAAATATAATATATACATATGCATGCACCCAAACTCCGTTACATCTAACTCTATATTTATTAAACTAAAATTCCCACGCTACTCAGGGAAAAATTTAAAAAAAGAACTTTACATTACGGGAACTTAACCTTACGATCATAGAGAAATTCTCTAGATTCGACCAGGCTTACCCACTGCTAAGTAGGAATTCAGTCAACGTAATTAAAGCCTGTAAAATATTTTCAGAGAGCTAAATTCTGCAGGGCTGTATTCTTGGATTTTCTTTCCCAATATAATATAGAAATACATGTCACATCGTTCCAACAGCCAAGTAGCAATTCTACAGTCGATAGACTGCACTCCACAGTTTTAAGCGATAACTGAGTGACGCTCTGTACCCCACGTAAACAGAAAATACATAAACCGAAAATCAGGCAAATTTTTAAACCCTCTATACCTATACCGAAGCTAGAATCGACATGGACTTGAAATTAATGAAAACGGAGAAGGAAAACAAATATTTGTAACGGAAAACATTGCTTAGACTCACGGAAATAGCGAGTCACATTAACAAAGAACAAAAAGTTATAAGTCAGTTTACGAACTCTTACCAGAAAAGGATTCTTACAGAACTAGATTCGGAAAGGAAAAAGGTGGCAGAAAGTTCAGATAATGGCAGGATTATATTCCAATATAGAACTACTATAAAACCATCTAACTAACATTGCAGAGAAGCTTAATCTCATACCAAGATACATATTGTATTCTGAAGAAATCAAAAAAATTTTTTTTTTTTTTTAATTCAGTTAGAACATGAAATGTACAATGTACTTTCTTTAGAGCCTTCCACAAGTAACAAAACAATGATAATCAAAATTAAAATTCCGAAACCTAACGGTAAAGTCACCGACTGAAACACCTTGAAACCCCTGCCAATCAAGGAGATCTACAGCGACAGAGGGACGACCTGGTTCAGGACACAATCAAACACACACCTGTCAACCATCTACATACTAATCGCAATCTCCATTCTGGCAGTTATTACAGCATGGACATTCAAATAGAAAACGGTCATCTTGACAACAGCCCGTTTCGGCCAAGCTGCTGACACAGCGTCTGGCCGTATGCCCATGCTTAGCCGGCAATCTCAGTATATTTGCGTGGCCGCTATGAAATCCAATTTTTTGTTAGCCTTAAGACTGTTTGTTTTTGCATTCAGAATAAAGAGCACGCGCTCATTCTCAAAATAGCTCTGGCAGCCGCCTTTAGCTCTACTATTCATCGCTATTTGAGTCCCTAGTCCACAAGCTTAACGGAGGACAGTTATCCTACCAACATAAACTTCCTTATCTTCAATGAATAGGAACTGCCAACCGGCACAACACTAATCTAGCTTACTTTATAGGTTCGGAAACGGCGTTACTTTACAAGTAATAAGTATAAATATAAGTTGGAGACGTGACCGGCCCTGTTAAGTACAGATATTTTTTATTTTCAAAACACACGAGGTATACCAATAATCTCCGCGACGCATATCTGAAACAAGCGATTTCGACTATTATTCTGATTGTTATACCCGTTACTCGTAGAGTAAAAGGGTGAACTAGATTCGTTGAAAAGTATGTAACAGATAGATGGAAGCGTTTCCGGCTCTATAAAGTATATATTCTTGATCAGGATCAATAGCGAAGTCGATTGAGCCATGTCCGTCTGTCCGTCCGTCCGTCCGTATGAACGCTGAGATCTCAGGAACTATAGCAGATACAAAGTTGAGATTAAGCATGAAGATTCTTGTGGTCCCGGGACAGCGCAAGTTTATTTCAGCATCCTGCCAAGCCCACTCTAACGCCCACAAATCGCGAAAAACTAAAATCGCTAAAATCTCGGGAACTATTAGAGCTAGAAAGTTGAAATTCAGTATGTATAAACTGTGGATGCCAGCGCATCTTTTTGTGGTAATATTATCTGGCCACACCCATCCATACGCCCACGAAGCTCAAAAGACGGTTTTCGCGTTTTCAAGAAAACCTTATATCTTGGTAAATATAGGTGATAGAAAGTTCGGATTAAGCATGTAGATTTGTATGATGCCCCAAATGCGAATGCGAACTAAAAGAGCTAGAAAGTTACGCTTAAGAATACGTATTTTAGGGTTGCCACTGCATCTTCTTACGAGTTTTTATCCGGCCACGCCCACTCTAACGCCTACAAACCGCGGAACAATGTGGCGTCTATAATAATATTATAGATGACTTCGTTTGACGTTGTATAACTTGTTTCTGTTAAAATCTATCGATTTACCGAAAAATTTTCAATTCGGAACATTATTTCGCTACTAATGAAGAAATTTAGGTAATAATGCCTCACATGGGCAGTGACTTCACTATCAGTTACTCGACATGCTTCCTCCGACAATAGGTGGCGCTTGGGTAATTTCCACTAGCAAAATGAATATTTTAAAATTGTGTAAAACAGTATCTGGTATCTTATAGTCGCGACAGTCGACTATAGCGTTTTCTCTTGTTTTTGTAGCCACTTTAATTCACCCAAATCGACCGATCAGACAACACAAAATGAAATCTCTAAAAGAAAGCCTTCATCAGCAAATATATTTTGAATTGAATTTTCTTTATTTTATCATATATGTTTCGTTCTAATTTATTAATTTATAAATTTAAAATTACGGATTATTATTTCACGAACAAAACAAATTAATTATGGATTATTCATTGACCTATTCATTGATCCTGGAACTGAATGTATAAAATAAAATTGTTCGCGTAAGGATTATAAATAAAAACGAGGACAGAAGCTAACTTCGGCAAGCCGAAGTTTTAATTCCCTTTCAGATTTCACGAATGAAAATTTGAAAAATTTTTTTTTTTTTTTTAACGATTGCATAGCATTATACTTAAGATCTGTCGAAACAACGAGGACAATAATTAAATTTTAACATTATTATTGGTCACGTAGTTGTTGCTAAAGCGAGAAATTTTGCTTCTAACTCAAGAGATTCCGAGTTGGTCATGGATCGTGTTGTTATCGTGAAAAGGGTGTGCTCCATAAATTGCCCTTGGAGCTTTATTTTGTGTTGTATGAATTTTCTTTGCGTTTGTTGCGCTTGCTGGGCCCCAAAGCTGAATACCGTAGGTCCAGATTGGCTTCACGATGGCCTTGTATATTAGAAGCTTGACTCATAGCTTCAGCGTGGAGCGCCTCCCGGTCAGACATTGGAGCTGCCTTAGCCTTTCCACGACTTGGGACCGCTTCCACTGGATGTGTGTTTTCCAGGTGAGCCTCCTGTCCAGCGTCATGCTCAGGTATTTGGGGGTGGGGCCATTAGGGATTATACTACCTCCAAGGCTGACGGGAGGACAATCACCATTCCGTAACGAAAAAGTAGTTTGCTGTGTCGCCCGCGTACGTAGCTACCAGGAATCCATTCCCCGTCAAAACAGGCATGTTGGCAGAGTACAGCGTGTATAGTATTGCCTTGTGGGACTCCTGCGCGAATGGGTTTCATCTCCGACTTGGCGTCTCCGCACCTAACCCGAAATTTCCTGTCTCTCAGCTAGGACCGGAGGGAGGCGTATTGTGGATGAGGCAGGCTTCTCTTTATTTTCTGCAGGAGTCCTGGGTGCCAAACTCTGTCGAATGCCTGCTTAACGTCCAGAATGACGGCACAGCAGTATTCCTTTTCTGCCTTAAGTATAGTCTCAACCAAGCGGTGGCATTGCTCCGGAGTAGAGTGAGAGCGCCTGAAACCAAAATGGTGACCAGGGAACAAACCAGCCTCGTCCAGTATTGGCAACACTCTGCGCAAAAATAATCTTTCACGTACTTTTGAGAGAATTGCCAGTAAAGTTATTGGACGGCAGGAGGCAAGATTGGCTTCAGGTTTGCCCGGCTTGGGAATTACTATTACTTCAGCAAGCTTCCAGGCTGATGAAAAGGGTCCGATTTTAAGGCATACATTAAAGATCTGCACCAGAAGGTTAATGCAGCCTGGTGGTGGGAGCTTTAACTCCAGTGCCTCAATACCGTCAGCGCCGGGAGATTTGTTGTTTCTTACGCTCGAAATTTCGGACTCTATCTCTTCCTCCGTGACCAGGTCAATTGCGATGTCATTCTGGTTGGGTAGCGTGGTCAGGTGAGCTGTGACTAAAATAGCAACAGGAATTAAAATACATTCAGAGAGCTATACGATATAGACACTTTTAAAACAGACGGACATGGCTATACTTTATGGGGTTGGAAACGTCTCCTTCACTGCGCTACAAACTTCTGATCAAAATTATAATACCCTCTGCAAGGGTATAAAAAATGTATTCTTATTAAGTCACTTAAAACATGATTTATTTCTTATGTGTATTCACCGGGCTTTCAGATTTCCTCGTTTTCTTTTTTTTTTTTGGAATCGTTGTTAAAGCTGGGAAATGGACATTGCTAAACTTTACGTCTAAGAATTAACAGAACGGTGAACTATACAAAAGCTGCTGCTTTAAGTCACTTTTTCAACTCCAACTGTTCCACTGTTTACTGCTTAAAGATTATTGCGTGCTTCGTTTCTCCACGGTTCTTGCCTGATACAAATATATGTAATCATAATTATAATTAACAGAAAACTGTCTGTGCTGGGCGCACAGCGCAGATATCACACACACATTACGCTTAAATGTAAATTTGTGGCTACACATACAAAAATATATTCGCACGAGCTCCCTTCTTCTTGATTTTTGATGTTTAATCCACCTTAATCACACTGTAGATCTTGCGTATGAACCAGAGGCACGCGAAGAATACCAGGAATACCATTATAGCCGTGTAGCCGAATTACAGGAACGTCGAGGCACTGTCCTTAATCGAGAGCTTTGTCACAAAGTAATGTCAGCAGGAAATGAAGAGATAGACAGCAGTGAATCCAGACGTTAAGAAGGAGCGCCACCACCAGTGAGTAGCACAGCAGAATGGTTGTCTCCGAGCAAGTGATAACCAGGATGACAAAGACAAGGAACAGAAAGCCAAACATATAGTATATCTGGCTGGATGGCAGCGAGCTCAGGATAAAGAACAACTGAATAAAGATGCAGCCAAAGAGCAGAACGCCACCCATGACAATGCCAGGAATAGGCTGAGTGTAGATCGATTTGTCGGGTATCTGGCGAGGAATCTGGTTGGTACTGACTGGATGCTCCAGAGCGCGTTTGCGGAACCCAAAGTAAGCTCCAACAAAGTTCAGTGGCACTGAGACGCCAAACCAAAGAGCAAGTAGGGCAATCAGCGTGCTAAATGGCACAGCTGCAGAGCTACTTTCTCCCCAAAGCACCAGGTTCATTACGAAGAAGAGTGAGAAGACCACACCACGGCGAACGATCGAGGTTGGGATGACATTACTCTTCCATTTCAGACCACCGAAACTCTTTTAAATACGCGCAGACACGTAACCAGCTGTAGTTCCCAATAAAACAAAGAGGACCATGGAAAAGGTCATCAAGGCGCCGCGATTTGCTGGGGACAGGAAACCCAAGCACGCAAAGGCTAAGGTGATATGGCCATCACCAGAACCTGTGCACCGGAACCAAGGAACACTGACAGCAGCATACCTTTGCGCGGCGGTCTAAAAACATCTCCATGGACAAGCTTCCAGCCGAACTCTTCCTGTGCATCCTCGCCGCTATCCATGTGATTATAGCGGGCAATATCTTTGTGCAGAGTACGCAGCATAATCATGGCCACCATGCCACTCAAAAAGAGAACAATCACCAGGGAGTTTAGAATGGAAAACCATTGGATATTTGTGTGTGGCATGGATTCCAAGATGTAATCCCAACGGAACGACCAATTGATCGAATCGTTTTTCACAAATTTCACACCATATACACTATGGTAAGTTGCTCTCCAGCCTTCAACGAGTTATCACTAATTGCCAGCGGTTCGGTGCTCAAGCAGTTGATATTATCTGGATCAGGGTGCTTGATCGATTTAGGTGACACTTTACAGAGATAATGCGTCCACTGTTTCCGAATTGGATTCCCCAATCCTCCGATTGACCGCTATGATACGTTATCTCCAGATCCACATGATTGAAGGGATAATAATGCATCGGCTGGTTGTATGCGGGGTTGAGCCATCGCCATCACTGCGAACAAGACACCCCATTGGGACTCCAATTCCGCAGTATTGTTTGCCATTCTCCAGTGGATACCACCAGGTCACCGGCATGTTGTCCACAATCCAGTGGTGTTGATAATTCAAACTGATGCCCTCTTTAAGGACCATCATCTTGCGGTTATCAACTGGATCATCACTCTTGTATGTTTTGGCACAGGCCTTCGCACATTGCTGATTTTTCAGGAATTTAATTTTATAGGGGCCTGGGCGGATTCGCTCGCCGAACACCACCTGTCCCAGATTCTCCACTGGAGAATTGGATTCCTCCCCTAAGCAAAAGTCGAAGTGATGGTATTGATAGGGTATTACCGATTCTTCGGTGTTTAATCGGTTCACGTACTACGGTTACTAAGTTTCCTCTTTTTTGCCGAACGTCAGCACTGTAATGATGTTTGTATGTTCTCTGAGAGAACTTTCAAGTTTACTTCTCTTGAATGCAAGATTTACTCTTACTGAATGTCCGTAACAGGACTCCATTTCTGGCCTTGATCGGCTGTGGAAAATTATAATATTATAATTGTTTAGTCTAGATAGAGTCTGGTAACAAGACTCTTCTGTTTTCGGTCTTGCAGTGTGGGAAAAATGTAAGGACTGCAATCTGTCTGAGTTTACAAAATAAGTCTGGGAAAGTTTACTCTGGCATTTTCCACTGTCGATTAAGTTTACAAATATAAGTATGGGAAAGTTCTCTCTGGCCATCTGGGAACGCCTACTCGGATGCCAACAAAATGCGGTAGGCCAAATCTCGGTAACTACAAGAGCTAGGGAGTTCGGATTGACTTTAAACTACATTTTTTAATAATGTCGAGTGTGCCCTTTCAACTTGTCAGTTTGAAGTACTATGCCTTGGGTCTGCGTAATGCAAAGTAATTCCACGCCTTTGTGCTAATGATTTAAATTGGGCCGAGGTAAAACTAGGTTCCTTATCGGTCATAATTACTTTTTCTTGGGGAAATTGTTGAAGTAGTTCCATTACCTTAATTTCACTGTGTAACTTACTTTGAATTACTTATACAACAAGGTATTTTGAATACGCATCTATACAAGTAATAAATCTTAAATTTTGCGCGTAGTATATATCTATATGTAAATTTTCGCCTTCTTTAGTTGGAATAGGGGCTTCCCCGATTGGAATTTTTATTGGGTACCTGTTATATTTATTTTCATTACAAATGTCACAATTTTTGATATATTCTTTAAATTTTTTAAATAAGTTTGGCCAATTATATAACATATTGATTTGTTAATAGTTTTCATTTAGCCCCTCGACTGTTTGTTTCTTCTATTATTATGGCTTTATCTTCATCGTTTTCTGTCTTGAAGCAAGATTCTCGTAAAAAGAAATTTGTTAGTAAAATTATTTTTTAAGGGTAATTGAATGTGATAAAAGTCCTCTAATGTACAATGAATTCCTACCGTAATATTTGGTGGATAATACCCTTTTTATATAGTTATTACATTTTCTGGTGTGTCATATTCAATTTTGTGTCGTGTCCTACCAAAAACTTAATGTGACTCATTTTTTTAGAAAAGCTGATATCTCGGTCACTATTAAGCATGTAGGTTTTTATGATGCCTCTTTTGCGAATTGTTTTTTTCCTATGGAGCCACGCCCACTCTAAGGCCCACAAAACCCGAAAAACCAAAAATGCGAAAATTATATGAGCTAGAAAGTTGAAATTCAGTATGTAAATTAATATATTTGTGCGCGCGGCCTGAGGTGGTCCTCGATGGTCGCACTGTCTAGGGTGGTCTTCTTAGAGATGAATTAATTTGGTTGATGGGCGCGGCCTGAGGTGGTCCTCAGCGGCCACACTATTTAGGGTGGTCTTCTTAGAGATGAATTAATCTGGTTGATGGGCGCGGCCTGAGGTGGTCCTCGGTGGCCGCACTGTCTAGGGTGGTCTTCTTATAGATGCCCGCTTGTGGGCGCGGGGGAAGCGGTCGCTTTTGGGGAGCGCCCGTTATAGTCAATTGGCAGCCAGCAGCTAGTGGTTGCCCCCCTTGGGTGCGGGGGAATGCGTTCGCACTCACACGTGAGGGTAGGCCGCTGGAAGCTGCTGCTTGTAATTACCTCCCGTAAACGCGGGAGGAATTTGTGTACCGCTGGTCGCACCTGCTGAAGCCCGCTCGGTAGTGCGGGGGAGGAGGGGGCCTTGACTTGGTACTCGTATGTGGAGATCGGGGATCCCTTGCTGCAGTCAGAGCCGGATAGCTGTGCCTTCACAATTGCTGATTAGGTTGACTTATGTTGGGAGGTAACTGCCCCCTTCGCCTGCTGGCCTAGAGACTCAGTCAGTGCAAAATAATAAGAGATATTTAACGGCGGTTGCCGGCGTTCTTCAATACTATAGAACTTGTGTTCTTTATTCGTACCGCATGAAGCGAACGGAAGCGAAGAAAAGAAAGATGGCGACATACAGTGTGGCCGGCCTTAAACATCGATTATTTTCTTAGCGATACTTTTCTAGTGTGGGCGTATGCGAACTAAAATTAGAGTTGACAAAAATGAAACTCATAGCGGCCACGCAAATATGCTGTGTTTGCCGGCTATGCACGAGCATACGGCCAAAAGCCGCGTCAGCGCTTTTGACCGCAGCTGGGCTTCGGACATTTGGTCATCGCCTCCGTCCGGTTAGCTACTCAGTTAACTACTCCCCCCTCAAGATTGAGGCCGCCCTCGGCCGACCCTATTTCAGCGATCACCCTTCTTAGTTGGACCGCAGATCTTCTGGCACCGGTGAGTCGCACGTAGGTTAGGCCGACACAAATCAATGCGCAACATATTATTCCTGTAATAATCGCTACCATGTGTGTCTGGTTGGTGTTGATTTTACTTCCGAACTTCTGAATGTATTCCAGGTTACTTTCACTCAAGCGGTGAAGGTAGGGGAGGCTCAGAATATTTTGACTGATGGTGACGTTCAGTGAGGGTGAGCTTGCCACCCCCGGAGTCCTCTTCTGGGCGGAGTTTTGGTTCAAAACCAGGGTTTCGTTTACTGTGACGCGCTCACTAAAGGTGACGAGATGCGTCCCGTGTATCCAGACGCTTGTTCCGTTGTCTACTCGTACCTGCGCTGATTGATCATTGATGATTATAATTCCCTCGTCGACATAAGTGATTGGATGTAAATCGCTTGGTTGGGTTTCGCAGTGCGCAACTTCACCTGCATGGAGTCCTCGGGCGCATGTGGTCTTCGATGATAGTCGGCAGAAAATTACTCCTGGTGTTGTGGAGCAATTCTGGATCGCATACACTTCCCCATTGCATTCTGCTATTATATTATCCACTAACCTAAGCATTAACTTAATTTTTGGGAATTTAATAATGAAGCGCAATATGTTATCAGACTGGAGAATTTTCACGGACGCTACGGACAAAATATCTTTTATAGGAGTGTCGGTGGGCTCCTCCATCCAAATACTTTCTAGGTCTGCGTGATCTAATATGTTTGGGCTGACTATGTTTACTTTAGCAAGCGGAATTACCATCATTAAATTTTGGAGTTCCATTGTTAGCATTCTGTTTCTGGAGAGCAATGTTTCATATAGATGGCCAGTGTCCACTTGTGAACTCTTTGCCACTTTCAGGATTTGGTTTACAGTTGACGTTAATTCATTAATTTGACTTTGTATTCTGGTATTTATTTCTATTTGTCTATTGTTCGAATTTATTAATTGTGTTTCTGTGAATTTAATTTTTTCTAAATCCCCGGCATCCGGAGTTCCTGCTACGACTTTTAACATCGATCCTAAAAAGTCTAAACTCCTGGATACCCTGTGGTGCACGCCTAACGAGTCGAGCAGGTCGCGAAGGTGAGCTGTGTCCACATCCAAAAGTTTTTTCATGTGCGACTGGGGGAACATATCGCTCATACTTTCTGTTTCTTTTACTACGCGCCTGTATTCTGAAAGGTTCGCTGAATGTCTAACGAACGCGAATTCCTCCCACACTAGTATTCGACCGTCAATAATGGGGATGTACTTGGCTTGTGAGTAGTCGGTGATGTGCGCCGACGCCATGGATAAGGAGAAGAGGATTGGGATGATTTTGGACCTATATTTTTGTTCATGACAAGGTTGCCCACCACCAACGGATATTAACTTAACCTTAAAAAATATTTATCAGCTATGCTTAAAGCTAGTAACATTTGTGCCAAATGGTAAAAAGGCAAAAGAGAAGGTAAAAAATTTTTTTCCTATTTGATGTTGTCTTTATGGACCACCCTCCCCTTGATGAGGACTGTGGTCCCCATGTCCGCTTCCACAATCTTCTCTTCACACAATGGCGAGAGTTTGTTGCCTAGACGCCTGTTGGATTTTACCAGGACTTTTTCACCAACTTCGAACACCCTGTTCTGTCGGGCAGCATTTTCCCTGTTCCTGAGCTTGTCCTGGGCGATCTTTATCTTATCCTGAATCTCATACTGGGGTTCATCCGACTGTGTTTGAATTACGTCGGCTGGCCTCTTGTCGATGACCGAATGGATAGATTTATTGTATCTGGCTGTGGCCAGCAAGATTAGTTCGACTGTGTCACTGATGCCTTTATCAATTTTAAGGCATCTAGCAAGCTCTACTAGAGTGCTGTGGAAACGTTCCACTTGTCCGTTTGAGACACTGTGGAGGGGCGGTGCATTCGAGATGCTCACGCCGAAATGGTTTTCCAGCATGGACAAAATGGTATGCGAATTCAACGATGGTTCGTTGTCACAATATATGACCTTGGCTTTCGGGAAAACATTCAAGAGTTGTAGTAGTGCTGGTTTAATGTCCTCTATGGTTCTAGAGGGGATAGGCTGGACCATCGCAAATTTTGAGAATTTGTCAATGGATGTAAGAAAATATTTTTTATCCGTTGAGAAGATGTCTATGTGTAATATTTCCCCAACCTGGGACGGGATTGGTGTTTCTCCAAGCTCCTGCTTTTTGGGATGCCTGTCATATTTAGCTTTAGCACATGTTTTACAGTTAGCGACGATTTCGCTAGCTAACTTGGCCATTTTCGGGAAGTAGTACTCGGAGAGTACCTGCTTTACATTTTCTTGGGCCGACCTGTGAGCCCTGTTGTGTTCAGTGGACAGAATTTCTCGTCTCTCCGGGATTGCAAAAATGTCCGTTACACGATTTTTACAATACCAAAATTTTGTGGCTGGAAATTGGCGTACCAGTTGGTCCTGTATCATTGCGAGTGTGTGCAAATCGCAATGGATGGCGTTTACGCCCTTAGGAACAATCAAATCTGCGAGCTCATTGAGTAATGACTCTTTGCAGGAGAAGCTGATCGCATGCCGTCTCTTGTTTCCAAAGAGGACAAAGCTGCGTTTTTGCGGAAAGCGTGCCTCCTCCAGAGTTATCTGGTTTTGGAAGCAATTTAAGGGCTTATCCGTTGCTTCAATTGTGTGGGTCAGTGACAGCTCACTGTGAATCGTGGCCGCACTTGAAAAAGCTTCTTCCTCTCCCAGAACGTTAAGTTGCTGTCTTGAGAGGGCATCTGCGACAAGGTTATCTTTGCCGGGCTTGTAAAAAATTTTAGCGCCGGACTCGTCGATGCGGGCTTTCCACCTCTTGATTTTCGCATTCGGATTGGATTCCGATACTGCGAAGGTCAACGGTTGGTGGTCAGTAAAGATATTTATATCTTTTACTGCATATAAATAGTGGCGTAATTTGGCCAATGCCCAAACTATGGCTAATAGCTCCCTTTCATTGGTAGCGTAATTAACTTCCCTGTCCTTTAAGGTCCTAGAGATCATTGTTATGGGTCTCCCTTCTTGGGATAGCACTGCGCCAATGCCGTACGCTGAGGCATCTGTCGTTAGATCAAATGCCTTCTGGTAGTCGGGGTATCTGAGGATGACATCCTCAGACGCCAGAATGTTACGCAGTTTTTGGAAAGCCAGCCGTTGGGGCTCGCTGAACTGCACCTGGATGTTCCTGGATCTGTGTCGACTGACACTTCCAAGTTCCCCTTTCAAAAGATCTGTGATGGGCCGAGCTATGGATGCAAAATCTTTTATGAAGCATCTATAATAGCTGGCCAAGCCAAGGAATGATCTGACCTCGAATATGTTCTTAGGCTCTGGGAATTCCTGAATGGCTTTTATTTTTTCTGGGTCTGTGGTAGCCCCGTTATTGGTGACTATAAACCCTAAGAAGCTAACGCTTTTCTTGAAGAATTTTGACTTCTCTGTTGATACCCTCATATTTGCATCGTGTAGGCTCTTGAGAACCCAATCTACGTGCCGGATGTGGGAGTTTTCGTCCTCTGAAAAGACGATAACATCATCAACATAGACATAGCAAAATTTGCCAATCTGCTCTCGCAGTATGTCGTCTATCGTTCTTTGGAAAATGCTGGCAGCATTTTTTAGTCCAAATGGCATTCTGCGAAACTCGTACTTTCCTCCATTTACGGAAAAGGAAGTCTTTTCACGGTCGCGTTCTGCCAGCGTTATTTGGTGGTAGCCAGATTTTAAATCGAGCGTTGTGAAGTATTTCGCTCTGCCTAAATTCCCTAGTATCATAGAGATATTTGGCATTGGATAACGATCAGGTATTGTTCTTTCGTTCAATTTGCGAAAGTCCAATACGAGTCGCATTTTACGGCCGCCCGTTTCGTCGGTGCCCTTTTTGTCTACAACCCATATCGGGTTATTGTAGGGGGATCTTGACTTCTGGATTATGCCATTTTTTAGCAGTTCTTGAATCTCGCCATTAACGAAATCGGCTGCGCCCATTGGGTATGGGTAGAGCTTGGCATAAATGGGCTCCTCATCAACAGTTCTGATGGTGGCTACCACCGATGTGTTGTAAGGTAAAGCCTCGTTGGGGTCCGCAAAGGCTTTTTTCCTGTCGCGGAGCATTGTTAAAAATTTCTTTCTGACCAAAGGTGGTGCATCTGAGCAATCCACTTCGGTGAAATTGACATCAGGGCACGGGTGGAAATCAATTTTCTCCTCTTTGTTGCCCCATTTGATGTGGCCGGAGGCCAGGCAAAGTGATGCTCCCGCCTGTTTAAGAAGGTCGAGGCCTACAATTGCATCAAAGGAAGATAAGTCGGGTAAGATGAAGAAGGTGGCCTTCAAATCAAAAAGTGACACGAAGCATTTCTTCGTGATTGTGGTGTTGCCGTGAATTGAGTGAATTTCGAAGGGGCTTTCTACCGGGACGCATTTCAATCCTTCAAACGGTCGGATGAAATTTTTCGAGGCGCCCGTGTCAACAAGCAATTTCATATTTATCCCCGCTACTCTTCGTCTGATGACGGGCAGCAGGGATTTTCCTCTAAAAAATGGACTACGTCTGAATCGTATTCGCAAATAGCATGATCGTTGATCTCTGCTACTGCGTTGGACGCAGTGTTGGCGTAAGATTTCCCTTCCTGATCTGAGCTTTGGGTGACGTGGTTTACCCTTTGCTGTTTTCTAGGAGCGCCTGTGCGCTCAGACGTTGCCGGTCTCCTATTCTGATAGGGTGGAGCTTGGGCAGGAATGCCAACTTTTGCAGAGGGGTCGACTTCCATCGGCTCCGGTCTATTCTGCCATTTGTTATTGTGCGGGTCAGAATGTACCTGCGCTTTAACTTGTTTGGTATAATGGGGATTTTTATTAATACCAAACTGGGGGTCTGTCTGGGAAAAATTTCTATCCTGCTGGCGCTTTTGCTCCTTTGGACTCGTCTTACGGTCCCTATCCTCTAGACTCTTTGCAAACGATGTTGCGAACGTGTACCTTTCGTGGTTTGATTCCACTTCTTGCGCTAATGCCAATGCAGTCGGCATGTCCCTCGGCTTTGCCGAGAAGAGGACATCAGATAGGCTGCGTCTAAGGCCCGAAATAAATACGCGGAGCGCATCGTCCCGGAATTTATTACACAGAATTCTTGCCGCCGATGTCTCATACGACATCGTGGCTTTATTTGTGAGTAAGGTGAGTTTTTTCTCAACCTCATCGTAATATTGCAGGAGTGTAAGGCTTCCCTGTCTGAGTGTGCCCATCTCCTGTTCAATTACGTGGATCTGCCGTTTGTCACTGTAAGTGAAATCCAGACGGTCTATGATCGCGTCAAAATTTAAAATTGTGCCAAAGGATGACAACACTGCGTCAGCAGGGCCTCTTATTTTACTTCTTATGATAATCACTGCCTGATAATGGCGTGAACTACCATTGTGTCGTCTAAATATGTGGTAGGCTGCGGTGGCGGCTTGCCTCCACGAAACATATGCCTCCTGTGCCCCCGCAAACTCGGGTAGGCACTTGACAGCGTCCAGGGGCTCGCTGCATTGAACTGTGTCATTAATTTCTATGGCTGCATAAACCTTAATTTCTGACGCTGGGGCCGAACTTCGGGGCGTCGCAGCGCGCAATTCCGCCACTTGGCTGGTTAATGTATCGATTACTTGTCTCAACTCTTGTTCTCTTTGTAAATTCGCGGCGGCCTGTCCGGCCAGGGCGTTGTCAATAGCCGCCTGCACTACTAATCTAAGCTGTTCAGGATCCATGATGTCTACCGTTTTGCCCGCTGGGGAGTTTCCGCGCGTGTTTTTTGGAGTGGAAGCTCGAAGGAGTTCTTCACTATCTGACCCTGAATCGCTAGCGTATTGCTTAACGCTTCTATACTTAGAAAATGGCGAGCTCATATACGCACATAAAAGGATTAGAAAACGGGGACACAGAGCCGCCAAAATGAGAGCTCGTATAATTCACCTAGTTAATTTTAAGGGTAGTAGATACCTGTGCCCTTGCATAAAAATTAGTGTAGTGTTGAATGTACAAAAATTACAATATTGAAAATTATAAGAGATATAGGGTAAATAAGACTGACACATAGCCTCGACTCATAGCCAAAATATTCCAAATAAGAAAAATTAATGAATTTAACGTAATATTTTACATATTTCATTTTTGTTAACCAAATCCCGAATTTTATCGGGCTCGGAGTCGCTTTACTCTCGTATTATTTTTTATTAATCAGTTCTACTCTGCAGACTGGTTAGAAAATATTTGAATGGGGTGCACTTACATTTTATGTACTGTGGTTTCTTCCTCAAAGATAAAAATTTTTCCTCCAAGAATGTAAAGTTATCTAAGCGAAACCGTTGGGTTTTTATCGTTGAGCGCCAATTAATATATTTGTGCGCGCGGCCTGAGGTGGTCCTCGATGGTCGCACTGTCTAGGGTGGTCTTCTTAGAGATGAATTAATTTGGTTGATGGGCGCGGCCTGAGGTGGTCCTCAGCGGCCACACTATTTAGGGTGGTCTTCTTAGAGATGAATTAATCTGGTTGATGGGCGCGGCCTGAGGTGGTCCTCGGTGGCCGCACTGTCTAGGGTGGTCTTCTTATAGATGCCCGCTTGTGGGCGCGGGGGAAGCGGTCGCTTTTGGGGAGCGCCCGTTATAGTCAATTGGCAGCCAGCAGCTAGTGGTTGCCCCCCTTGGGTGCGGGGGAATGCGTTCGCACTCACACGTGAGGGTAGGCCGCTGGAAGCTGCTGCTTGTAATTACCTCCCGTAAACGCGGGAGGAATTTGTGTACCGCTGGTCGCACCTGCTGAAGCCCGCTCGGTAGTGCGGGGGAGGAGGGGGCCTTGACTTGGTACTCGTATGTGGAGATCGGGGATCCCTTGCTGCAGTCAGAGCCGGATAGCTGTGCCTTCACAATTGCTGATTAGGTTGACTTATGTTGGGAGGTAACTGCCCCCTTCGCCTGCTGGCCTAGAGACTCAGTCAGTGCAAAATAATAAGAGATATTTAACGGCGGTTGCCGGCGTTCTTCAATACTATAGAACTTGTGTTCTTTATTCGTACCGCATGAAGCGAACGGAAGCGAAGAAAAGAAAGATGGCGACATACAGTGTGGCCGGCCTTAAACATCGATTATTTTCTTAGCGATACTTTTCTAGTGTGGGCGTATGCGAACTAAAATTAGAGTTGACAAAAACGAAACTCATAGCGGCCACGCAAATATGCTGTGTTTGCCGGCTATGCACGAGCATACGGCCAAAAGCCGCGTCAGCGCTTTGACCGACCAGCTGGGCTTCGGACATTCGGTCATCGCCTCCGTCCGGTTAGCTACTCAGTTAACTTATTTTCTTTTTTTTTGTTTTATTTTATTATTCTTTTTCCCCTTTTTTTTTTTTTTCCCTTTTGTATTTTGTTTTTTTTTTAAGTATAAAAAATAAATATTTTTTTTTTTTTTTTTTTTTTTTTAAATTTTTTTTTTAAAGGGCTTGTTTTGGGGGGTTTTAAAAATTAATAATTTTTTTTTTTTTTTTTTCTTCCAATATTGGGGTTTTTAAAATTTTAATTTAAATTTTATTTTTTTTAAATTTTATAAAAAAGGTAAAGGGTTTTTTTAGTGGGGGTTTCTCTCCTATAGCGTTTCTCCTTGTTATAACCGTTACTCGTAGAGTAAAAGGGTATATTAGATTCGTTGAAAAGTATATAACAGGTCGAAGGAAGCTTTTCCGACCCTATACACAATTTTAAAATATTCATTTTTCTATTGGAAATTCCCAAAGCGCCAATTACATAAATAAACGCAGCGAAACTAACTAAAAAACGTTGAGAATAGCACACAGAAGCTTGCTCCGAAGTACATTTAAAGAAAGAATTGCGGATTACCGTTGAATCCAGAAATAGAACTGAAGAATGAGAAGTGTTCAAATAATTTTTGTGCGTAAAAAGCACTTTTTTTGTGTTTTTGAGAAAATTATCTATTATTTAAGTTAAAACTTATAATTTTATATTTGAAATATATGCTCGGAATGTATATCTTTCGTTTGAAATGTTACATTTTAATTTCTGTGACTCTTGAGATATTAAAGAATATGCTTTCCACTCATGGGTGTAGGGAGAAATAATGTACCGACTGTATATTTTTGTAAATACCTTTCGATCTACCAAAAATGTTAAGAATCGGAGCAGTAATTTAATATTTTAAAGAAACGAACGAAACATATATGTCGGAATTTGAGTATTCTCCTCGATTGATTCCATATCAATATCACGGGCCTTGCGATTTCTTGGCTACGACATCTTTTTGTTTTTAACACGACTTGCTCGCTTCAGCTTTCAATCCTCGACTCCTCAATTTCTCAACCAGCGTCTCTGATCGTGTTGTTCTATCGCCTTCTCGGTTATGCACTATAACCATCTCCCTCTAACGCATTGTCGCACGACAAAGGCTACGCAGAACAGAAAACTCTTTGGGCGCGCGATATCACACACAAAAAACAATGCAGGACAGAATATCATGAAGGATTGTCAAACTACGCATTATATTATATTCACATGTTATTCTCTTTATACTCGTGTATCCGTTGGCGCTGATAACTCACCACAGAGGCTTGTCCAACAATGTCCGGAATCTCACATTGAAATCCATCAATTTTTACTAGTGCTTGGAATCCTCCAACTCATCTACATCGTTCATATTGACGCACTCACATTGGAGTCCACCAATGTATCTCTAACGTCTCTTTCAACGTCTTGACTCTCATTGGAATCCACCAATGGATATGCAACGTCTAATTCAACGTTTTCACTTTCGTCGCTCAAATCAAACTCTTTGGGTATCTCTTCTATTGGCATATATCCCAAAGCTTCATGCGGGAACTTATAAGTCCGCTTATTTACCAAGGACTTTAAAATATACCGATATCCCTCCAACACCTCTGTCACAAAGAATGGGCCTTTGAACTTTGCATTTAACTTTGTTTGGTGTCTTTCTTCGTTTTTGAGCAGTCGCCAGTTGTAAATTTAATTGGTTTTGTTTTTTTTTATCGAAACGAGTCTTATTATAAATAGCATTTTTATACCCGTTACTCGTAGAGTAAAAGGGTATACTAGATTCGTTGAAAAGTATGTAACAGATAGATAGAAGCATTTCCGACTCTATAAAGTATACATATATCTTTATGAACGCTGAGATCTCAGGAACTATAAGAGATACAAAGTTGAGATTAACCATGAAGATTGAGATACCTACGCAGCGCAGTTTATGACAGCATCCTGCGACGCCCACTCTAACACCCACAAATCGCGGAAAACTAAAATCACTGATATCTCAGGAACTATTAGAGCTGGAAAGACCAAAAATGCAAAAATCTCGGTACCTATAAAAGCTAGAAAGTTAGGCTTTAAAAAACGTATTAAAGAGATGCCACTGCAACTTGCCACGAGTTTTCATCCGCCCACGCCCACAAACTGCGAAAAACTGTGGCGTCTAACATATTATTATAAATGCCTTTTTTTTTAAATCGGAACATTATTTCTCTATCTATGAAGCAACTAAGGCCTCTTGTTCTTTATGTTTTCTTTGGCTATTTCTTCGCATATTGGTTACATATTGAAAGGTCTTGCCTCTTTTCCAATGGAGGTTTGGCCGTTATATAGGTATGCAATTATCTACAAATTTTTTAACATACTTCGCATTGTTCTCAAACCAATATTATTCTTACATTTTGTCTAACGTTTTTGCTACTGACCATCTAAACGATCTGGAGATTACTCGAAGCGCCCAGTTTTTCTGTTTCTCTGAATTTTTTTTTAAACCATCTTTGAGCGCTTCTCGTATGTATTTGCTACACGCTCTTTAAGCTCATTATTCTGCATCTTGGAAATAATTAATATAGTCTCTGAATCTTTTAGTTTTTCAGCTATGAGCCACTTATCTGATTGTTGGCGAATTAAGTGGTCTGTATTTCTTTTTTCTAGGATTCGAGTTTATTTCTTAATTATAAGCGGGTTTACAATATGTTAAGCGGGGCAAGTTGCGAGCGGTTGCGAGCGAGTACAAAAACTATATATATTAAGCGGGACAGGTTGCAAGCGGTTGCAAGCGAGTCAAAAAGTATATATAAAGCGGGGTAAGTTGCAAGCGGTTGTGATCGAGTCAAAAACTATATATAAGGCGGGGCAAGTTGCAAGCGGTTTCGATCGAGTCAAAAACTATACAAATAACTGCCGAAAAAATGTGCAGAAAAGATAATGCAGAAAAACGCGTGATACTAATGCAAATTTACTCCAATTTCGTCTATGCGTGTGAACTGCAAGCTTGGAGACGAAAAACAAAACAATGATGTGCATTTAACTAGCTACGATTAAAACAACAATACAATGATGAGCATTTAACTAGTTGCGATTTGACAATAATACAATAATGCTAAATGACCGATCTATTCTTCAACATACCGGCCCCCCTGATCGACGGTTCAGTTCAAAGGAAGCACAAATTCGGAATGGGGCCGTTTGTAAATCCATCTGGCAGTTTTAACGGTGACCACACGGACCCTCTGATCCTGTCCAGGATGATATTGTACGTCTCGTCCCAACAGCCGGATGTCTATCTCTAGCAGGAAGAGTATAAGTCCCAGTAGCGTGGAGAAGGCCCACGCTGTTTCAATATACCAATGCAGATGCTCGTGCGGAGATTCATGGACCAGGAAATACTGTGCAGGTTACACACCGTCTCGATGTTTGGCAGCATACTGGTGCTGATCATAAGGGCCAGCATGTGCACCGCAACCAGGAGGGTGGTGCAGATGGCGAAGGCTATCAGCAATCCCGGTGGTACACTTGTGTCGGGATCCAGTTGCACTTCCACCATTGCCACCATGGCAAATCCTGAGATCAGGGCTGATAACTTCCTGGAAGCCTTGAGCTTGGCCCGACTCAGCTGAAGTTTCCTCCAGGATAGATACGTGGGCGAGTAGAGATCCTCGCCGGACTGCGACATGCTGCTGCTGGCGGTGCGGTGATGACCGCGCGGCTGAAAGCGGTAGGATTGATTCTGTTGGTAGGTGGGCAACTGAAAGGGCGGCGGCTGGGCCGCCAATGGAGGATAGTGGTGCGAGTGATCCTAGTGGCGGTATTGGTGCTACTGCTGAAGCTGCTGCCGCTACCGCTGAAGCCGCGAATGCAGGCAAGCCGTCTCGCTGCACAGTGAAGCGTCTCGTTTGCGGCGAATTTGAATTGAACTGGCTGTGATAGAGGAACCGCGACGACCCAAGAAAATTGATCGCTCTGAGATTGCCCAGTTGGTAAGCGGGCAGCTGGGTGATCTGGTGGGACTGGTGGGGCTGTTGGTGGATTTGACTGAGGTTTGGATTTTGGCGCATATGATCGCCGTAGTCGCCGGTTGACGCTGTGGCTGTAGGCGCCGCCGTATAGGCATCCACACTGGCCGCCAATCTGGCAGTTTCATGCAGAGCGCTCGCCAAGGCCGAAGGTTGCTGCCGAATCCCCTTGCGGTTCGGCTGCGGATGCGCATGTTCCATCTCCATGAAAGAGCGAACTAGGGAATCCAAATCTTCGTAAGCGTGGTGAACTTGTGCTTTCGTAAGTGGTTCGCCACAATGATTATAGCTGCCTGTAATAACCCAACCAAAATTAGTATGTAGCGCAATGGGGTATTCAATAGCAAACTCTCGGCGATGTCCAGTATAGATGTTCCACAGTTGATCAGCGCCTAAAATAACGTCGATTTTTTCCGGTGATCCAAACGTCGGGTCAGCTAACGGTAAGTTGCGAATCTTGGTCCAGACAGAAGCGGTGGATTTCACCTGTTGAGCGGGAATCAAAGAAGTCAGAGAACTCATAATTAGGCCAGAGACCTCCAATGAGGCAGTCGTAGTCCTTGAAAGCAAAGTGAAGCTAGCGCGACCTCGGCTAACTCCAGCCGGGTTAGCACCTAATCCAATAACTGAGATGCGAGCATGCGTGCGTGGAATTCCAATCCGTTGGATAAACGACTCAGCTACCATGGTTATTGTTGATCCAGTATCGAGCAATATCCTACATGAGGTCTTGTTGCCACATGTGTCAACTACATTAGCTAGAATAGTTGGCAGTAGGGCTTGATTGTTGTCCCTCTCCACAGTATGATGGCTGACAGCAGCAGTATTTAAACCAACAGGATCAATCGAAGGACATATATTAACCTCAGCCGCAGACATATGGGCGGAGGCCAACGGAATCGATCTAGACTCTTCCGGGTGGACTAGCGTGTGATGCTTAGCGTTGCACTGACGGCAAGTGTTCGAAGAATTACAATTCTTGACTTGCTGAGATCGACTTAGGCAATTAAAACAAAGCTTAGTATCCCTGGCAAAGGTACGGCGATTTACGACATCCAGGGCTTTGAATGCAGTACATGCGTATATATTGTGCTGTCTTTGACAATATATGCAGGATTAAGTAAAGTGCTTCCCCATCGAAATAAGATTTCAAATAATGAAACTTTTGGCACTTGGAAAGCTTTTCGTTATTATTCACTGAGCTTAAGAACAAATCACTAAATTGGCTCCAATCCACGTATTTGCCAGGAAATGTGGGAATACTAATTTTCCCAAACCTTAAATCAGCTGCTCCCGATGAGGTATGAATTCGTTCCAGAAGTTGGTTTAGTCCCTCAAATAGACGTTCCACTGTACTTGATAATAAAATGTTCGACTGGTCTTGTCCATGATCTTGACCCCCCATTTCGTTTATGGCTTTAATAAATATGGCATGCGCTCTGTAAAACTTGTCTTCGTACTCAGGTATATCCAATCCAGGGTCTTCATATCCCTCCTCCTGGTTATATACCACTAAATCATCGGAGAGGTCCATAAAGTGGTTGAAGGTGGCTACAAGACGATACAGCATCAGTTGCAATGCTTCCACATTATCACATTCCTGCGAAAACTCCACAGCACTGTTAAGGGTACGAGTTATTTGCCCCTTGCAGGCACGACGTTGTTGAATTGACCGATGCATTACAGAGTTCATGACGGCGGCTAGTTTGTCTTTTATTATTCACAAATAAACTCGAATTCAACGCAGAATATTCGGCTCGAAGGACCAAAAATTTGTTATGTTGGCGAATTAAGTGGACTGTATTTCTTTTTTCTAGGATTCGAGTTTATTTCTTAATTATAAGCGGGTTTACAATATGTTAAGCGGGGCAAGTTGCAAGCGGTTGCGAGCGAGTACAAAAACTATATATATTAAGCGGGACAGGTTGCAAGCGGTTGCAAGCGAGTCAAAAAGTATATATAAAGCGGGGTAAGTTGCAAGCGGTTGTGATCGAGTCAAAAACTATATAAGGCGGGGCAAGTTGCAAGCGGTTTCGATCGAGTCAAAAACTATACAAATAACTGCCGAAAAAATGTGCAGAAAAGATAATGCAGAAAAACGCGTGATACTAATGCAAATTTACTCCAATTTCGTCTATGCGTGTGAACTGCAAGCTTGGAGACGAAAAACAAAACAATGATGTGCATTTAACTAGCTACGATTAAAACAACAATACAATGATGAGCATTTAACTAGTTGCGATTTGACAATAATACAATAATGCTAAATGACCGATCTATTCTTCAACATACCGGCCCCCCTGATCGACGGTTCAGTTCAAAGGAAGCACAAATTCGGAATGGGGCCGTTTGTAAATCCATCTGGCAGTTTTAACGGTGACCACACGGACCCTCTGATCCTGTCCAGGATGATATTGTACGTCTCGTCCCAACAGCCGGATGTCTATCTCTAGCAGGAAGAGTATAAGTCCCAGTAGCGTGGAGAAGGCCCACGCTGTTTCAATATACCAATGCAGATGCTCGTGCGGAGATTCATGGACCAGGGAAATACTGTGCAGGTTACACACCGTCTCGATGTTTGGCAGCATACTGGTGCTGATCATAAGGGCCAGCATGTGCACCGCAACCAGGAGGGTGGTGCAGATGGCGAAGGCTATCAGCAATCCCGGTGGTACACTTGTGTCGGGATCCAGTTGCACTTCCACCATTGCCACCATGGCAAATCCTGAGATCAGGGCTGATAACTTCCTGGAAGCCTTGAGCTTGGCCCGACTCAGCTGAAGTTTCCTCCAGGATAGATACGTGGGCGAGTGGAGATCCTCGCCGGACTGCGACATGCTGCTGCTGGCGGTGCGGTGATGACCGCGCGGCTGAAAGCGGTAGGATTGATTCTGTTGGTAGGTGGGCAACTGAAAGGGCGGCGGCTGGGCCGCCAATGGAGGATAGTGGTGCGAGTGATCCTAGTGGCGGTATTGGTGCTACTGCTGAAGCTGCTGCCGCTACCGCTGAAGCCGCGAATGCAGGCAAGCCGTCTCGCTGCACAGTGAAGCGTCTCGTTTGCGGCGAATTTGAATTGAACTGGCTGTGATAGAGGAACCGCGACGACCCAAGAAAATTGATCGCTCTGAGATTGCCCAGTTGGTAAGCGGGCAGCTGGGTGATCTGGTGGGACTGGTGGGGCTGTTGGTGGATTTGACTGAGGTTTGGATTTTGGCGCATATGATCGCCGTAGTCGCCGGTTGCCGCTGTGGCTGTAGCCGCCGCCGTATAGGCATCCACACTGGCCGCCAATCTGGCAGTGGTATGCAGAGCGCTCGCCAAGGCCGAAGGTTGCTACCGAATCCCCTTGCGGTTCGGCTGCGGATGCACCTGTTCCATGTCCATAAAAGAGCGAGCTAGGGAATCCAAATCTTCGTAAGCGTGGTGTACTTGTGCTTTCGTAAATGGTTCGCCACAATCATTATAGCTGCCTGTAATGACCCAACCAAAATTAGTATGTAGTGCTATGGGGTATTCAATACCAAACTCTCGGCGATGTCCAGTATAGATGTTCCACAGTCGATCAGCGCCTAAAATAACGTCGATTTTTCCCGGTAATCCAAACGTCGGGTCAGCTAACGGTAAGTTGCGAATCTTGGTCCAGACAGAAGCGGTGGATTTCACCTGTTGAGCGGGAATCAAAGAAGTCAGAGAACTCATAATTAGGCCAGAGACCTCCAATGAGGCAGTCGTAGTCCTTGAAAGCAAAGTGAAGCTAGCGCGACCTCGGCTAACTCCAGCCGGGTTAGCACCTAATCCAATAACTGAGATGCGAGCATGCGTGCGTGGAATTCCAATCCGTTGGATAAACGACTCAGCTACCATGGTTATTGTTGATCCAGTATCGAGCAATATCCTACATGAGGTCTTGTTGCCACATGTGTCAACTACATTAGCTAGAATAGTTGGCAGTAGGGCTTGATTGTTGTCCCTCTCCACAGTATGATGGCTGACAGCAGCAGTATTTAAACCAACAGGATCAATCGAAGGACATATATTAACCTCAGCCGCAGACATATGGGCGGAGGCCAACGGAATCGATCTAGACTCTTCCGGGTGGACTAGCGTGTGATGCTTAGCGTTGCACTGACGGCAAGTGTTCGAAGAATTACAATTCTTGACTTGCTGAGATCGACTTAGGCAATTAAAACAAAGCTTAGTATCCCTGGCAAAGGTACGGCGATTTACGACATCCAGGGCTTTGAATGCAGTACATGCGTATATATTGTGCTGTCTTTGACAATATATGCAGGATTAAGTAAAGTGCTTCCCCCATCGAAATAAGATTTCAAATAATGAAACTTTTGGCACTTGGAAAGCTTTTCGTTATTATTCACTGAGCTTAAGAACAAATCACTAAATTGGCTCCAATCCACGTATTTGCCAGGAAATGTGGGAATACTAATTTTCCCAAACCTTAAATCAGCTGCTCCCGATGAGGTATGAATTCGTTCCAGAAGTTGGTTTAGTCCCTCAAATAGACGTTCCACTGTACTTGATAATAAAATGTTCGACTGGTCTTGTCCATGATCTTGACCCCCCATTTCGTTTATGGCTTTAATAAATATGGCATGCGCTCTGTAAAACTTGTCTTCGTACTCAGGTATATCCAATCCAGGGTCTTCATATCCCTCCTCCTGGTTATATACCACTAAATCATCGGAGAGGTCCATAAAGTGGTTGAAGGTGGCTACAAGACGATACAGCATCAGTTGCAATGCTTCCACATTATCACATTCCTGCGAAAACTCCACAGCACTGTTAAGGGTACGAGTTATTTGCCCCTTGCAGGCACGACGTTGTTGAATTGACCGATGCATTACAGAGTTCATGACGGCGGCTAGTTTGTCTTTTATTATTCACAAATAAACTCGAATTCAACGCAGAATATTCGGCTCGAAGGACCAAAAATTTGTTATGTTGGCGAATTAAGTGGACTGTATTTCTTTTTTCTAGGATTCGAGTTTATTTCTTAATTATAAGCGGGTTTACAATATGTTAAGCGGGGCAAGTTGCAAGCGGTTGCGAGCGAGTACAAAAACTATACGAGGTGTGTTCAAAAAGTAAGGTGACTCTTCAAATTTCGCGAATTTCAAATTTTTCGATTATCGATTTTTTTGTTTTGTTATATTGGTACACTCTTCCCTAACATCTGTACCAAGTTTCAATGGAACATCCTCTTTTGTTTGGTTGTGAGAGGCGTAAAGTTACAAGTTATTTTGCGAGCTCGGCGATTTTTTGCTATCGAAAAATATGGATCAAAGGATTTGGATTTTTTGGCCAAAAACAACACCACAATAATGCCTCAGCCACCATATTCACCGGATTTGGCCCCATGTGACTTTTTCTTGTTCCCAAAACTGAAGATAATCGAAAAATTTGAAAAATTTGAAATTTGAAAAGTCACCTTACTTTTTGAACACACCTCGTATAACTTCTAAAAGGTTTCGATAATCGAAAATTTTGAAATTCGCGAAATTTGAAGAGTCACCTTACTTTTTGAACACACCTCGTATATATTAAGCGGGGCAAGTTGCAAGCGGTTGCGATCGAGTCAAAAACTATTTATGTATAAGGCGGGGCAAGTTGCAAGCGGTTGCGATTGAGTCAAAAACTATACAAATAACTGCCGAAGAAACGTGCAGAAAATATAATGCAGAAAAACGCGTGATACTGCAATGCAAATTTACTGCAATTTCGTCTATGCGTGTGAGCTTCAAGCTTGGAGATGAAAAACAAAACAATGATGTGCAGTTAACTAGCTACGATTAGAACAACAACAATGATGAGAATTTAACTAGTTGCGATTTGACAATAATACAATAATGCTAAGTGACCGATCTATTCTTCAACAAGGATATTTCGGCTAACAAAACACACTTGTTTTCTGGAGTTGTAGCAACATTAGCAGACGGTTTGGACGGTATCGAATTGCGTGAGAAGAAATCAACATGAGCCATTTTGACACCTGATCTATACTGGTTTTCAAAGTCAAACCATTGCATATATGCCCACCAGCGGTGAACTCAAGGCGTTAGGTCGATCTTATTTCACGTCGCTATATAGCGCTTGTACTTTACGTGGATTAGGTCTAATTTCACCTTCCTTTACTTGAAACCCAAGATACTCAATACTAGATTTTAGAAAAGAGCATTTTAACTTACAATCGTATAAAGCATACCACTGGATAATGCTTGAATAATGCTTTTTTTTTTTTTTTTTTTTTTTTTTTAGTGGCCCTTCACTGATTAGCTGACCGCCCAGCCAGTGTCTAGGATAAGATAAGATCATTACATTACATTCATAATTCATTCCGTTTTCCCCAAGTGCTCACTACTACCCTAAAAAGGCAAAAATTTCGGTAAGTGGGGGTCGCAATATAGACCCTCACTAAACAAATTTATGCTTTATTCTATAGTAAGTTAAAAACTGCAACTTTTCATTAAAACGCTTAAAAATAAATTTCCCCACCTCCGCGCACAAGCAGATATCAGCACACACTTTAGGGTTGAGGTGAGTTCGCACCTCCACTATGGTTGTGAAGATGTGTGAGCTTAGTGAGCACTATGCCAAGTGTTCCAAACCTCGGAATGCCTTCGAGGTTTTAATGGCAAGATCTAAAACAAGATGTGACTTGTGCTACCGTATAGTCCCCAACTACAAATTTGACGAGCACTTTAAGAATTGTGAAGGACCCCCAAATTCGTTCAGCATTTTAATGGACAAGAAGGATAAAGGAAAACAACAGGAACCAGCTATTGTTCGAGACGATATTCCCTCAACATCAGCAAATGCCCTCAAGCGGATAAGAATGGTTGAGGGTAAGGAACCAAATAGTCCTACAAAAATGCTTAAGATTTCTGGAAATACACAAGAGCAAAAAAGAGAAATTTTAAATTTGTTCAGAAGGGGATTAATGATACATAGCAAATTGATTTAGTTGAAATGATACCCTTTAGGAAAGAAAATAGAGGGTATAGATATTTATTGACTGTTATTGACACATTCTCAAAGTGCGCATACGCTGAACCTGTGAAGTCAAAATCCGCACTGGATGTTACAGAAGCGATGAGAACTGTCTTTAAAGCGTGCAAAAGTAAACCAAAGAATATTCAGTCAGATCAAGGAAAAGAACTCTTTAATTCAACATTTAAAACATTAATGAACACATTTAATATAAAGCGTTCGAGCGTTTTAATCGAACATTTAGTATGCAAGGAAATTATAAATGGATTCATAACATAAATTATCTTGTAAACCAGTATAATCATTTATATTAAATAATCATCATATTCATTTAAATGAACCCTGCTGATGTTTGCATTAGAAATGAGGAGTTCATTTTGAAAACGGTGTATAATTTCCCTAAAGTTTTTCCAAAACATAAATTTTCTGTAGATGATTTTGTTCGAATAAGTAAATATAAGGGAGCGTTTATGAAGGGATATGAACCTAATTGGACAACGGAGGTTTTTAAAGTTATAAAAGTTAAGTCTACATATCCAGTAACATATGAGATTCAAGATTACAGAGGCAACTCTATTGATGGGTCATTTTATAAACAGGAACTACAAAAAGTTAAAGAAAGAAATGGATTCCTGATAGAAAAAATACTTCAAAGAAAAAATAATCAAGTATTTGTTAAGTGGAGCGGATTTGATTCTAGTCACAACTCATGGATTTCTGTAAATAAAATTCTTAAGTAATAAAACGCAATTAGATATATTATTGAACATTTATTTATTTACATATTTTTCTTAAAATAAAATTTTAATAATACAAAATATATTTACATTTTTACAGATATACTTTACATAGATTATTATCTTGAGCACTATTTATAATGTGTTCAATTTTATAATGACCATGAGCTAATGTATTACAATTATCTGGTGAAATATATCTCTTATCATCCTTATAATTAAGACTTATTTTGTTCATAATTTCTGTATACAAAGTACTACGAATTACACGCTGTGCTCCATAAAATGTTTTTTTTTATATTTTATACATTCAATATAATCAGTATATTTTTTAACTCCTTTAGTTTTTTGAACAGATTCTGTTTAATTTTTATCCTTTGCAAATACACAAGAATATGCCTTAGCTTTAAGACCAGCAAAAGAAGTCATAACATCTCCAGCATGTTCATCCTTCATTTCTCCTGGTTCTCTATTATTGGCCTGAATTATTTGGTATTTATTTTCTAACTTATAATTTGAGGTATCAAAGCGATCGGGATTTGCTTTTATAGTCTCATAGAAATCATTCTCTGATGATAAAATAAAGCAGTCTGTACACATATATGTTATTTTCGTAGATGGACTTTATACTAATAGAAAGTTGAAATAAAATTCATACATAAGCCACTTTGATAATTCTAAAACTGCTACTCCTATGTATATTGGCTTATCATACATTATTTGTGATGGTGTCGATTCAATTGCCGATAAATCGGTTCCAAATAACTCAACGCTATGGAAATCATTTCTAGCTATACGTTGCCTAGTTGCCTGGAGAATTTTGTCTAGACTCATAATGTTTTACTAGAACTACTTTACGACGCTTTTCAACATTTTCCATAGTTTTTCCGTATACGGCATTATTCATTAACTTATAAAAATTTTTTTCGAAGTCATTTCGAGCAAATTTTCTTTGATTAGTATTTAAATGAATATAAGGTTTTAACCAGCATGATTGTGTAAATGAAAGAATCCTATGAATTTTTCGCAAAATCAAACCATGCTGTATACAAAGCTGAAGCTGTTTTAAATGAATTATGTACCCACTTTTTTTTTAGTTAAGTCTGCTATCAGATTGGCCTGCTTGCCTCCTGGGGGAACTTTATTTTTAGGACAAAAAGGCAAATAATTATGAGAGTCATGTTGATTAGGAGGATATTCCAGGTCAACTTCTAGCATATATCCTACATCATCATCAGATAATATATTTTTATAGTCAAATATAACGCGATTTCTTCCATAGTTAAAAATTTAAACCCTGAAAGGTTGACTCACAGCCCATCCACATAAATTATTTACGTCTATGTTACTTAAGTTATTATTTTGTTTACTAGAATCAAAGTTATTCAAGTACTTATTATTTTCTATGGAAATTCTCTGACAGCATTGAGTTAAACCCCCTCTTACATCTCTTTTTAAAAAGTTATACATATCACCATCATCTATTCTAAGAGTACTTTGGTGAACTTTAAGATTGCGTCCCATGATATTGAGGGAGTAGTTATATAGTTTATTGTGTCTAACTTATAAATTCTACGTCAAATATTTCGAAAACTTTCGAAGACATCGGTTAAAATTAAAACTTCACTTCTTAAGTAAAGTAAAAGTAAACTAAGTAAAGCAAACAATCATAAGGAAATACACCCTTCCTACGCATTTGTTTGAATTTTTCTCCTTGAAATTTTGTTGCTAGAATTTTAAAATCCCTATCGTCCATATAGCTCGATAATTTTTCCAAGCTAGAATTTAGAAACCGTACTGAATCTATATACCTAATTTTATATCTATTTAATGCATTTAGTTTTATAGTTTGTGTAAGAGCTATGTAAAATTCTTTTTTACAAGGAATAAGGTATAAATCTCCTTCCAATTCAGTAATAAATAAATGTATATCACACTTAGATAAATTAAAAAAACTACAGGAATAAATGGATCACTTAATTTATATTTAGGTTTAAAGTTCTTATGAATAGGACCTACGTATTTCCCAGAAAATTGGTCGAAGTGTTTGTTCAGGAAGCTATCGTTGATTACCTTTTCATAGAAACTTCCTTCTTGGTCAACGTCATCGATTGGATCTGTACTGGGAGTTTTTGCTGTGGCCCAATATTTGTAAAATAAACTTGAAGTCATTTCTTTGAAAGTTTTACAAAATTACTTAATGCAATCTTCACATGTAATTTTATAAAATTTAAATTATTTCAAATTTATTAACCTAATTTTTTTAATTTACCTTCATAAGTCCATAACTCATTCAGCGTTGGATCATATTTGTGTGTAACGCACGCAATTTACGTGGTTTGGTTGAATCTCTTGAGTTTTAACTGTGGGTCCCACAATTTTTTTTACCGTCATTATCAATTTCATACACATTGATGCTAAAATCTTTATTTTTTTTCTTGAACTGACTTATTCCGTTTTTGGTAATTGAAAACTCAATTCCTGAAAAATCCAGTCTCATTCCTTCATAAACAATGAATTCTGCATTGATATTTATGGGTAGTTTGCGGGTTTCGTTAATTTTTCCCGTGAATATTTCTTTTGTTATAGCGTTGCAAAACTAGCATTCTGAAATCGCTTGTTAGCTAGAAATGCTAAAATTGCCGACTTAAAACAAAATACTTCTGTGTTTTGAATATTTATTATCGCATTTCGCGATCTTATGCTATTCGGAGCTGGTATGAAACCGCTTGCAGGAATGTTTTCTAGTTTAACTATAGTGGCTTCAAAATAATCAAAGTTCTTGATAGCCCAACCAGAATCCTTTTTCTGGAACTCACTGCTCGATGTTATTAGAGATTCTATTGCGGCATTTAATTCTACAGTAATATTTTCAACTTGCTATACCGATCTATATGCCGTTCCAAAGTGTTTCCTGGTTTCAACGGTTTCTCCGTCATCTATTTGTTTCATATAAGTCCCGTACACTCTTACGAGAATTTGATTGCTCTATATTCTGACATGCAATCCTCAATTATTTTAAGTAAATTTGTTTGACAAAATTGATAAAAATCATTTAAGTCAATTACATTTTCGTTTGGACATTTAATTCTGGTTGTTTTTACAGGAAACTTAGAGTTACTCACAATTTGTGAAATATTTTTATAATTTACATCTTCTCGGAATGAAGCATTCTTATGGTAATCGGTAAGCATATGCTGACGTTCCCTTGACTCAAGATACTGGATACCACAAGTATGGCATAAAATTTCTCTTTTTTGCTCTTGTGTATATCCCGAAATCTTAAGCTTTTTTGTAGGACTATTTGGTTCCTTACCCTCATCCATTCTTATCCGCTTGAGGGCATTTGCTGATGTTGAGGGAATATCGTCTCGAACAATAGCTGGTTCCTGTTGTTTTCCTTTATCCTTCTTGTTCATTAAAATGCTGAATGCATTTTGGGGTCCTTCACAATTCTTATAGTGCTCGTCAAATTTATAGTTGGGGACTATACGGTAGCACAAGTCACATCTTGTTTTAGATCTTGCCATTAAAACCTCGAAGGCATTCCGAGGTTTGGAACACTTGGCATAGTGCTCACTAAACTCACACATCTTCACAACCATAGAACACAAATCACATGCAATTGTAGACTCCATTTTTGATTTAAAGGATGTAGTTTTTAAGTTTTTATAATATTTGTAATGTATTTGTATATATATATTATTTGTAAACACTGTTTATAATTTTTAAAAACCGACGAAAATGATAAAGATAATCACAATAAAGCACCGAGACTTTTAATGTAGTTCTGAGGCGTTGAGTAACTGATTCTGAGCAATTCGAGTGGTGTCATTTATAAAGTCTCTAGACTATATTCACCTAATGTTACCAATAGGGAGTGCATACAGGTATGTTTAACTCCTAGAACCAATCGTATTGGTTTTGAGTATACATAGGAGCCCCAGACGCCAGTGATATGGTATTGAAGGATAAGGTAGACAAGGATGGCGAACAAATTAACGGATGATGATAATGAGGCCTAAGAGTTCAGTGAAAGTAAATATCGGTGTGTGCGGAAGAAATGACAAGTGTAATAAATATTCTATTTAATGGTTTCTACGGACAGCGGGATAGTTATTGCAAAATCTCCGTGTAAGAAAGATTTTCCCTTTCTAAGTTCACTTGATAAGAACGATGCCCAATGGTTCCACGAATGTAAATACAGGTGTGTGGGAAATAACTGTCAGAAACCGTCATGCACTATCGTTATGAAATAAACATTTTACCTTTTACCTTTATATATATATATATATATATTTACATGTAACCAAGTTGTCAGCACTTGCATTCGATCGTGAACCAATTTAAAATTTCTAAAGCCTTAAGCTAAAAGTAGCTAGAACATAGGACATAGGCTGATTATAATACTGCTGACTTGATTTTAAAATTTTAAATACTTGTATGCACGGATACTCGGTATGTGTGTGTGCGCCTGAGTCAGGTATTATATAAGATCCTCCCTCCATTGGTTTTCTGGAAGACGTGACCCTTTGCTATCTCTTGGATGAGTCCACCTGGGAACTCACCCCTACCCTCAAGGGTGCGCTCAGGTCTGCTTGTGCGTGGAGGTGCGAACTCACCCCAACCCTCAAGTGTGTGCTGATATCTGCTTGTGCGCGGAGATGTGGAAATTTATTTTTAAGCGTTTTAATGAAAAGTTACAGTTTTTAACTTACAATCGTGGCGCATATTCGATCACCTCTACGCCAGAACGAAAGCGTTGATACCATCGTTGTGCGGTGGAAATGGAAACTGTATAGGGTCCATAAACAACACAAATTTTATTGGCGACTTGAGATGCATTTTTGCCTTTATCGTAGTAGTACTGTAAAATATGCCGTATTTTCTCTTTATTGTGCTCCATGATTGCGACGCTATAACTCATGAACGACTTAAAAGAAAAGACAATCAAACACGTGTAAGCGCGTGAAATGAGCTTTCCGAAAAGGTATAGTATGACCTGATGCGACGAATAAAACAAGAACTACGCGCTTTCAGCGCCAACTAGCGAAAATAAATATGGACGCCAAAGTTTTTCATGATTGTGTTGTAATCGCAACATTATAATTGAGTTTTGCGTTTTGTAGACGGTACAGTAGGCGTGGCCGGCTGCTGAATAAATATGCTGCGGTTGCATTCATAAAATTTACATCTTTGGGTTTCGTGCGCATTTACATTTGCATTTCTAAATACTTTTTTTCCAATCGTCTATATTTTGTAATCGTCGCACTCTCTCATGCGTGATATTGTTTGTTGTTGTTTGTGTAACTTCAAAATACTGCCGTTTCCTATCACCTGTTTTCATCGTAGCGTGGTATAAGGCTGCCAATCCGCCTGAACCGGCTTGTCCCACACGACTCCTCCCCAAGAAATTTTTTCGCATCTACAATTTTACAGTGACGATGTATTAATTCAGAAAACCAATCGGGTCGAAGCTAGCCATGACATGAACCCGTCGGTCAGATACAGCAATGAATTTATTCAAAGCTACATAACAAAAAGCTCCATACAAGCTTTTTGAGTGGATGGATGTGCTGATCTGCGAGGATTTCAAGTGCATGGAACAGGCAGTTCTTTATTATCTCTCCCAATGGGCATTACAAAGCGAACAGGAAGGCTTTTCCAACTAAAATAGGAAAAATTCAATTCAGGAATATTGGGTACATGAACGGCCAGAAAACGTAAAAAAAAATATGCGCGAATAAAAACAATTTAAGTACTTTGAACACTTAAAGCGGAACCACAATGTATATTGTTGGGCAAGCAGCCAAAGCAAAGACGGATGAGCAGCGGCGGGAAGTTGACAGGTGGCTTTTTGGGAGCTTTGTAGAACTGCTGTAGCTCGAGGCTTTAGTTGTGAAGCTGTATTTCTTGTATTCGACGTGGTTTTGTTGCGGATTGATTTTTTTTTGATTTAAACTCGTAATAAAAATTTGGAAATTTAGCCGCCCCGATTCTAAAGCAATTAAAAACTCTTAGTTGCTCAACGTATATTATAGGCTTAAATGTTTTAAAGGAAACGCCAATTTTAATCATTTAAACCTCTGTGCGTGTGAGGAATAAATAAAATATATCTGTGTAGTTTAAAAAATAATATTATTATTATATTATTAATTAATATGAATTTTTAAATATTAGTTAAGAATTGTCATCTTTTCCCTTAAGTTTATTTTGGTCATCATACAACTTTATAACTAAGCTAGTATTCGCTTTGGCTCGGAGTCTCACCCAGGACTGAAGTTTTCATCGGTTGGCCGTTGACAGCTAGCGCATCGCTTCGGGTTCGCTTGCTGCAGATCTGGAGCGTAAGCTGCTGTTCAGTTGGCCAGGAGTTAATTCAGTGCAGCTCATTGTTGGATTACGTGGCCGCGCATGGTGCCGCCCTTGGTAGTGAAGGGGCGGGTCAGGGAAGAGTACTGTGTTAACTCCTCCTCACCGCAAGATCTGCGTCCTGCAGATCAACGAGGTTTAAGCCGGCTCCTGGCTGATGTGTTCGGGGCGATGTCGCTGGCTCTGGGAATCCCTCTCGCGGACGTCACTTTGCGTTCAGCCACTTTATCAAAAATCATGGGTTTCGGTCCCGATATCGTTCTGATTCCAATCGGTAACCAGGGCAACTTCCTCGGATATCGAACTGGACCACGTGTGCCAGCTTGAACACGTTTTTTATGCACCCTTCCCACGATTGGCTGTAAGAGGATGACGGGCGCCTTGTACTTGAAGATGTGATGTGCGTCAGGGGCATACCAGTGTTGTATCCAGTTGTGTCGTGTTCTGTGGTTGATAAAGTAAAGTTTTCTTCGTAAGAGATAAGATTATTTTTTAGTACATTGGTTTTACTTTAATTTTTCGCTCGGGCTTTGCTGAACATTTCGTGATGCTAGTTCAGAGAGCGGGGGAGAAGGAGATAATTTCATACCTTCTCTTTCCTCCTCCATTGATTTTAAAAGGGTATATTCGTATTTTCTTGATTTTTAGTTCATTTATTTATCGGAGAATTGACTTAAGGAAATATCCCTTTTTTTAAGGAAGTGAGTCCTGATCTGAGCAAGAGTTCAAATCGAAGTGTCGCTCTTTTCGACACAAATGTCTCTTCTTTTTTTCATCTGTTAAAAATTTTGTTTTCGTTCTTTTAGTTTCTGTGCGTTTTATTTATTCCTGGTACTGGTGGTCCGTATTGTTCCATTTTGGCCTGAGCCACTCAGGTACGGTCACACACACAGTCCACTGGGCATCTTTTTCGGCACAACCGATACTGTGGAATTCGCCGGGAGTGAATTTAGTGAAGCTGAATGTTGGACCACGCGGCCACGCGAGTTGCCCACCTGCGGTAATGAAGGGAGAAAAGAATAGTGTTAACTCTTATATATTATATATATGATAACGCGGCGGAGCAGGGGCCGTTTTATGCGTACTAGGAACCTTTCACTTTGTTTTCATAAATATACATACATAAATTGCCTTCTCACCGTGCAGACGTGTTCTTCTTATCGTACGTAAGCATAGTCTGAAACCGGAAAGAATATAAGCCTAATAGCGAATGGATGGTGACAGCAATGCCAAATAGCAAGGGTAAATTAAGCATCCAAACAAATAAACGAGCCATCAATAAGTGCAATAAACAACAAGACGATTGCCGAATCTCCGTTGTTCGCAATAACGGGTAATTTTCGTATTTCTTACCGGAACCAAAAAGTAATGCAATGTCGTCGTCCGCGCCCGAAGAATAAATTCAAACAGCACTGCGAATACTCAGTCATGAAGTTCATAATGCTATTCCCGTCTCACCAATCGAAGCACTAACCTCAGTTTGGGAAATCTCTACCACGGTGCCTTCGGTAAATACCGTTTTTGCAATCACAACAACAATTCTCCCATTGTAAGCTGGTTTCGGCTCTGCAGTTCCTCTCACAAAAACTGCACAGCTTGCAAAAGGTGCTATCGTACAGACCAGACTGTCCAAGACTGTCGACAAGGATTTAAATCTTAGTCTAAAAATCTTAGTAAAAGTTAAGGTTTTGGGAGAACGGCCCTAGCTGTTGTTGATGGGTGAGGAGATCTCTTCGCCTGAGTCGTGAATGACTAGTGTTCCAAGTTAAAGACCGCTCAAGCCTATTTGGATGAGCCTGAAGCTCGATCGTATACTATGCTTTTACATTGTCGATTTCGTCTTTAACAGATCTGTTGAGGTTGTTGCAAGACTGGTTGTTCGATGGTCTGCTGTGTAAATTATATACAGTGTTGGTCCAAGCACGTTCTCATGAGGTACACCAGCTTCAATTGGATGGTATTCGGAGAGGAAATCTTTACATCGCACTGCGACGTTTCTATGCAAAAGATATGACTTCAGTATTTATTGGGTGTTCTGTGGTAGCCAGGTTTTAAATTTATAAATTATGCCGCCCACACAAACGCGGTCGAAGGACTGGGCGACATCCAGAAAGGCTGCGGAACAATCTCTCAACTTTCAAATGTATTTCGTCGCTTCGGTTTACCTTTTCAATCGTTCCGGGATTCGTGCACGTCGCGAATCTAACGCGGGACGCCCTTTACGCCTTTTTTATACATTGTACAACATCAAACATTTTAATCTGATCGTATATTAAATATGAATTTGTGAATTTATTTGTTTGTGTTTTTGCATTGCCCGGGAACCCATTTTACAATGTCCCTGTATTAGTCTGAATACAAGGGGACACAACGTTACATGGTGGCCCATGAGGGGGACCTGCAATCACAAACATAGTTAAAAATTCTTAATACTCTGTAAATGGGCGCCGTGAGATCGCAACTGCGTTAAGTTTGCATTGTAAGCGTCGGAAATAAGTTCTTTCATATTTTTTATATTTTTATTCGGGAGAGCGACTTTATTTATCGCTACTCCCTGTCTTTATTGAATCCATCCTTATTTTCTTACATTAAGGCTTGCTAGCTGCCGGCGCAGCGGCAGAACAGCCGTTTTATATATTTTGTATATAATATATATCGTAACAATATGTAAGTGTGTAGAGAGGAAGCTACGTTAAAATAAAACAGTAAGCGTTTTCAATTGTTTTATTATTATAAAGAACAGTCGTCTGGTTGCCACGGGGGTACAAATCGAAGTTATTCCTCAATCATAATTTGCATGGCTTGTTGAAAGCATACCGCTGCTGTGTCTCTGCTGGCCGTCGGGTTGGCTGAGAAGGGTGATGAGGGAAGTCGTGGTGTCTGGTATCCGGGTCGAGAGGCGGTGAAGGGAAGGGGGCGTTTGGCCGGTGTTAACACCTCGCCACCACCAGATCTGTGTCCCACAGATTTTAGGCTTTGGTTGCGGGTTCCAGAGTATCCTGCGCTTCCAGGTTTGCAGGCGGGTCCCGCAGTTTAGGGATTCCTTTGGTCGACGTTATTTTCTTCCAAACAATGAATACCGTTGTCATAATGGAGAGGGCGATGACAATCTCCACTGAGAAGGATATCCAAATCTCATCTGACATGACAGATAACTTCTTCAGGTTTTCCATGCTGAATTCATGGACATATTTCAGGGATAGCTCGTTACACGTTGTTTTTACCTGGGTTAGCACGGCGGGAATTGCCATAAGGTTTGTTGATGAGTAGCTGCTGTAGTTCCGGTCGCCGATTGAGATTGTTTCGTTGTCAAATTATATGACGTACGAGCCGTCTAATTTGTACTTCTTGGCTGGTGTGGATATCGTCCCGTTGAAGTTGGTTAAGAAGAGTGTGCCGTCATCGATTAGTTCTACCTTTTCCTGGTTGATCATCAGATAGTCGCATTCGGCCTGGCCTCCTTTTAACAGTCTAGGTATGCAACTGTCCTCCTCCAATTTAAACAAATCCTTTTCTCGGCATACCGTTGTGTTGCCGATGGATACACACTTTCCGAGGAGGGCGTATGTTTCCAGGCGATCCATCGCCAATGTGTTTTATTTCAGAACAACTTGTTTCCCATCGGATATCGTTGGGTAGATCCTAATCAATCTGTACCTCCTATCCACTACCTTGGGCATAGCCAAGATGTACAAAAGAGCAGTCCCGTTTGTCAGGACTGTAGGTTTAGAAAATTCGACGGCCTCAACAACGTTTTGATAAGGGAGGCTGTCCACCTTCGCCAGTATTGTGTCGACCTCGTCGTGGTCCAGGAGATTCGTGTTGACCACTCCAGTCTTTCCTAGTTGGCAGGCTCACAGTATTTCGTTGACCTGGTCCGCTATTATAATTGTTTTGTGGAGAATGGCCGTCGTCACGTGGAAATCCCCATCTATTGCGTTGACTCTCCCGATAATCGTCGTTCAACTTCTGGAGCGACTCGTGTGTTGTGTCGAACAACTTAGTATTGATGCGAATCTGCTGATTGTTGTTTCTCGCCAACCTGTCCTCCTCTTTCAAGATGGCATTGCAATCCGACTTGTCCGGTGATCCCGCGACCCACTTCCAGGCTGATCTTAGCCAGTCGATTGAGCGTTGTCTTCGTGTTGGTGCGCCAACCATGCGCGAGATTCCCTCTGAAACGTGTTGCACATAGTGGCCAACCAGTGCGTTGATACGTTGGTCGGTTACCACCATAGCCTCGTTTGCCACCTGGTCGATGAGTTGCTGCATGTAGCCTAGATTGATGACGTGAGCCAGCTTGAAAACGCCATTGGTCCTCCAGACGGTACCTTGTTGGAGGGGGATAACCGGTGCGTCATATTTGAAAATGTGGAGGGTTGTCGCCACGTAGATTGTGGACGCACTTGTATAGTCGGCAGGGGATTACGTGCACATGAAATTTTAGATTCTTATAATAAAATAGTTTCTTTGTCTTAATCCTAATAGTTTGTGTTTGGAGGAGGTTATGAGTCAGTGAAACGTTCAGAACGCACTTTTGTTTAGATAAATTTCAATATTTGGAGGAGTTATGATATTCTGTTGCCAGTCTTCCCTGTCGAAAAAAATATGAACTACACTTTTGATCTCAAAAAAATTAATTTCTTAGATGGGATTTATGAAAGATTTTTCCCGACCTTGTTTTGATAGTGACCTTTCGGTCATCTTCAACCTTCTCCGCCTTGAATCGCTGCTTTCCTTTGGTGTTAATCTGTTTATTGGCGACATACACGGTGTCACCTTGTTCATAGGAAATTGGGTCGCCTCTATTTTTATTGCGCCCATTATTGGTTAAGTTTTGTTTGTGTTCAATGAGGCCTCGAATGTCCTCAAGAGTTTGCTGTTTAAAATTAGATGGCCCCTGGTAGTTTATTCTAGAAGTTCGGTTGAAAAAAATGTCAACGGGTTTTTTATTTGTCACCGAGTGGACAGAGTTATTGTATCTGTCTACAACAATTGAGATAAGCTCGTTTGGTTTAAAGGTGGGGTATTCGCCTTTTAAGCATCGATATATTTCCATGAAGGTAGCATGGAATCTTTCTACCTGACCGTTTACTTCGCTTTTCTGAGTTGGGGTATGATAGAGCTCAATTTCCAAAGTTCGAAGGTAGTTTAGGACAGTTGGGCATAATGGGGTGCATCCAATAGTGTTTCGCGAATATGGACTGCTGATTTCGATTGTAAGGGGAAAAGTTTAGCAAATTTAGAGAATTTGTCGATGCAGCTGAGGTATACTTTTTTCTCTAATGTGAAAACGTCGATATGAAGTATTTCACATGGGTAGTTAGGGATAGGGGTTGGCTGTAGTGGTGGTTTATTTGGGTGCCTGTCATACTTGTGCAATTTACAAGTGACACAGGTTGACATTTGCGTGCGAATGATATTAGCCATCCGTGGGAAATAGTATTTCTCTAGGATCTGAATGTGGACCTCTTTTGGGTTTCTATGCGCAATGCGATGTTCTTTTTCGATGACTTCGCAAATTTGCTCTTCGTCCTTAATATCCTGAACTAAGCGCTGTGTTATGCGGATTTTGAACAATATAAAACTCCGAAAGCAACAGGTTTGAATGAGTTGTAGGTAATTGTCCGGAATTTTAATCCCATTGATTACTGAAGGTTTTAAGTACTTTTTTAGTGAGTCTAGAAGTTTAGTCGTTAATTGGAATTGAGTGGCGCACGTATCCGGGGTGTGGGTGTTCACACGAGTAATCGGATAGGCCTGGATGAAAAATCAGTTGATTCCGGTAGGCGTTAATCGGTGTTTCAACGTGGGGGATTAAATTAGATGCGTCTTGAAGAGCGCTATGAATTGTAGCTATAGAATCTGATTCGGAGGCGCTATCGGTGCCAGAGCCCAGATGGTTAACGTACGTTGTAACCCTTGAAAGTGCATCGGCCACTATATTCGACTTCCCTGGTTTGTATATTAGTTCGCAATTGTATTCCTCAATACGGGACTTCCAACGTTTTAACTTAGCGTTAAAATTTCTATTGCCTAGGGCAAATGTTAAAGGCTGGTGATCGGTGTAAATCTTGATGGATTCATTTTTGTAACACCCTCTACCTTTTTCTCGTCTGCTTTGCAGTTACTACATTTCCTAAGAATTTAACATGAGTTGATAGGAAATTAGTTTTCTCTAAGTTGAACTGCAGTCTGGCTTTCTCGAGGTTCTTGAAGACAGCGCGCAGGTTTTGTCAGTGGCTATCATAGTCCTCGCTGAAGACTATTATGTCGTCGATGTACACGTAGCAAATTTTGCCAGTATGTTCCCGTAACACATCGTCAATCATACTTTAAAACACCGCTGGGGCATTTTTCAACCTAAACGGAAGGCGAAGAAATTCGTACTTCCCATTCATTGTAGAGAATGCTGTTTTTGGGGTATCAGACTCCAACATATAAATCTGATGGAATCCCGAGGTTAAGTCGAGAAATATTTGGCTTTCCCTAGGCTTGCCAAAACGGAGTTTATGTCCGGTATAGGATAAGTGTCTGCAATCGTGACAGCGTTTAAGCGTTTAAAATCGATAACCATGCGGTATTGTTTCTCTTCGTTCGGTTTGGGTTTCTTTGGTACTACCCAGACCGGGGAGTCATAGAGTCTTTTAGATGGTTTGATGATCCCATTCCGCAAGAGTCCTTCTATCTTTATTAGGAAAGTAAGGATAGCCATAAGGACAATCATGGAGTCCATAGGATAATTCGTTTTATAGTTATAAGTAGAAAAAACACTGAAGTACTCGTTTTGTTAAGTTGATTAGTTAATGAGAAATAAATAAGATTTAAATTTGAATGCGCGGGCGCGCCTTAGTAAACCACGACCGGGCCGAACGGACACACTACATAAAGGGATTTCCGGGAACGGGCACACTGTCTGCAGCGACGGGGTATATAAGGAGGACCGGTTTCTGGGAAGAGGCACTTTTGCGGTGGATCTCACCCAGGTAAGATCAGCCGTCTCCCGCAGTTGGGCACCCTCACCAGCACTAGTCACTTTTTGGTCGGATTTAGCCTAAGGCTAAATCTAATTCAACCTCGGGCAAACCGAGGGAGCACTGCCATCGGCCACTCGCCGATGCTTGCCCGCAGCAGATACTACTAGAATGTTGTTGTCAAATGATGTTAGTCCGGGAAGGACAAAAAAGGTGAGAACGGTATTGTTCCCAATCGGCTTAAAAAATTGTCCAGTGATGCAATGCGTTATTTTAACATTACCCCCTGCGGACTGAACGACAAACGGTGTGGGTAGTGCTATAGAGCCGGCGGAGTTCTTGGGGCTTATAAAATTATTGTTAGCGCCGGTGTCTATTAAAAATTGTAGCTTGGCCCCTGTTTTGGTCCCATACTCTATGTATGGTATACTAGAGAGGCGTCGGTCATAAAATTTTGTTCACCATCGCCAATACACTGTATCTCCTCCAAGGGAGAGCAATGTTCTACCCCTTGCGATGGGTGTTCCATCTCCTCCCCCTCATTACCAGAATGTTGTTGATAACACTTATTGGGAACGGGATCTGATGATGGAGTGGATTGGATATGGTAAAGCCTTTGAGCTTTACGGAAGGGATTTAAATTAAAGTTAGCGCTCGGGCTTCGTTTGATGCCACCGGCCTCTCCCTGACGCGAGTTAAAATTTGACCTATAACTTTGGCCTGATTGGTTTGACTCGTGCTTGATTACTGCTCTAGCCCCCTGGAATCTGGAGGGCTCTGTACGCTTCCGCTCGGAGCAAAGTTATGTGTTATGAATTCATTTGTACCCTATCGTTTTAATGGTTATAGTTGAACTGACGCGTCTGGGGAAACCTTGGTGCGATAGGTCGATAATTCTGGCTAAAGGTCTGTCTAAAGAAAGGCGCCCTTGGCGCAGGGTTCCTTAGTTCTATCTTTTGTACTTCTAGGCAAAGAGAGTATGCCTCGTGGACGTCCGCAGGCTTACGGATTATCAGTAGCCTAGAAGCGTCGCCGTTTACTCCCCTAATAAAAGCATTAAGACCTTTTTCCCTTTTACCGGCAAGAAAAGCATCGGTTATCACCGTAGAATAATTCATGCTCTTAATTTTATTCATTATAAGCGAGACATGATTATTAATCCTAAGGTAGAAGTCATCTAGTTTTTGGCTTCCCTGGGTCATTTTAGCTAGTTCGTACTCTAGCGTACCAACATCTCGTTCGTCGGCAAAGTTTAATGACCTCTGTCCAATCGTCATCCCGCACGTTATAGGCATTGAGTGCCATGTCAGCGTTGCTCCTTATTTTTTGTCTAATCTGAATAAGGAATGACCTATATAGGGGTTTCTCCCGAACGACCTCGAAATCATTAACAATGGATTGAGCCCTATTAATCCAAGAGTTGTATTTCTCGGAATCTTCCTCGAAAGTCACAAGCTTCCTTCCGCAATCCGTATTACGTACGCGGACCCATTAATGGTAGAGGTATCTCCGGTACCAGGTTGCGCCGCTCGAAGTCAGTTTCTAAAACGTTCACCCTATACCCTATTTTCCTAACCTCTTCCTTCATGCCCACCATCTGAGTGGTTACGGCTGTAATGGTATCATCAAGGCGGTTCAAAACTTCTTTCATTTCCTCCGTTTTTAGGTTTCTCAGGTTTTTTTACTTTATTTAAATCTGGGTCGAAGCAGGGAATTTAGCAACAGTTTTTTGAATATAAATTTCTACTTTATTTTATTTTATTATTAAAATTAAGAGACGTGCGTATAAAGAATTGTTTCACTTACCCTCAGTATTTTCCTCCGCTTTCTTTTTTTTGCGTGGTTTCAATGTTTCAGTGTTTCAATGTTTCAATGTCCTCTGTTTTATTATTTTTCTGAAATTAGATTAGAATTAGTATGCGGTTTACTTTTTGTTCATAAAAAAAAATTTTGTAATTTTCGAAATTCGTTTTTTTTGTTTTTTTTATTTTTGTGTTATTGTGTTTATCGGCGCGGTGGTCCGTATTTATCCGTTTTGGCATTGTGCCTACTAACGTACGGTTGCCACACAATCCACTGGGATGTTTTTTTTCCACATGCGTTAGCCTTTCCAGCAGATTGCCACTTACACGACAAATTTTATATAATTGGAAAGCATTTTTTATCTTCAAAATAAGTTTATAATTTTTGCCGCCCGCAAATTAATTGCCGCAGCGGTTATCTGTGTTTATTTAATTAAAAATGAAATTTTTACACTCGCGATTAAGCTACACAATGGTGTGGACTTATCGCCGCAGTGGACTATTGCTTCTTTTGTTTTATTTTACTTAGTGTTCCGGTACTAAGTTAATAACAATTTTTTTGCGCCCGTGGGGAATGTCAGCTCTAAACGGCGGGTAATTGTGATTCACTACCAATTATATTTTTTACACGCTCTGATTTTTTTTTTAAATATTTTATTTTTCAATTATTCACGGTATTTTCACATTTTGTTGTTGTTTTTTTTTAATTCTTTTTTATATTTGGGGGGTCCTTGGTTCCCACTTTCGAGAGAAAGTGGAATCTGTTCGGGCACCAGTTATGGCCAGACATGGCCAGAGGGGGGAGTATTCCCCCGGATATTACCTAGTTAATGTTATCTGCATCCTCGCCTTTCCAGTTCCTGGTCCCTTCGTCCTTCTCTTTCACAGCTCAGTCTTTATTTTCTACGAAGCTACGTTAAAATAAAACAGTAATCGGGTATCTTTTAGTCGTGACCCTCGACTATAGCGTTTCCTCTTGTTTTAATTTTAATGTCATGATTTTCTGTTCATTTTATTAATCGCACTTTGGCATTGTTGGGCGGAGCAGCCAAAGATAAAGACGGATGAGAAGAGGCGGGCTTATCAACAGTTTCTATTTAGTTTTAGTTCTTCCAGTTTCGCAGCGCTTTACTGTTATTTTATAGCGCATACGCTTTTGGGAGCTTTTAGCAGAACTTTTGTTGTTAAGCTATACCTCTTGCATTTGGCGAAGTTTTGCCGCGGAGTGGATTTGGTTTTGATTTGAACCCAGAATAAAATTTGGAAATTGAACTGCCACGGCTTATTTATTCTATATCAATTAAAAACTCTTAGTTGCTCAACAGCCATTATATATAGATTCTTTAAATTTGTATTTATATTTACCCTAGTATATTTTACTGCATGTCGAATCCAACATTTATTTAATAGCCTCCGATTTAAATGTGTATTTTAAAGAATATTATTGTTCCTCATTTCCATTTTTTGCCACAGTTACCATGAAGCCACTGTAGAGTAAGGTATCAAGGCCTAAGAAGGGGTCATCAAAAAATGAAAAAAGAAAAGGATATAATGACCACAGGTAGGGCTCACAAGCTCATTCTAACAATAGCTTACTTACCCATTTGGCGAATTGGAAAAACGACTAACCAAATTATCAGTAATAGGTCAGTCGACTACGTTAAACTGAAGTAGCAGAGGAACATTGGCTTGCCCATACACTATTTTTCCATGGTAGCTTCCAAAGTACGGCATTTCACTACGCTTAGGAGAAGCTGTAATTTGGTAAGTCTGGCCACGGATGATTAGCTGTAGTAAAGGCCAAAGTTTTTATGAGCTAAAGCATAACCTTTTATCAACATCTGCATAGGATTTACTGTACCAGCCTTTCACAAAAGAGTTGCAGGCCCCACATGATGGCAAAAGTGAAATGCTTCATTCTTAGTAAGGAAGAGCGCAGGTAGCGGTCGCTTGGACATCAGTTGTCGCAATGCTCCCGCTCTCGAAAAAGTGAGAGCTGTAGCAATAGCAGAGCAATATTTCTATGCATCTCACTACTACGGAGTAGTAAACCCTGTAAAAACCATCAAACAGCGCTTCTTCACGATTAGTCCGTTGTGGTTCATTATCGCTCTTAGGAGATAAGCGACAACTGATATACAAGCGACCGCTACTTGCGCTCTTCCTTACTAAGAATGAAGCATTTCACTTTTAAGTGGCGCTGTTTCCCTTATTCGCTATTTGTGGTTTAGGCAAAACCGGCCTTATTTCTCACACGATTGGCATTGAAGACGCAAAGCCCGTAAAACAAAGTCCTTATTCTCGTTTCTCCATCGTTTGAAAAACTCAATATGAAGAGGTAGATCAGATGTGGAGCTTGGGGGTCAGATAAGAGTCAGATAGTGCCTGGTAATCGCCAGTGGTTTTGATACAGAAGCCAGGAAAATTACGTCTCTGTTTACACAGTCGAAAAGTTAGTGCAGTTACCAAAAAGGATGCATATCCGCTTCCGCAAATAAATTTTATTTTGGGCCGGCTTCCCAATGCAATGTTTATATCCAGTCTCGACCTTAAAGATGCATTATGGCAGATCCCCCTTGATAAGGCGTCGCGAGTTAAACGGCCTTCACTATTCTGGGGAAACCCGGTTCTCACGACAACGGGAAGATTAATGGATAAGGTAATTCGTAATTTAAGGAACGAGGTTTTAGGGTACTTGGACGACCTGCTTATTGTATCTGAGAGTTTTGGGGCCCACATGAGAGTACTAAGTTTGATAAAAAGCTATGTCTAAACAGCTGGAATTATTTTTTTATGGAATCGATGCATCGACAAATTTGCTCCCCAAAAAAACAAAATTAAGTGAAACTAATAAATATTAATCACTTCCAGAATCATTGTGTGTTGGTGTTGAGGAAAAAAAGAGAGATTGATAACTATGTTCGTTTTTCAAATAAATACTGTACATAGTCACCAATCGCAGAGCGTCCTTGATACCCAAAAACGTAGACAAGCTTATACTCACAAATAAAAACCCATGGGTTTTAAATAAATAACCAGAAACATTAATCTCAAACAATTTTTTTTACGAATTTTACTTTCGTTTGCAACTGTAAAATTTGTGTTTTCCTTACCATTTTTAAGCAAAAAGTGTCATTTTCATTAAAAAATATTTTGAAGAATTGAATCGAAAAGAATCGATTCTCATAAAGTAGAATTGTTTACAGCTTTATCAGATAGCGATCTAACGTACTCGTTTCAGGGGATGCCAGATGTGTAGAGTACAGAATGTGAGATTTAGGACAATTCAATAAAAAAAATAGGTTAAATCGTTCAATTTTGAATATAGCAAAATGAAATGGATATAAGCTACGTTTTCTGTTTCTTATTTTACTCCAACCTTATTTAAGGGACTATATAATTGTTGGTTTGTAAAACTCAATAATGGGACAATAAATGCTTGCTTAACGCATGTGGTTCATGACAACTTGAGCTACCAGCTCGAGCTCTTTTAAATTGAATTATAAATATATATGAAATATTAAAATTAATTATTAAATCAACATTATTTAATTATTTTATTTATTTATTTTAATTGATTAAAATATCACCGTGGATTTTTCCAAAAAAATATATAAAAAATATTTTACGCGTTAAATTTGTATATGGATAAACTTACGGATAATTTAATCCAGTTTTCCTCTTCGTATTTTCCGTTTGCATTTCAAAGTTTATTTCACAGTGGAATTGGAATTTTTTCCCTTTTCCCTGGAAATTTCTCTTTTATAACTTCTGTTTGCAATTTAGAGTTTATTTCGCAGTTGAATTGGTAGAAAGTTCTTCTTTCTCTCAGTGCACAGCTGCATGCTGCTCCATTGATGTAATGTATTGTTGGCTACACCGACTTCGTCTCCTACTTTATCGGTGCTATCACGTTTTCTACGTTGAACTACAAGAGATTTATAAATACCTATGTCGATATCTTTCACTATTTTCAAAGTAAACGAATTCAGTTGATGAGGATAAGTCTAACAACTAATAGTGTTATTTAACTTCTGTTCAATCATCCAGATAAGGTTTCATTCGATATGACTACTCATCAATTATTAAATTTTCTGTTTTGGGCCTTTTGATTTATGGTATGAATATGATAACTGTTGGCGAATTAAGTGGGCTGTATTTCTTTTTTCTAGGATTCGAGTTTATTTCTTAATTATAAGCGGGTTTACAAAATGTTAAGCGGGGCAGGTTGCGAGCGGTTGCGAGCGAGTACAAAACTATATATTAAGCGGGCAGGTTGCAAGCGGTTATTGGTTGATGGTTATTGTTGATCCAGTATCGAGCAAAATCCTACATGAGCTCTTGTTGCCACATGTGTCAATTACATTGGCTAAAATAGTTGGCAGTAGGGCTTGATTGTTGGCCCCCCCACAGTATGATGGCTGACAGCAGCAGTATTCAAACCAACATCAGGATCAATCGAAGGAAATATATTAACCTCAGGCTTAGACATATGGGCGGAGGCCAACGGAATCGATCTAGACTCTTCCGGGTGGACAAGCGTGTGATGCTTAGCGTTGCACTGACGGCAAGTGTTCGAAGAATTACAATTCTTGACTTGATGAGATCGACTTAGGCAATTAAAACAAAGCTTAGTATCCCTGGCAAAGGTACGGCGATTTACGACATCCAGGGCTTTGAATGCAGTACATGCGTATATATTGTGATGTTCTTGACAATATATGCAGTCACGAGAAGACTGATTTGATCCACTTGCATGATAAGCGGCTTGGCGGCTTCTACACTGGGCTGGTATTGGGGGTTGCATTACGTGTATATTTTGACAAGACTCCAAAGTATCACAATGCGCAAAAAGAAAAGCGAATAGATCATGTATGGTGACGTCTTCCTTGGACGACACACTGCAGTTTGCCCAAGCTTGTTTGATTTCGGGTCCTAGTTTGGATAGCAAAATATAAATTAGCCACACATCGCGGCTGTCACAGTTCAGCGCGTGTAGACCTCGAATACGTTCGTCGGCTGAGTCAATTACCTTACGTAACTCTGCGATATTCAAATTGTTAGCGGTTGGCAACGATAGAAAATTTTGAACAAATGTTCGAGCGATTAGCGTTTTCTTGTTATAACGATTTTCCAATTTTTCCCACGCATCTTGGTAGTTATCATTAGTAACGGCAATATGTTTAATTAAGGAAAGTGCTTCCCCATCTAAATAAGATTTCAAATAATGAAACTTTTGGCACTTGGAAAGCTTTTCGTTATTATTCACTGAGCTTAAGAACAAATCACTAAATTGGCTCCAATCCTCGTATTTGCCAGAAAATGTGGGAATTCGAATTTTCTCAAACCTTAAATCAGCTGCTCCCGATGAGGTATTCATTCGTTCCAGAAGTGTAAAACTTGTCCTCGTAGTCAGGTATATCCAATCCAGGGTCTTCATATCCCTCCTCCTGGTTATATACCACTAAATCATCGGAGAGGTCCATAAAGGTGTTGAAGGTGGCTACAAGACGATCCAGCTTCAGTTGCAATGTTTCTACATTATCACATCTCTGCGAAAACTCCAAAGCACTGTTAAGGGTACGAGTTATTTCCCCCTTGCAGGTACGACGTTGTTGAATTGCCCGATGCATTATAGAGTTCATGACGAAAAACAGCGGCTAGTTTTTCTTTTATTATTCACAAATAAACTCGAATTCAAACGCAGAAGATCCGGCTCGAAGGACCAATAATTTGTTATGTTGGCGAATTAAGTGGACTGTATTTCTTTTTTCTAGGATTCGAGTTTCGGGGCAGGTTGCAAGCGGTTGCGAGCGAGTTAAAAACTATGTATTAAGCGGGGCAGGTTGCAAGCGGTTGCGAGCGAGTCAAAAACTATATACATTTAACTGCCGAAAAAACGTGCAGAAAAGATAATGCAGAAAAACGCGTGATACTGCAATACTAATACAAATTTACTGCAATTTCTTCTATGCGTGTGAGCTTGAAGCTTTGAGACGAAAATCAAAACAATTTTTTTTTTTTTTTTTTTTTTTTGCTTTTATTTATTGAATCTACTCTTAATTTTGAGACTAACAATAAGTTGACGAATCTTAACATTAAAATTTAACTAACAGTATACTAAGACTGCATTCTGGTTGCGCGTCCCTCAGGTCGGTCGCTGGGTGGGTAGGTCATTGCGACGAAGGCGTGATTGGTTGCTCAACCTTGTTAGACAGGTAGTTAAGGTGCACCGATAGCTTGGTGAAGTACTTTACCTTTTGTTCGATCGCTTCTTTGACTGGTTGAATGTTTAAGTCGCGGTGTATGTTTTCGTTGCGAACATACCACGGTGCCCCGGTGATTGTTCTCAGGATCTTCGACTGAACTCTCTGAACAATGTCAATGTTGCTATTGCTGGCGTTCCCCCATAACTGGGAGCCGTACATCCATATAGGTTTTAGTACCGAGTTGTACAGCATGATTTTATATTCAAGGCTAAGAGGTGACCGGGCGTTGATAAGCCAATGAAGGCTGCTGGCTTTTAGCTTTAGGTGTGTTCTTTTGGCTTCAATGTGCCGGCGCCATGTGAGTCTTCTGTCGAGATGTACTCCTAGGTAAGTTACTTCGTTTGCTTGTGGGAGTAGAGTGTTGTTTAACGTAATCGGCGGGCAGTTTTGCCTGTTCAGAGTGAACGTAACGTGTTTGCGTTTTAATTCGTTCTTTTTAATTCGCCAATCTGATAGCCATTTTTCAACATCGACCATATGACGAGCTAGCTGTGCAGTTCCTTGAATCTGGCATTTAGAACGGCTAAGAATAGCTGTGTCATCGGCAAACGTAGATGTTGTTAGACGTGTGCTTGTCGGGATGTCTGCTGTGTAGAGGACATATAGTGTTGGCCCTACCACGCTACCTTGAGGAACTCCAGCTCCAACAGTGTAATCATCGGATATAGCAGTGTTGCACCTCACAACAAATCGTCGTGAATGTAAGACTCTAAAATCTTGTGGGTGCTGTAGGGGAGCATTGTCTTGATCTTGCACATTAGACCTTCTAGCCAGACTCCTTCAAATGCTTGAGAGACATCTAAAAATATGGCAGTACAGTACTCCCGTTTTTGAACGCGTTCGGAATTTCTAATGTTATCCGGTTGAGCTGCTCAACTGTTCCGTGCTTTTCACAAAACCCAACGGGATTCCTTCCTGGATTCTCAGGTATGTGTTTATCCGAGTCATTAAGCATTTTTCGAAATGTTTGGATAAGCATGAGAGTAGGTTTATAGGTCTATATGTCGTGGGGATTGTGCGGTCTTTTCCCGGCTTTGCTATCATTATTATAATTGACTTTTTCCACCTCACTGGAAAGTGGCCAAGTTTTGCGATGGCGTTGAAAAGTTGGGTGAGAGTGCAAACGGCGCAGTAAGGGAGCTCAAATATCATTTTGATGACTTCTGATGATGTTAACGATTTCGTTTGGGCGAAACTCAATTGGGAGCTCAATGATCATTTTGGGAGTTATGAGGTCGCAGCCCGGGGATTTTTTCGGATTCAGTTGTCTTTTGATGATGTTTACGATTTCGTTTGGGCGAAACTCAATTGGCGCATGTTGAGGCTGGGGCTCATATGATAGAGTCGGCAAAGTAAACGCATTAGTGGCAGGATTTGGTTGGAAAACATTTTTAAGGTGGTTGGCAAACGTGCTGGCTCGGTCTGCGTCACTGCGCGAATTACAGTATCTAGGTATACTGTGGGTTAAGTCCCAGGGGTGTTTTCAGTATCCAGGTATATTGCGAGTGAGTCCAATGGGTGTTTTAGTAATATTCGATAAGTTTTAATAAATCAGAACCTCTTTCGACTTCGGTCAAAATTATATTGATTCTTTATTGTCTTCGAAACTAAGAACTAACTTATGAAATAAGTGCGAATGAGAATGGAATGGAAAACGGGAAGAGGGGAATTTGCACATCTTGCATATTTGCGTTGCTGTCGATGCGGCTGGTTTCGGGTGACGGAGAGACGGCTGGCTCTGGGTGACGAAAAGACGGCTGGCTCCGCTAGCTTCCGCTGGTTTCCAGACTCAGCGTTTGTGCACACAGTGAATGGGTTAATGACCATTTATCTGTGTCGCTGAGGCTTGGGGGGCGGCGGTGTGTCCGCAACAATGTGTGCGGTAACTCCTCCCCCCCCTAGAGTGGATAGAGGGCCATAGCGAAGGAATGGTCGGCTCCACAAAGGTAGGTACAGGTGTAGGTTGCGGGAAAAAGATCGTCTTTGGTCTATTGCATATTCGGAGGATGACGATGAGGACTAAGATCAGTAATATTGTCGAATATATGGCTGTAAATTTATAATGTGTTGCATTGTCCATGTTGGTGATCTTCCCAGCTGTCGATAGGGTTTCTAGGTGTAACTTCTCCAGCGATAGTGTTTTGATGGTTTGATTTTTCGTAATCTTGTCGACTGGTGGGAGTACAAAAGTAAAGTGGTCGTGTTCTAGCAATTCTCTGTCGCTGTATTCCACGTCGTTTATCCATACTGTACAATTATTGTACCGTAGTATGTAGGAGCCATCCAGCTGTGTCTCGTCATAGCACGTTGATTTAAGGGTGACGTTTTGTCCGTTGAAAATAAAGATAAAACCTTTTTCGGCTTCAAATATGTTCATTTCGTATTCTGTGTCCATCACATCGCATTTTGTTTCCTTTGCGTTCTTGACGATGTCCGACAGGCATCTGTTGTTTTTGGTCACCATATCCATATGCGTTTTTCGCAGAAAAACTCCCGCTCCACTTTAAGACAGCTTTCATGAAATTGGTGAAAGGTGTTGTTGGCATGTGCCAGGAATTCCGGGGAAATGATGAAGTGTGAGTTGTTTAATGGTAAGGGAACAATATGAGTGAATTTATAAATTTTTGTATCGAATATTGGTATCTTAACGTTAAACAATAATTTGGTATTGAAAGTATAACATGATGGTATAAGAATGTTATAGATGTGTTCATCTAATTGTAAGTTAATGTTTTGAATGCTTAACATATTTCTAATAGAATTAATTTGTTCTTTGTTGAATAAAAATTTTGGGATTAATCCTAATTTGCTAGCCAAAAGGCTTTCTGCTATATTATTAATGTGTTCTGTTAGAGTGTCGATGTTAAAGTTTATTCGGTTAATATATTGTAGTGTGTATATATTTTCTCTATCCTCTCTGAGTTCTTTGAAGATTGAATTCTGTGCTGTATCCAAAAAGTGTTGTAGTTTGGCTTGTTCCCTATTAATGTGTTCTGTAATGTTGTTGAACCTAATAATAACTTGTTTATCGAAGTTTACTTGTTTTTCTTGATCATTCTTCAAGGCATGGGATGTTTCTTTTAGGGTTTTTATCTCGGCAAGAATGTTCTGGCCATCATTGTCATCTAAATTTCCTGATATTGATTTGAAAATGGTTCCTAGGCCATTTATCAAACCTCTTTTACTCCTTACGTGTGGAAGTAAGGTGTCTATTCTGTCTTCTAATTGTTGTAGTTTCCCTTGAATAATTTCTTCCGAAATTCTAAATGTTGTATCTAGTGTAAGGGCTTTTAATGTGTTTCTTATTTTGAGAACGCACTCCTTGAAGTCTTGGATGTCTACGACATGGGTCAGAATTTTATGATTTTGTGTCATGTGAGCGTTTCCCAGATGAATGAGTGCGAGAGGTGAGGATCCGTTGAGTCTTTCCAAAGAGAAAGACTGTGCGGTGGAATGGGTTGTTCTGGAATGAAGCGGGTTTACTGGGTGTTATTGTTTTTCCTGATTGTTTTTCTTATTTTCTGTTTGTGTAATTTTTGTTGTCTGGTTGTTATTAGTGTAACCAGCTCTGACTTTGTGTAACGAAAATCTAGGTGTTAGTTTGTTTCTCCTATTTTCTTTTCTGAATACCACATCGTCGCTTTCGACCTGAACTGGTGGTTCCCTTTCTTGATTTAACTTGGTCAATCTTTGTTCTGTTTTGTTACTTAATTGGTTCTGGATTTGAGGGTATAGTTCCCTTCTAAATTCGTTAAGTTTTGTTAAGTAATCATGGTGGTTGTCGAACTTCACTGTTTTTTCAAATATGTGAGTTCTACCATGGAAAAGTTCGAATGGTGTATGGGCGGTACTGGAATGTATCGCATTGTTATATGTTGTCAATACTTCCGCGAATATTTCTGCGTGGTCTCATTGCAGTTGGAGTTCTTTTCTGCGGTTGACAATTATTCTATACAGTTCCGTGAACGTTGAATGGAGTCTTTCAACAGGTGCGTTTCCCGTTGATTGTTGAAACGAAGTCATATGAATGGTTATGTTGTACTGTGCCAGAAAATCGTTGCATAAGTTCCCTGAGAATTCCGCGCCTTGGTCAAAGACCAATTTTTTGGGTAAGCCAAAGGTACTGAAGAAATGTGAAAGTGCTGCGATAACCTTAATTGAGTTACTATTAGTTAATGGGTATGCTTGCGCAAACTTCGAAAATTTGTCGATGATGGTTAAATTATTCGTGTTATTGATTGTGTAGATGTCAATATGGACAACATCTAAAGGCCCTGATGGTGCAGGTGGGGCCTGCATGAAAGGTCTATGAGGTTGTCTATCATATTTAAGTGTTAGACAAATGTCACAGTCGTTGATTATTTGTGTAATAATTGCTTTCATACGCGGAAAATATACGTCCCTTTTGAGATGACTAAAGGTTTCATCGATTCCTCTATGGTTGCTATTAAGATGGTATAATTGAATTTTGCTCTTTTGTTCTTCTGTACTGGAAAGGTCGATTAAAAGTGATGTGCAACGACAGATGTTATATAAGTTATTCCCTGTATAATAATTGTTGAACGCCTCTTCAATTATAAGAAAGACGTTATCCGGTGCCGAAATGGCATGTGTTTTGTTTGGTTTGAGAATAGTCTGAAGTATATTAGTGATTGAGTCAAACGTATATTCAGGTTCCGAGAAGGTTCGTCTTATTTTCTGGGGAAATGGTGTTATTATTTGTACTGGGATTGATGGCCCGATTTGGAAAACTATTTGGATATTAAAATAATTTAGTGGTTTTTGGACAACTGTTATTCTCGGTGGGTCTTCGTTTACATTTAAATTTGGTTCTATTCTGCTAAGTGCATCAGCAACAACATTTTGGGAGCCCTTTTTATAAACTACTTCGTAGTCATAAGCGGCCAGAGTGGTTTTCCACCGAAGTAATTTTGGGTTTTGACCCTTTAAATTTTCTAGCCAGACTAATGGTTTATGGTCTGTTACTATTTTGAATCTGCGGCCAAAAAGGTAAGGTCTAAAGTGCCCTACGGACCAAACAATCGCTAGCATTTCTTTTTCTATTGTTGAATATCTAACTTCTGTGTCCGAGAGAGTTCGGCTGGCGAATGAGATAGGTCTATCATTTGTGTCTGGTCCCTGAGATAGTACCGCACCTATGGCATAATTACTCGCGTCTGTGGTCAATGTAAATGGTTTAGTAAAATCCGGGTAAGCCAGTATCGGGTCGTTACACAAGAGGTTCTTTGAATAAGCTACTGCTTCTTTAAACTCGTCGTCAATCACTATTGATTTCTTGCCCTTCAGTTGTCTAGTTATTGGTTTGGTTATTCCCGCGAAGTCCCTTATGAACTTCCTGTAATAACCTAATAAGCCTAGGAACGATTTAATTTCCCTAGTGGTTTTAGGGCAAGGAAAATCTTTTATCGCTTGGATTTTGTCTGGGTTAGGCTTAACTCCTTCCTGTGTAACAATGTGTCCCAAGAAATCAATTTCTTTCCTAAGGAAATTGCATTTAGATGGTTGTATTTTTAGATTTGCGTTTTGTAATCTGGTGAAAACTGATTTAATGTCTGTAATATGGCTTTGTAGGGAGGGGGAAAATATTATGATATCGTCGAGATAAACCAGGCAAACTTTCCCTACTAAATCGCCTAGGACGTTGTCCATAACGCGTTGGAACGTCGCAGGTGCGTTCTTGAGGCCGAAGGGCATCCTCGTAAACTCGTAATGTCCGTTTTCGACTGTAAATGCTGTTTTGTTTGCATCACGTGGATTCATTTCTATCTGGTGAAAACCGCTTGCCAAATCAATGGTTGTGAAATATTTGGTTTTCCCTATACTGTCCAATATGTCTGCTATATTAGGGATTGGATATCTATCTGAAATAGTTTTTTCGTTTAGTTTACGGAAATCTATAACTAGACGCCACTTTTTCTGACCTGATGCATCGGATTTCTTGGGGACGACCCATACAGGTGCGCTCCAAGGGGAATGACTGTTTCTAATAATATTCTGTTGAAGCATCTTTGAAATTTGTTTCCGAACTTCCTCTTTATGAATAAATGGGTATCTATAGGATTTGGTGTGGATAGGTACATCGTCTACCGTTGGGATCGAGTGTTTAACGACGTTAGAAAATGTTAGTTGGTTATCTTCGTTATAGAAAAGTTTTTTGAACTGTTTGCAAAGTTTAATTAGGTTTTGTTTTTCTTCATTGTTCAAGTGCTCTGTTTGAATATCTAATTCTGACTGTGTGTCTGTGGGGTTCGGGCCTTCGCCAGCGAACATGCAGTATAAGTATTCGTAATCTTGTACAGGGGCTGATTCTGCCTGCAATGGTTCCTCTAAATATAATGTCTGGTCGTAGTCTGACATGTTGCATACTTCAAAGTGTGCAAAGCCTGCAACTGCGGTATAAAGACCACCTGTGATTGTTAAATCGTTGTTTAAGGTTGTATTCTCGAATAAAAAATCTCCCTCCATTAAATTCACAGGGAGTGGTAATCTAACCTTAGTGTTTAGTGGTATAGTATGCGTTGTGTCTACCGGGTTTGTGCTCGTTAAAATTGGTAGGGAAAACCTCGTCGTTTCTAGGATAGAATCTGCTATGTTTATTTTTGCATCTAGGCTACTTAAGAAATCCATGCCCAAGAGACCATTAAAATGAGGGTGGAAGTCAAACAAAAAGAATTTTGTTTTCTTCGTTGTGTCAAATTGCTCGAAAATAATTGAGTCTGTATATTCTTGGATTTGGAACTTGTTGAGAACGGTTTGGATGTTGCTATGACTGTTTAATTTCTGAATATGGTCTTTTGTAATCAATGTTGGTTTTATAAAAGAGTACGTGGACCCGGTGTCTATAAGAAATTTATGTGGGTTTGTTGAAATGGATTTTGAGGATAAAATAACGTAAGGTAAAGATTTCCCATGGGATTTTTTGTTTAAGAAGCCGACTGGTTGTCCGAGGCTTCTTGTAAAAAATTTGCGCCATCATTGATGTTGCATGAGGCAGAAGGAGTATTGTTGTTTTGTTGGGAGAAAGAATTTGATCCCGAATTGTTTCGGAAAGGGTTCTGAGTTCTGGAAGAATGATTCTCCTGTCGATTTTGAGGCTGTTGACGAGTGTCGTTTCTCCTAGTGCTGTTGCTACCCGATTGTCTCTGATTTTGTTGGTGACGTTGATACGGGCGGTTCCGATCAACCGAATTTTCGCGATTGCGGTAATTTTGTTGATCATTTGAATTTTCGCGACGGCGATTATTTTGTTGACCATCAGAGTTCTGGTAATAAAAGTTCTGTTCTATTTGTGCGATTTCGTAGGCTTTTTCTATAGATTCTGGATTTCGGGACCTGATAATTGTTTTAAGTGGGCCGTTTAATCCCACAACAAATGCATTGAGGCAAATGTCGGAGTATAGGGCGTGTTTTGCAGCTAAGTTTTGGGCATCGCGATCTGAATCATTGGTCAATGACACCAGTTGACTTCTCAACTTTGCTATTGCGAAAAAGAGTTTATTTATGGAAAGTCCGCTTGGTAAAGTTTGAATTTCGCGAATCAATATAGCCTCCGTCTTCTTGCTAGTGTAGAGTCGTTTAAGATTTGCTTTGATTTCATCCCAGATAAGCGGTGTACCGCAAAGGTCCAATGCTTCATGTGCCTTGCCTTTTACTCTATTACGAATTGCCCTGAGAATCATTTGGCCGTACGGGGTCTGATCTACGGACCGAATGAGCATAAGTAATTCCTCAACACTGTCAATAAAAGTTTCTAGATTGTCGGAGGGACCCTCGTAAGTTGGCAAGTGTTGTACAATAGTCATAGTGTTGTTGTTGACAATAGTCATCGAGTTGCTAACTGTGGGGCTGAGGGAGCCCGATGCGTTTCCAGAGTCTAAATTATTCATGTTGGTATTAGAGGGCGGTGCTTCTTGTTCTATTTGGTTATGCTGTTCTTCCTCCTCAAGTTCTCTTATGTCTATTAGACTACCTCCACTTCTCAAGCCTAATCTGGTTCTAAGTTTACTAGCTGCGCTAACTTTCTTTAACATTTAGTTATTCTTTCTCGTTATTTATGAGATTGATTATGAATATTATTATTTTAGTGATAAATTGTAAATGTCGTAATATTAATTGTAAATATAATATCTAGTAAATTCTAGTTTTCTGTGACTTGCGTAGATTTCGTAAAAATTTTAATTGTTGTGTGTTGTTCCAGTGGTATCTTCTCCCCGTGTCGTGTTTAGTGTTGACTGTAATATATGTATATATATGGGATTAGTGAATTGTTTTAATAAAGTAATTACATGACTATAGGTGAGTGAACTTATGGCGACTACAAGAGAGAACAATATTTTGGTAAAATAAAATACGGCGTAATTATTTGAACTGGATTTTTGCTGCATAGTGTATAATTGGTGTGTTCGTTTTATTAAATTCTTTTATTTGCGCTTGAATTGCTGTCTCAACGGTTTTGCTCGTTATGTCTTTGTGTGGCTTCATTGTGGCTGTTTTTTTTTATGATGTGTGGGGTCAAAATAAGTGTCGTTTGGATCTCTGTTTTTCTTAGATCTGTGGTCCCGGTGCCTTATCAACGTTTGATGTGCACATATACGGCCACAGATTTTTATTATGCATTCTATTATTTGACAAAAATTTTGTGAATATTTTGATTTCGTGATCCCGGTGCCTTATCAGCGTTTGATGTGCACATATTCGGTCACGGTTTTTTTTTATTATGCATTTTTATTTTAACAATTTTAGGTGAATTAATTACGTGATCCCGGTGCCTTATCAGAGTTTGATGTGCACATATTCGGTCACGATTTTCTTATTAAGCATTTTTTATTTCAACAATTTTAGGTGAATATTTTAATTGCGTGGTCCCGGTGCCTTATCAGAGTTTGATGTGCACATATACGGCCACGAATTATATTATTATTATTATTATTATTTGCATTCTGCCACATTTTGAACACTCACACTTATTCACTTGCACGAATTTAATTGTTAATTGCAATTTATTTTGTTTTTCGCATTTTCTTGTTCTCTTTTGTTTTTTCTGCCATTAGTACACTTACCTGTCTTACAGAAATAGTATGATCAGGAGTTGGAGCATCTCTATCTCCAGGTTCAAGACAAATTCTTTTTTTTGTCGGTGAGATATTTTGATAATACTCTGTACGTTGGAACTTTTTTCTCGTATGTAAATTGGCGGGGACTTAGTCTTCCTTTTTTCGACTTCAGTAGATTCGGCATCATCCTCATAGTCTGCCAAGATTTTAAAACGGTTTGAGTTAGAGGGCGTTGCATTGCAGCTATGTTAGCATTGCCACGGGTTATTTTGCGTTGCGAGTTTAGGGGGCTTAGCTTCCTTTTTATTTGGATGTAGCGATCCATACCAGTCTGCACAGCCGGCTTAATATTTTCTTTGTTTTTGTTCTCTTTTTCGGGCAGCGCAGCGGCAGAAGTATTAATGTTTGCGCTGCTAGCTGATGACGTCGTTAATCGCGCTGTCGTTACAGTTGCGGTTGTTGTTGTTGTTATGGTTGACGTTGTCAAAGAAATTGCGGTGCTAGTTGCTGCGCTCTTTGTCTGCAGAGACATCCATGGTAGCGAGGGGGAGCAAGAACGCGCTCTCTCGCTCTCTACTTTTAAGAATTCGGTCAAGTTTGGGGTAATTGACCGTGTTTGGGAAGAGCTTGCATTATCCACGATGTGAAAATCATGCTGGATTATGTACTTAGTGGTCTGTATTTTAATAGAAGTCAACCCTTTTGATTTGGTAATTTCTTGACTTATTCCTTTTATATATATAATGTAGTTTTCTTTTATGTCTTGAAAAACATCAGAATTTTCCTTAACTATTGGAATGTCTGCGCCTTTGTCTACTAAAAAGGCAAGTTATTTTCCTGTAGCCACATGAATGAATGTAACAAATATATTTTGACTGAGATTAATGGTGTGAACCGTTGCATTTTTCACTGTTTAGTAGTTGAAGGGCTTTGTTTGTTTCCCGATGTGTTTTGGGCTACTCTGACATTATTGGTGTTACTATTATTGTTTCTGTTTTGATTTCTACGGCCTCTTGAGTTTCCTCTATATTGGCCACGTCCATTATTTTCATTGGTACTATTGTCGTAGTTGTAATTGTTGTTACGACCCCGAAAGTTACCACTTTTATTTCCATAATTTCCACGTCCGCGGTTTCCGCGGTTGTGGATAATTTTTGAAATATAGGACTGTGTTTTGCTGTCCAGTTGCTTCTGTGCAACTGTTTACAAATTTGGACACGGCCTCATTCATTGTAGAGAAACTACCAGCTTGCATGGTAAGGTTTACCTTCTTATTTGTGCAGTTCTTAGCCATTGCTTTTACTGCTTTCTGGGTGGAATAACTTCTGGCTAACTCTAAAGTTAACCCGTCAGTTATATATGCATTTTCCAATGTTTTCGTCATTTGCTCAATCTCTGTTATATATTAATTGACAGTTTTATTGCGCTGCTGTAAATTCATCAGTTTTGCTGATAATACTGCTACACTTTCGCCTTTGACATTGTTCAGCAGTCTGGGAAGGACTTCAGCTATTGTAGTCGCATTCCCGACTAAATTTCTGGCAACACCCTTTAGCTTTGTCTTTATCATCGACACAGCTAATTGTTCGTGTTCGCTTTTTATTGAGTCTACAATGTTTAATGCATCAAGAAAACTTGTTAAGTTTTCGGCTTTACCATCGAAATCTGGTATAAGTTTTGATGTCGTATTGAAGAACATAATATTGGATTGGGCCATTGTTATGTTTGTATTTACTTTACTCTCTATTATTCTGGAACAATCAGAATCTATTGAATTTTCTAGATCTCTTATTAAAAGAACGGGGATGGTAAGATTATTTGAATCTTGCTCTTCTATTTTTGGACTTGTTCCAGCAAGTTCCACAGATTCTTCTTGGTCACTGTTAATTTTTCCTGTTATCTCTGTTCTTAGTGTGAGGGTCGTATTAAGTATATTGGGTACTGTTATATCTAAATCAAATTTTTGTTTGATTAGTATTAAATTGTATCTCAATCTGATCAAAAGTTTTGATACTCAAGACTAGTGTACCTGATTTAATTTTTGTCTTTGGCCATGTATAAGTATACGTTCTTCATTAAAACCGTTTACTAATATTTCTATATGCTTATTAATGGTATTACTTTGAATAGGCCTATTTTGAGTAAGAGATTTGTACGATCTATCAAAATCAGTTTTTATTTTATTTAGTTCCCCATTTATTTGGTTCCATTCCATATTTTTCTCAAATGTTTTTTTTCTTTGGCATTTTCAAATTTTTTTTTATATATGTCGTAGTGCGATTCCCAGTTAATGTAGCATTCTGGTAATTTGGGAATTCGGGGAATTCCCTGCTTCTGCTTCACTCGTTGATGTTGAGCAAATGCACGGCAGCAGGGGCAGAGACGCTCTGCTGCTGAGTGAGGTCCGATGGTAAGATACCAAGAGTCTTGAGTAAGACAGAGATGGCTGCATACGCTCAACTTGAGTGAGTTTATGTCGTGAGCACTTATGCTGAGTTAGTTGAACTTGGGTATTCGAACCGATCGGAACTCACTGTGTAACTGCAAGAATCTATAACAGTGTCAGCATGAATAACATACCCTTGCCGCCGACCGACATACCCCCGCCCCCGACATCAGAAGTGGGATCTGCTTTGCCTACTGCTCATGCCACCGATCCGTATTTGTCAGCGTTGGAGCTACAAAACCGCAACCTACTGGAAATCATCAAAAACATGCAGACACCAAGGGCACCGCCAGCCGATGGAAAAGCATCATATGTGACTCTTCCAAAATTCTATCCTGACATCGCTGGAGCGGATGCTTCCTCTTGGTGTTCAACAGTTGATCTAATTTTGGCGGATAACGTGCTCGAGGGTAGCAACCTGGTGATCGCCCTAAGCAAGGCACTAGAAGGCTGCGCATCACAGTGGCTTTCCCAAATTTGTTTTGCCGGCATCACTTGGGAGCAGTTCAAGGAGCTGTTTATACAACGCTTTGTTGGAAGTGAGACTCCTGCCGCCATGCTATTAAATGTTCTGAATGGTCGACCAAAGCCGGAGGAGGGCTTCGCCGAATACGGCAGCCGTATTGTGACGCTACTTATGTCAAAATGGAAAACCAAGAACTTGCAGAAGATTGCGGTACCAGTACCGTTAGCTCACATGGCTCAAATTGATAATAATTTGTGGCATTGGCTGTTTACAACGAATGTGACGACTCGTAATGAGCTGCAGCAGCAGCTACAGGCTTACGCTTTCAAGAAGCGTAACAACGAGGAGGTCGGATATTCGACGGGTCCGGATAAGAAGAAAACAAGAATGCAGTCGCAGGTGAAGTACCATTTTTGTGGAAAGGTTGGCCACAAATATGCAGAATGCCGCTCTCGAATGGAGAAAGCATCAGCCCCAACAGAAAGGAGTTATAGCGTGAGCAACGCGACCGGAGTGAAGGATCGATCAAAAATTAAATGTTTTAAGTGCGGTGAAAACGGACATGTGGCTTCTGTATGCCCCAAAAATCGTACTGATGGAAGCAGCAAGAGCTACGAGAAGCGAGTTGACGTTTGTACACTGGCTCCACCAAGTGGAACAATTACGTTATCCGGTGAGTCTATTCCATATTGTTTTGATTCTGTAGCCGAATGTTCACTGGTCAAGGAGAATGTTGCAGATAAATTCACCGGAAAACGATTTCACAATATTGTAGCTTTAAATGGTTCTGAGTAAAATTAATATTGAACAATATTGTTTAGAAGTTGTATTACATGTAGTTATGGACAAGTATTTGAAGCATGACGTGTTGATTGGCCGTGAAGTTTTAAGCCTGGGCTTTGGTGTATCAATTGATGCAGATAAATTTTGCTTTTATAATACAAAAAAAGTAAATGTTCTGAGTCTAGTGAAGTATGAAGAAATCATAAATTCTGATACTAATTTAATTGATTCTGATAAGACAATATTAAACAATATGTTGAGATGTTACTCGGATAGGTTTATTGACGGAACTCCAATGACTCGTGTGACGATAGGTCAATTAGAAATTAGGCTAATAGATCTACAAAAGACCGCACCATAACAAATGGAATTGTTATGGCGGGGGTCAAAGATCGCACCATAGCAGAAGGACTTGCTGTGGTGGGGGTCAGTGATGATCGCACCATGACAGAAGGATTTGTCATGGCGGGGATCGGTAATAATAACTGCATGTCGTAGAATGGTAAATTAGCCCACTGTATAAGTGTGGCAAAGAATGGTGCAGGTGCAGAATTGTGCAGGCATCATCAGCAGACCAGAAAAAGAGATATACTCAGCTGCTGAGTAAGGTCTGTTCGTAGTGGCGTAGAAAAGGGATGGCATTATGATTTGCCAAAACTGTGAATTAGCTTAGAGTGTGCGGATAAAATAATTGAGAACCGAAGAATTCGATGGCCTAAGTGATGGCGATTCCCAGGAGGAGAACGAACTAATAGACGGCGTTAGTAAGCGTGCGTGTGTGTCCCAAGAGGGGAAAGAGCATGAAGACGGCACAAGTGAATGTGCGTCTGTGTCCCAAGAGGGGAATTGAGGACCGCACCAAAACAGCTGTCTCACAGGGATGAGAAGTGTTATGGCAGGGGTCAAGGTGATTGGGTGTAAGTGTGTACATCAAATTAAATTGAGAAACTAAGAGACAAATCTAAGTTGTGTGAAATCTGAATTATTGGAAAATTCTGATTCGAATTGAATGATATGAACAAGATCATCATAAGTTGAAAATGTATTATGTCTGTAAACAGGAGAAAATTGTGTTTCCTAGATAAAAACAAAAAAAAATTGTCAGTTGGTGTTTGTGTAAGCGGCTCTGTAAGTTTGTAAATTTTAAGAGAAAAATAATGATCAAAATAAAATACCTGAGGAAAATAGTGTTCAGAATAAAATACCTGAGAAACGAATAAATTTGACTGAGGTAACCGACAACTGGTTAATTTCGGAGCAACAGCGAGATAGTGAGATTTTAGATATATCAACTAAATTAAGAAATAATGAATTACCAGATAATTTAGATAAAACCTATGAATTACGAAAATGTATTTTGCATAGGAAAATACAGCGAAATGGCAAAACTAAATGTCTACCGGTAATTCCAAGGTCATTTAGATGGGCAATTATCAATCATGTCCACGAATCAATAATGCATTTGGGATGGGAAAAGACATTAGATAAGGTTTATAGCTATTATTGGTTTGAAAATATGTCAAAATATGTGCGTCGGTTCGTAGAGAATTGTATCACTTGTAAACTATCGAAGCCACCCGTAGGTAAAGTGCAGGCAGAGTTACATTCTATTCCCAAAATAGATATACCGTGGCACACGGTACATATTGACATAACAGGAAAATTGAGTGGTAAAAATGACTTAAAAGAATACGTTATTGTCTTAATAGACGCATTTACAAAATTTGTTTACTTTTACCACACTTTGAAAATAGATACGGAACGTTCTATTAAGGCCGTAAGATCAGTTGTTTCCTTATTTGGCTTGCCTACCCGAATTATAGCGGATCAAGGTCGTTGTTTTGCAAGTTCAGATTTTCGTGAATTTTGTTCCTCTCAAAAAATTAATTTGCATTTAATTGCCACCGGTGCGAGTAGGGCCAATGGTCAGGTCGAGCGAGTAATGAGTACACTCAAAAGTATGTTGACGGCTGTGGAAACCGGTCATAGATCGTGGCAGGATGCGTTGGCCGAGGTGCAATTGGCAATGAATTGTACGGCGAATAGAGTAACTAAGTTTAGCCCATTAGAATTGTTTATTGGTAAGGAAGCTAGACCTTTTGGCTTACTACCAATAGATGAAAAAGTTGATGACAAAATAGACAGAGAAAATCTAAGAAAACAAGCCAAACAAAATATGGAAGACGGCGCACGATATGATAAGCGCAGGTTTGATAGTAATAAGGCGAAAATTATTAAACATAGTTTAGGCGATCACGTATTGATTAAGAATGAGGAGCGTCATCAAACTAAGCTTGACCCTAAATTTAAAGGGCCGTTTGAGATTGTCAAAATACTAGATGGAGATAGATATCTGTTAAAGTCCTTAACAAGTAAGTGAACTTACAAATACTCCCATGAATTCTTAAGAGCTTTGCCGAATAATGATCTAATACGCGAAGATAGGGACGGCACGATGGAAGATGCGTCTGACAATCAAGAAAGAGAACCATAAAAAAAAAAAAGAAAGTGTTAAAGGAACTACACTAAAGATTATTGTAATGTGTTAAAGGAACTACACAAATGTTAGAAAGTGTTAAAGGAACTACACTAAAGATTATTGTAATGTGTTAAAGGAACTACACAAATGTTAAAAGTGTTAAAGGAACTACACTAAAGTTATTGTAATGTGTTAAGGGAACTACACAAATGTTAAAAAGTGTTAAAGGAACTACACTAATGTTATATTGTAAGATGTGTTACAGGAATTACATAATTGTTAAAATGTGTCAAAGGAAATGCACGAATGTTTTATTTTACAAAAGAGAATAATGTTATAAAGGAATAACTAAATTAATTAATAAGATTATGTTTAAAGAAATGTAATGAATACAGAAGATTTGATATTTATATAAGTGATTTTTATATTGAAAGCTAAACACACGAGGACGTGTGATAGGTCAGGAAGGCCGTGTCGTAGTGCGATTCCCAGTTAATGTAGCATTCTGGTAATTTGGGAATTCGGGGAATTCGGGAATTCGGGAATTCCCTGCTTCTGCTTCACTCGTTGATGTTGAGCAAATGCACGGCAGCAGGGGCAGAGACGCTCTGCTGCTGAGTGAGGTCCGATGGTAAGATACCAAGAGTCTTGAGTAAGACAGAGATGGCTGCATACGCTCAACTTGAGTGAGTTTATGTCGTGAGCACTTATGCTGAGTTAGTTGAACTTGGGTATTCGAACCGATCGGAACTCACTGTGTAACTGCAAGAATCTATAACAGTGTCAGCATGAATAACATACCCTTGCCGCCGACCGACATACCCCCGCCCCCCGACATATACATATATATTTTTATTTTAGTTTTTATTTAATTCATCTTCTTAATGTTAAAGAATGTAATTTTCAAAATAATACATAAATATTTTTTAATAACAATTATTGTTGTTTGTGTTTTTAATATATTTTAAATTTTGGCCAAGTTATTAGCTTGGCATATATTTTTTTTTAAGCATTTGTTGTACAGTTTATAAAGTTTGTAGAAACAATTAGCGCACATTTTTACAACAATAAATATTAACAATATATTTATTAATTACAGATCGATATTGTTCGGTTCTACTTTATTTATCACGTTAACAGTGGACAGTGGATGTCTTAACGTCTACTAATCCCATTTTGGGTGTACTACTTATAAAAATTTTGATGGTTTCTCTTAAATTTTGTTTTGTATTTTCAAAATTTTCATCATATTTACTTATATTATTATTCATAGAAAGTGAACTTAAATTTGCTTTCAATTAGTCAAAAAATTTTGTTCATTATTTGGTTACATGTATTTTCCTACTTAATGTTTGTGTAGCTTTACAGGCTGCACTCTAATTTGGCAGATCCTCGACTATAAGATACCCGTTACTGTTTTACACAATTTTAAAATATTAATTTTGCTAGTGGAAATTCACAAGGCGCCACCTATTGTCAGAGGAAGCATGTTAAGTAACTGATAGTGACGTCACTGCCAATGTGTGGCCTTATAATCCAAATTTCTTCATAAATATTAACAGAAATAAGTTATACAAGGTCAAACGAAGGCATTCATAATAATATTTTAGACGCGTAAGAGTGGGTGTCGCGAAATGAAAACTCGTGGCAAGTTAAAGTGGCATATCTTAAGTACGTATTCTTAAGCACAACTTTGTAGCTTTTATAGTTTCCGAGATTTTTGTATTTTTGGTTTTCCGGGTTTTGTGGGCGTTCGGGTAAGCGTGGCTAGATGGGAAAAAATTAATTTGCATTTGAAGCATCATAAAAACCTACATGCCTAATCCGAACTTTCTATCTTTTATAGTTACCGAGATATCAGGTTTTCTAGAAAATGCGAAAACCGTCTGTTGAGCCTTGTGGGCGTATAGTATTACTACTATAAGAAGCGCTGGCATCTAAAAATTATACATTCTGAAATTCAACTTTCTAAGTCTAATAGTTCCTGTGAATTCAGCGATTTTAGTTTTTTGCGATTTGTGGGCGTGGCAGGATGGTGTAATAAACTTGCGCTGCGTAGGGACCTCAAGAATCTACGTGGTTAATCTCAACCCTGTATCTCTTATAGTTCCTGAGATCTCGCAATAGTTTAATTTTTAAGTTATCATCAAGACATCCTCTTAATATTTTTTGTTGTTTTTTGTTGTATTAGCTTTGCACGTAAAGTGGGGTCTACCTCTTTGGACACGGGCACCTGATGTTGATTCCTTTAACCAAATGGTCGCTGCATAAACTACTACTACTACTTGTAAGCCTTGTCTTGCCCAGACTTAACATAATACGCAAATGGCTCGCGGAACATTAAAATTTTTAGTGAATCAATTTAATATTATGCACGCCGCAGTTTTTTCGCGGGTTGTATTCGTTAGAGTGGGCGTGGTCAGATGAAAACTCACGCCCAGGTGCAGTGGCATATCGAAAATAAGTATTCCTAAGCCAAACTTTCTTTCATTCATTTCTTTCATATTTGGTTTTCAGCGATTTTTCGGCGTTAGAGTATTACGCCTTGGGGCGTCATTAGCTTAATCCCAACTTTTTATCACTTATATTTAACGAGATATCAGCCTTTCAACAAAATGTGAAGATCGCCTTTCCAGATTGGGAGGCGTAAGAGAGGGTGTGGCCGGATAGTGGTTTCACCTTAAGATGCGCTGGCATCTCAAAATTATACATACTTTATCTCAACTTTCTATCTCTATTAGTTACTGAGATTTTAGCGATTTCAGTTTTTCGTGATTTATGGGCATTAGAGTGGGCGTGGCAGGACGCTGAAATAAGAAGAAGAATCTGTCTGTGTTAAGTTTACTGCTTGTCCCAGTGTGCTGGAAGCTGGGAGCTGGAAGCTGGGACTACGCATGGGATCGCGAGAACGAAAGCGGGAAGAGGGCAACGTGCTCGTCGGATCTAATGCGGGACGCCATTTACATATGTGATATATAATTAAATGCTTGAATATTCGTAAGTTCAAAAAAAAATTATTTTATTTTTATTAAACCGAATTATTACAATATTCTTTGATTGAGAACACCGACTCGAACAATCTCGTGTCTTGAACTGAACTTCACTGGGTGTTGAGTTTTACAGTAGTTTTTAGATTTATAAACTTTACTTTTGTGTACCGATTATAATTATGCTTAAACGCGTACCGATGATAACTGATTTCGAGCGTTAAATGTCTTAAACTGATTTTATCTTAAGTCTTAATTTTTTATGAAGCCTTGGTTTTGCGCTTTTACAATTATTATGTTCTCTGAGAGAACTTTCTTATATCTAAGCTTTATTCTCTTGTATTCAAGTTCGATACTCTTGAATGCAAGATTTCTCTTTTCAGTTGTCAGTAACAGGACTCCTACTCTCTTGTTTTTCAGTCGCAGTGTGGGACAGATAAGTCTGCGATCTGTCTGTGTTTATAAAGGTCTGGGTATTTTCCATGGTCGATTAAGTTTACATAATGGTATCTATATTTTGCTTATGACTAAAGTGGAGGTGTGTGGAACTTGAATTTTGTAAATTTATCTGTTAGTGTTTTGCATTGCCTGGAAACCGCTCTTACAATGAGTCTTTGTTAGTCAAATATAAAGGGACACAATTGTTCATGGTGGCCCATGAGGGGAACCTGCAATCGTAAACATAATCGAAAATTCTTAATTCTGTGTAAATTAGCGCCGTTAGATTAGCACTACAACAGATAACTGCTGGAAGCATATACTTTTCAAAAATAATATTTAAAAAAATATTAAAAACAAGAGGAAAAGCTATAGTCGAGTGCCGCGACTAAAAGATACCCGTTACTGTTTAATACAATTTTAAAATATAAATTTTGCTAGTGGAAATTCACAAGGCGCCACCTATTGTCAGAGGAAGCATGTTGAGTAATTGATAGTGGCATCACAAACCACGTTAGGCCTTATAACCTAAATTTCTTCATAAATAGCGAAATTATATTCCGATTTCAAAAATCTTTATTAAATCGATAGATGTTATGAAAAATAAGTGTTACAAGGTCAAACGAAGGCATTCATAATAATATTGTAGACGCCACAGTTTTCCGCGGTTTGTGGGCCTTAGAGTGTGTGTGGCCGGATGAATGGCAAGTTGCAGAGGCATCTCCCTATCACGTATTTTAAAGCACAACTTTGTAGCTCTTATACTTTCCGAAAATTTTGTATATTTGGTTTTTCGGGGTTTGTGGGCGTTAGAGTGTGCTTGATCTTAAAAAACAATTCGCATTGCGAGCATCATAAAAACCTACATGCTTAATCTGAACTTTCTATCTCTTCTAGTTACCGAGATATCAGCTTTTCTAGAAAATGCGAAAACAGTCTTTTCAGGTTGGGGGGCGTCGGATAACAGTACCACTATAAGATGCGCTGGCATCTAAAGATTATGCATATTGAATTTCTACTTTCTAGCTCTAATAGTTCCTGAGGTTTCAGCGATTTTAGTTTTTCGCGATTTGTGGGCGTTAGAGTGGTCGTGGTAGGATGCTGTAATAAACTTGCGCTGGTAGCGACCTCAAGAATCTTCATGGTTAATCTCTCTCTCTTTGTATCTCTTATGGTTCCTGAGATCTCAGCGTTCATACGGACAGACGGACATGGGTCAATCGACTTCGCTATTGAATAAGAAGAATATATACTTTATAGGGTCGGAAACGCTTTCTTCTACCTGTTATATACTTTTCAACGAATCTAGTATACCCTTTTACTCTACGAGTAACGGGTATAAAAATTATAACCGAAATACAAGACACCTGCGTTTGAATTAGTTTACAATATTTTACGCCTTTTTATTTTTTAGTCCGCCTTTCATGATGCAAAAGTACCGAAATGGTTTCATCAAACATGCTTCTTTAAAAAACAACGTCCTAGGTCGGTTGAAGACATCCAGAATTTTGAAAACCTTCGTTTTATTGATCAAGAGGAATTAAGGAATGATATTGGTAAGTATGTTCAATGTATCTCTTTTTTAAGATTAATTATTTTAAAATTTATGTTGGAAATATAGAAGAAGTTGTACATAAAATGTCAGGAAATAAGCGATCTAAGTCTTCAAACTTAGCAGTGAAAGACTTTGGAATTGAGTATGCCAAATCTAGTCGATCGACCTGTCGTGGATGTGAGCAAAAAATAATGAAGGACGAAGTTCGGTTGCGTAAAACTGTATATGATACTGAAGTTGGTATGAGGTATGGTGGCCAGCCATTATGGCATCATTTGGCTTGCTTTGCCCAATTGCGTTCTGATCTTGGCTGGCTTGATTCTGGAGAAAATATGTCAGGCTTTACAAACTTATCTAATGATGACCAAATAGAAGTTCAAAAAGTCCTTCCGTAAGTATATTCCGCTTTCATTAGTTCCCTTACCTTTCGACTTATTTTTTATCAGAAGCTTTTTTGCCAAGTCATATCTTTGAAGCCTACAACCTGCATTTTCCGAATTTCAATAAATTAGGTGTAATTGAAATCTATACCATTTAAATTCTAAACAAATGTAATGGCGATGTCTTGTCTAGACATTACGGAAAACTTCATAAGCGTTTTATGCCAACTCGTATCTGTATCTGTTATGCATCCCAGTCAACTCTCATTTTTAGAAACTACTCGGCAAATAGCGATAGTATCTTTTTTGCTTTCATACCCAGCCGAAACCAATATAGTGTTAGCGCCCAGAAATAATAAAAAAACAAGAAGAAACGCTATAATCGAGTGCCACAACATATATTCATTTTGCTAGTGTAAATTCACAAAGCGCCACCTATTGTTAGAGTAAGTGACTTATGGTCAGATGATATTGAAAAATCTTTGGTAAATCGATTGATATTGACAAAAAATGTGTTATGCAAGGTCAAACGAAGACAAATATTATAATATTATAGAGTGGGCGTGACGGCATGACAACTCGAATCGAGTTGCAACGACATCTTTTAAATACCTACTCCTGAGCCTAACTTTCTAGCGCTTATAATTGCCGAGATTTGTTTGATGTTGATATAATTTGCGATGTGTAGGGACCTCAAGAATCTTCATGTTTCATGCTGATCTCAGCGTTCATACGGACGGACGGGGGTACTGACGCACGGACGGACTGACGGACGGACGGACGGACAGACGGACATGCTTAATCGACTTCGCTACTGATACTGATCAAGAATATATATACTTTATAGGATCGAAAATGCTTCCTTCTACCTGTTACATACTTTTCAACGAATCTAGTATACCCTTTTACTCTACGAGTAACGGGTATATAAACTTTGAAATTTGGTTATATATTACTTCACCGTCTGGTCAAGTTAATCTTTATTCTTTGTTTTCCAAAATGCAAATATTCTTACAATTATAGGCTTGAGGCTGGGCTGCCTACAAAATATCGGCAGTGGGCAGCAGTGGTATTTTATAATTGAATATGCTCTATGCTCTAGAGCATGCGTGAAGTTGTATATGCATGTATCGTATGTATGTACACTCATGGCTATGAGGAAGTGCTAACACCAGCACTTCCCATATGTTGGGCTGTGTGGTGTTAAATTACTGTCGGTCACTGGGGTTTAGCGACCGGGAATTTTGTGTTAATTTAAGTACACTGTAACACAATTTTGGCACTAGTACAGTGGGTACTCGCTTCACGATACGTGCATACTACACTAATGACTATTAAGAATAGGAATATAAAAACGCCCAGTTTTTAATCAAAGTTATTGCAGAACGCTTAGAACTACAGCGGAACATAGGCTGATGGTGACTTTCTTTGAAATTTATTTCCGTAAGCTACGTACGTTTTTGGGAGCAGCTTTACTCCAAGATGATGTGCGAATAGTTGATAAGTTATTGGACTAGGAAAATATTTCTTAGTCTTCAAGATGGAGACTAGAATTTGGCCAAAGGGTACAGAGATCTGTTTTGTGGAACGCTGTGTATAATCTGCGACTTCAGCTCTTCGACATTTTTCGTCCGGGTTTGTTTATCAGGCAAGGAGCATAAATAATTCCCCTAACAGAATTAAGGGTTTGGTGGAGCTCGCATGAACATCGACTATACCGGAACAAAGGTAATCTTGGTGAAATTTTTGGGCGAAACCAGGAGAAGCAGATTTGTATCTCATAGATTTGAGACCATGGTAATTGCTTTTCTTATATTCTTAAGGGCAGTAATACCACTGATAATTAAGAAGGCAACGACGCCTTCACTCGAATATAAGTTATCCCGATTACGGTCATCGATCTGGGGTCAACACCGAGTACGCGTTTTTGGCACCACTGAGTTGTCGGAGAAGTCATGCTGCCCGCCTTCTACGACGGCCCCGATATTGCTACATCAAATTCTTTTGTCTTTCATGTCAGTTTCTAAACAGAGCTCTTACTGTCTAAACAGGCTAGCAACAAATAAAGGAATCAAATATATGAAATCAACATATTCTTATAATTGGCGACCAGCGTGGAAGGAATTCAAGTAAAACGCCGGTCCATAAAGACAACCTAAGATAGATTAAGTATAGATATAGATTAGCATTATTACTTTGGACACACAACTAATATTACATTTTCCCTAAGGACAAAGTTTCCCAAGAAAACATACGGAACGAGTAGTGGACACAATAAAAATACACTGAACTGAATTGGAAAACTAAATAACAGACATAACTTAAGCAAAAGTAAATTTGTTGAGCCCGGTTATTTTTGATGACACCGATGTAAAAGAGATAAAGAATGAACACCTTACAAGTGTCAGTGTCGCAGATTTGATGGCGGTGTTTAAATAAAAAATATTCCAAACTAATAAACCTAAACCCAAAACCAAAAGACGTTTTGCACAAAAATTTAAGATTTAAGATTTAGACATTAGATTGTGATCAACAGAAACACGATAGTCGACTGCGGGGATCGAATTCGGACGAGATAGCCATAGGAACCACCTTGGAGAATTCAATATGCGCACCTGTGACCTGTGAGCAGGCGGCAGTACTGATCGACAATAAATAAATCGAAATAAAGCAACAAAATATAAGAAATCAATGATTTGTTATAATTTATATAAAAGATTGTTTTCGGTGAGATGCAAAACAACAACATCGGATGCCTACAATTTAGCTTCTAAAGGTACTTCTTGTTGTCGTTTTCGCAGATTTGTAAAAGCTCGCTATTATCTCTGAATATGCGGCAATTTTTTTTTATTATTTTCATCTCTCTTTTACTCGATCTTTCGAAAGATGCTGATTAGGTTTTGCAGGGAGGAAACCTACGCCAAAGTGCAAATTGTATGTATGATTTATCTAATCTCTATCTCTTTAAATCGCAATGTTCGGCGATCGAACGACAACCAATAGGGCATGGCAACTGATTTCCAGAGGGAATTCCTTTTGTAACTATTTATTTCATATGACTTTGCTTACATGCTAAGACAGTAAGATGAGAAGAAGAGTGGCGGCCGAATTCGCCTGAGCGAAAAAGCTTTATTAGGTCTTACATTCCTTTTTACATAACAAGGATTAGAAAGGACCAAAATCTGAGCGAACACTGTCCCCTCTGAAGGGAAGACGTCCTTCAAGACAGCATCTGCAGTCTTCACGTCCGCCACTCGGTCATTGCTGACGGTCCGAAGGAACAATGCTTTACAGACTTCACAGCTGCTTTCTATAGACCGCCAATGTGAGGTGCTCTGGGCGGTATGAACGCAAACTGCCATTCTTTTCTTGATGCGAATGCTTGTAGACCGCCCTCTGCTCCTCCAAACGGGACCGAAATTCTTTCAGGTGCTCCAACTAAACCGGAATCCCGCGCCGACTCACAAACCGTGAAAACTCAAGAAAAAAGCATCAGTCGTGAGGTCATACTTCTTGTGCATAAACTAACCATATTTTTTCTCTTACGCAAACTTCAGTTCTCGAGGCATAATACTTTCCAAAGGCTGTAAAACATTTTTACACTTTCGAATAAATTGAAAAACCCGAACGAACCCGAGAAGTTTCAGGTGCGACGAAAAAAACTCTATTCTCTGAAGCAATGGGGCTGGCAATTAGACTCTGTTATAGCAATAAGAGTTAACGCTGACGTAATTCCATAGACACAACTTCTGAAGTCTCGAAGTAGGTCAAAATGTTTTATATTACAATTAAGGCGTTACCGAATTAAAAAGACCTGCTAAAAGGTGAGCTCCACACAGATCAAGCGAGGCAAAGTTTTTGTCTTCAGAGAAACTTCTCTAGACTTGGCTGTCAGTAATAACAAATTTAAGCTTTTCTATGTTTGGTTTTCTCCCACCATGATGCACGAAAGAGAGAGCGTTATAGATGCGGATATCTATGGTAAGTTCTGAACCACTTTTCTAAATAGAGATCTGGCTCATAAAAAACCTTGCAAGCTTTATCATGAAGGCTTTCCAGGTTCTCAACGGACCCGGCGCCTGTCAATAAATCGCTAGAAAAAAAGTCGCTCTGAATGACCTGTGCAGCAGTTTGATAATTTGCTTGCGCCATCCCTCAAAGATGCCTTAAACACCGGATTGACCTGAAAGGTGCTTTAGATATCTTAGCCAGCTTCGTCGGCCATAACTTGGCGGTACATATTTTTAATACCCTCTCTAAGGGCGAACTTGTGCTCTCTGAGTCGAATCAGTATCGAATACAGCTACTCTTGAAATGTAATAATAATAATGAATGGACCGTCTGGAATTTCTTTATCTTTATCAGGATCAGGATGAACACTTAGATCTCAGGAGAGAGAGAAAGAGAGATACAAATTTGAGGTTAAGCTTGAAGATTCTTGAAGTCCCTACGCAGCGCAAATTTTTTTCAACATCTTGCCACGCCCAATTCAACGACCACAAAACTGTAGCGTCCATAATTTTATTTTTTTTTTGCATAACTTTTTTTTGTCAATATCTATCGATTTACAAAAGATTTTTTTAATCGCCAATTATTTCGCTATTTATGAAGGAACTAGCGCGCGCGCCTCGCTTCGCTCCGCTACTCAAGCTCGATATAGTCTTCTAAGGCTTAATAAATAATGCTAAATTAAGGCTTAATAAATTCGAATAAAATAATTTTCGTTTCAACATATATTGTTTCTTGTGTTTCCATCAGGTGCGTAATCAAATAAATCAGAAAATTTTCTGACGCGCGAGCAGGCCACATAGAGCTGCCCATGTGAGAAGCATAGATTCTCCAAATTCAGTCCACACTTGCAATGATTTTCCTTGTGCATTGTTGATAGTCATTGCGAAGGCAAGTCTTACCGGGAACTGCAAAAGTTTGAATTCGAATGGCATATCCGTCCATTGGGATACGTACGTCAAAGTACGAGTTGAATTTTCCAATCAAAAAATGTTTTGAATCATGTGGTACGCCTGAAACCAACGATGAGAGTGGTTCAGGGGGTGATTGTTATTCTGTCAGTTTGACTTTTCCACTATTGCGCTGCAATACATAGAAGTCCATCCATTTTTCCAATGGGGACACCTGGATAAAGACCGTCATAATGGAATGAAGCAAGATTTAAATCAATGCGTAGGTCTTGATCGAACCACCCTCACTCAAATTGCATTTCACTTTTAGGGCATGTTTTTTCGAAGCAAATGCGTTCGTCAGTCAAAAAAAATATACAAAAAGTTCAAGAAAATTAAAAACTTAAATGAATTTCAAAAGAAATCTTTATAAAAATTTCTTTTGAAATTTATATTGCAATAATAATTAAAACTGTTTAAAAACAATTTTCAATTTAATATAAAGAAATAAAAATAAAATATTCAATTAAATTATTGTTTATTTTTTATCGCACAATATCAAGAACAAAAAATCAAGATCAAGAACTATAAGATACCCGTCACTGTCTTAAATTATTTAAAACAAGAGGAAACGCTATAGTCGAGTGCCGCGACTATAAGATACCCGTTATTCTTTTACACAATTTAAAAGTGTTCATTTTGCTAGTAGATTTCCGATTTTAAAAATTTTTGATAAATCGATAGATATTGATAGAAATAAGTTATATAAAATTAAACGAAGGCATTCGTAATAATATTATGAACGCCACAGTTTTTCGCGGTTTGTTGTCGTTAGAGTAGGCGTGACCAGATGAAAGCCCGTTGCAGTGCCATCTCTTAAATACGCATTCTTAAGCACAACTTTCTAGCTCTTATAGTTTCCGAGATTTTATCAGTTTTGGTTTTTCGTGCTTTGTGGGTGTTAGAGTGGGCGTGGAAATAATAATTCGCATTCGCATTAACCCGACCGCTCTATCATTTACAGTTACGGAGATATATGCTTTTAGAGTGGGCGTGGCACGATGCTGAAATAAACTTGCGCTGCGTGTCGACTTTAAGAATGTTCATACTTAATCTCAATGTTGTATGTCTTATAGTTCCTGAGATCTCAGCGTTCATACGGACAGACGGTCGGACAGACGGTCGGACAGACGGACAGACGGACATGGCTTAATCGACTTCGCAATTGATCCTGATCAAGAAGATATATACTTTATAGGGTCGAAAGCACTTCCTTCTACCTGTTACATAATTTTCAACGAATCTAGTATACCGTTTTACTCTACGAGTAACGGGTATAATGAATGTAACCATGTATGACCGTATGACACTGCACGTGTCTACGTAAGTGTACGTTGGTTTGTACGTCCAGAAATTAAGCTGACAGCCCTTTCTTAAACAGTTAAATTTGACATTTTGTTTATTTTTTAAGGTTTTTATGAGATTTACGTAAGAATGTATGTAAATTGTGAAATATATGTAATTTGTATACATATAAAGATACTGCGAGTGGACACCGAAGTGGAAAAAAGTTCCATTTACAGGCACTAACAATAAGACGTTCATACTTATTACCGTTTGTTGCAAATTCGTACAGGAATACAGATCATAAGTCAATCGCACTGCGAGTAGCAGGTGGATGGCTTGATGACGACACGGAAAGTCCTAAAAGAATTGGGACTTTCTTAATCAGGCCCATAAGATGGCGCCGGTAGGGTGCTTGCTGTGTAGTAGTAAGTGTCAAGATAGATGGGAATTGGCGGCCGGGCTGCTGCTAGCAGGTGGCCGTTTATGGTGTGCCACCGGTAAGGTGGTTGATGATGTGTTAAATGAAGTTTATGTCGAGAAGGTGACTGCCCCTCTATACCCCTGCCCTAAAGCTAAGTGCGCGAATGCAAATAATTATAAAACAGCAATGAGGAACTCATTGGCAGATGCGTTCCATTTGTTTCTATATTGGGGCCGTCATACGTGCTGACTATTGCCGGACCATCATTGACTATCATTATACCATCGTGTACCAGCGTTATGGGGCTTAGAGGGCTGGCCTGCGTTTCGGGCGGAGGTGTCCTGGGTTGCCACGCAATCAGTGATCGCTGAGACTTCCTGGTTGCATTCAGCTACCACGTTGTCCCGTAGTTGAAGAACGGTGTGTTGGTGAGAAACCGGAAAGACGGTAACCTTTTTACATGTAAATTTTATCTTAGGGTATGCAATGACCACGTGAATAATATTGTCGGACTGAAGGACTTTAATATTAGATGCCTCTATTAGCTGATAACGAGGACCTCTGTGGGGTGATCAACTAAAACGGACTTCAAATCTTCATGGTTAAAAATGGCAGGGTTTATTATTTGATTTTGAAAGTGTGGCCGTGAGCATCTGATTCTGTATCACTGTAATTAGCATTCTATTTCTGGCCAAAAAAACTTCGTATAAATATGGGGTGTCAACCAGGTCATTCTTTTTTGCTTTAAAGATTTCGTTGACAGCATCGGTTAGTTTGTTAATCTGCTTTTGCGCTATGGTGTTAATAACTACTTGTCTATTGTTTGATTCAATTAACCGGGATTCGGACATTTTTAACATTCCGAGGTCAGCTGCATTAGGTGTGCACGCTACCACTTTCAACGCGGTGCCTAAAAAGTCTAAGCATCTGGCGATTCGGTTGTGTACTTTTAATATGTATAAAATGTTTCTAATTTGATCAGTATCAAGTTAGTGGAATACGAAAACCGTCTTTTGAGCTTGGTGGGTGTGGCCGGATAATAGTACCACTATAAGATGCGCTGGCATCCAAAGATTATACATACTAAATTTCAAGTTTCTAGCTCTAATAGTTCCTGAGATTTCAACGATTTTAGTTTATCGCGATTTGTGGCTTGTTGGGAAAAAGCAATTCGCATTGGGAGCATCCTAAAAACCTACATGCTTAATCCGAACTTTCTAGCACTTATAGTTACCGAGATATCAGCTTTTCTAAAAAATGCGAAAGCCGTCTTTTTAACTTGGTGGGCGCAAAAGTAAGTGTGGCCCGATAGTAGTACCACCATAAGAGGCGCTGGCATCTAAAGATTATACATTTTGAATTTCACTTTCTAGCTCTAATAAATCCTGAGATTTCATCGATTTTAGTTGTTCGCGATTTGTGGGCGTTAGACTGGGCATGGCAGGATGCTGTAATAAACTTGCGCTGCGTAGGGACCTCAAAAATCTTCATTGTCAAACTAAACTTTGTATCTCTTATAGTTCCTGAGATCTCAGCGTTCATACGGACATACGGACAGACAGACGGACAATCGTGTTCGCTATTCATCCTGATCAAGAATATACATACTTTATAGGGGCGGATACGCTTCCTTCTACCTGTTACATACTTTTCATCGAATCTAGTATACCCTTTTACTCTACGAGTTACGGGTATAAATATTGTACTCTGATTAAGGATAGACAAGTTTAAGTTTGAGTCAGAATATTGAATGATTTTTGAGTTTATGTGAATAGATTGTAAATTCGATTGCTTGTTTATACATCAATTACTTTTTAAGCTTTTGATTAATGTGAATATATTTAATTCTGATTTAACCGTAATAATCGAGTTCTACTTATTACTGGGGATGGTATTTAGTGAAATTTTCTAGTTATAAACACAGGTTTAGTTTTGAGCGTTGTAGTTGTGAGCGTCAGGATGGCCGTTACGTTAGTCTGTGCGCTGGTGTGAGTGAGTGGCCTCTTCAAAAGGGAATAGCGGAAAGTTTTTATAACTTTGTGTGTTGCAGTGTGAAGAAGAGTAAGAAATCGACACACAAGAAAATGGAAGCTAGCATTGATTGAGATCATTAGTAGTTGAGAAGCGGAACGGAATAAATTATGCCACGCGCCAGAAAACGTTTCTGTTTTAAGCAGCTCCGAGAGCAGCCATATGCAGAGGATAATTCAAGTGAATCTACGACATATACAAAAAAATTAAGGAAATTAAAAACTTAAATGATTTTCAGAATACATTTTTTTAAAAAGTTGAATTGCACTAAAAATAAAAATTAAAAAAAAAACAAATTTCAATTTTATAATGCAACGTTTTATAAAGAAATGTACTCAAAATATAATATTCATTTAATTGTTTCTGAATTTTTTATCGCACAATAAAAATAGCGACAAAATGAATTTTAGGCAACACATTTTATAAATATTTGTATTGAAATAGAAATAGAAACTGTTTTGGAAAAAAAACAATTTTAATTTTGTATTGCATAGTACACCTTTTAATAAAAAGAGTCATACAAAAACTTAGCCAAATTTGACATTTTTTCCACACAATCGCAACCATTTTTATACCCGTTACTCGTAGAGTGAAAGGGTATATTAGATTCCTTGAAAAGTGTGTAACAAGTTGAAGGAAGAGTTTCCGACCCTATAGAGTATATATATTCTTGATCAGGATCAACAGCGAAAACGATTGAGCCATGTCCCTCTGTCTGTCCGTCTTAATTTCAAAACGTACGAAGACACGTACACTTACGTAGAGACGTACAAAAAATTTCAGAAAAATCGGTCTAGACGTAGAGTAAACGAGTTTACTGGATTCATTTAAAAGGATGTAACAGCAAGAAGGAAGAATTTGTGACCGAAGTCGATTAAGTCATGACCGTCCATCCGTCCGTCCGTCCGTCTGTCCGTATGAACGCTGAGATCACTATGAGAGATACAAAGTTGAGATTAACCATGAAGATCCTTGAAGTCCCTACGCAGCGCAAGCTTATTTCAGCATCCTGCCACGTCCACTCTAACGCCTTCTAATCTCGATAAACTGAAATCGCTGAAGTCTCTGGCACTATTAGAAAAGGCTTAAGGGCTTGATCTGGATGGTGCCCACAGTTTATTTTGTGCGCGGGCAAGTAATTCCTCGCTGGTGTATGCGACTTTTCAGCTCCTTATAAACTGGGCAACCTATACATATAGTTAGCAGTGTGATTGCCACCGCAGTTGCCGCACTTTATATACCCGTTACTCGTAGAGTAACGGAAGCGTTTCCAACTTCATAAAGTATATATATTCTTGATCAGGATCAATAGCGAAGGCGACTAAGCCATGTCCGTCTGTCCGTCCGTCCGTATGAATGCTGAGATCTCAGGATCCATAAAAGATACAACGTTGAGATTAAGCATGAAAATTCTTGAGTGTGTTTATTCCATAGATGCCAGCGCATTTTATGGTGGTACCGGCCACACCCACTCTTACGCCCTTAGCTTCCTGCGTTCTCCTGTATCATGCGGGTTTCCTGTATCATGCGTTTCGTTTTTTCGGCAGACATCCAAAAAATTTATGCGGTTTTTATTGCGTGCGGCGGATGGGCCCATTAACGCTTACGCTTTGTCAACTCTAATTTTTGGGACGGCATCTGCACCCTTCATCGGTCATTCAGCAATTATCGAAGGACGAGCGGCGTTCATTCCAAAAGGCGGAAGAAGTGTTGATGAGGGAGATATAAGTGGATGACCGGAGGGTCATACGTTAGACACAGGATAAACAGGCACAGGTATGCTGCTATAGATTTGAGGAAAATGTCTAGCAACGAGTCCAGTATTTTGACCTCTATTCCTGCACAGCATCAGTGCAGCCGGACTCCGTTAAATTGGGACACTACGGATACTATTAAGACCATAGGGATGTATTGGCTCCCGAACAAGGACTGCTTAATATTTCACGTGAACGTAGCATACGAAACCTTTATCTATACCGAGAACGGAGCTGAGTGGCGCAGTGCTAGCCGTCAAGTTGGTGAAATGGCCTACTTCGGCTAAGTGGCTAAGCGACCTACCCATTAAAACTTTTTATTGGACGGATGCCAATCTCTAACACTGATGGAATGGAGACGTCAATAGATGGAAGTCTTTCGTTGCCAACAGGGTTGCTTTCGTTGTGGTCACTCTTCGCCCGCGCATTGGAGAGATGTAGGTACGGCCGAGAAGCCCACAGACTGTGCGATAATGTCTGTCTCCAAGTGAGGTGAAGGATTTTTCGTGCAGTCCAGGTGACTGGCCTTCGATGGAGTTGGAGCAGGTCGACATTAGTAACTCCGTGCTTGGGGCAAAAGCGGACACATTGCGCGTTTACCACGCCGTCCCGCTTCCATCGTTCGCTGACAAATTGTCTACTTTCAGGAGGGCTGTGCGAGTCGCGGCCTATGCAGTGCGTTTCAAGCACAATGCTTTCTTCAAAGGGAAGAGCTTGACTATGCATTATTGCCTTTAGTGCGCATGGTACAGCGGGGAAGCGTTCCCTGTGGATTTGAGCGCAGTAAGGAACGGTAAGTGGCTGCCGTCACGAAGTAAGCTCTTGAATTTGTCGCCGATCGTATCCAAGGGCATCTTGCGAGTGAGGGGCACTTACGCCATTCTAGCCTGCCTTACGAGCGCCGAAATGCAATGATACTTCCAAGGTCTCATTATTTTACTGAGGTAGTTATACGGTTCTTGCATGTTTTGACTCTACACGGAGGTGCGCAGCTGACTTTGGCGCATACACGCCAACGGTTCTCCATACAGACAGGCAGACAAGCAATTCGAAGCGTTGTACGGAAATGTGTCCGGTGTTTCCGGACCCAGCCAACCGCTTCGACTCAGCTCATGAAAGACTTGCCACTGCTCCGTGTGAACCCCCCTAAGAGACCGTTCATGTCAACGGGAGTTGACTACACATGCGCTATATAACTCAAGGCAGCGCGGTTGGCGAGCGCGAGGCACCTGCTTCTAAAAGGGATACATTGCCGTTTTCAATTGACTTACAACAAAGGCATTTGGAAGCGGGGAAAGGCCTCACCACGGAGCATTTTCTACTGGCCCTGGACAGATTCAACAGTAGGAGAGGGATGGTTCATCACCTGAAGATAATTATTGAAGATCGACGGCACACCTTTGAGAAGTTGTCTACGGTGCTCAAAAGTCTCAATTCGCGACCACTTTGCCCTCTCACAGCTGACGCGGACGAACTAGGGTTGCTTACGGCGGCCCATTTCTTGATTCTCGGTGACTCGGTGCATGTTCCTCCGGAATTTCGCCCGCAGTCTAAGTCCTTCGCAGAGCCGATTCTAATTCTAAAGGGACTGGCTGGCGCATCTAGAACAGAAGCCCAAGTGGTGCTGTGAGGCTGAAGGCCTTCAGTTAAACGACCTCGTCTTCATCAAGGACGACCGATTTCCGCCATCACAATGGCTACTGGGTCGCGTCGTCGAGTTGCACCCAGGGACGGATGCGTTGGTCCGGGTGGTGACACTCAATACCAAGCAAGGACGATTGAAACGTTCGGTGTCTAAACTTTGTCGACTGCCGATCTGATCCTAAGCGCCTTCACATAGCCACTACTTTAATAATTAACTCTTTGCTTGCGCACACTTCTTGCTTGCCCATACTAGATATTCGCACGTCGCGATTCTAATAATTAAAGTTTTGTGAATTTATATGTTGGCATTTGCTTTGCCTGGGAACCCCTCCTACAATGACCCTTTGCTAGTCTGTATGCAAGGGGACACAACTTTACATCACGATCTGACACTTCGTTGAATCGGACAATTTCCCCTGTCTAAAAGTTTCTTACCTTGTTGACGAATTTCAACAAATTTTTCAATACTGTTTCCTCCTGAAACTAGATCCTCCACGTAAAAGATCGTGCGTATGATCTTGGCTGCTAATGGAAACACAGCCTCCAGCTGCTTCATTGCACGAATTTCCGAAAGGGCAGCAGGCTTACTGTGTGTGTTACTCTACGAGTAACGGGTATAAATATTGTACTCTGATTAAAGATGGACAAGTTTAAGTTTGAGTTGCTATTCAGAATATTGAATAATTTTTGAGTTTATGTGAATAGATTCTAAATTCGATTGCTTGTTCATACATCAATTACTTTTTACGCTTTTGATTAATGTGAATGTATATATTTCTGATTTAACCGTAATAATCGAGTTCTACTTATTACTGGGGGATGATATTTAGTGGAATTTTCTAGTTGTAAACACATGTTTAGTTTTGAGCGTTGTAGTTGTGAGCGTCAGGATGGCCGTTACGTTAGTCTGTGCGCTAGTGTGAGTGAGTGGCCTCTTCAAAAGGGAATAGCGGAAAGTTTTTATAACTTTCTGTGTTGCAGTGTGAAGAAGAGTAAGAAATCGACACACAAGAAAAGGGAAGCTAGCATTGATTGAGATCATTAGTAGTTGAGAAGCGGAACGGAATAAATTATGCCACGCGCCAGAAAACGTTTCTGTTTGAAGCAGCTCCGAGAGCAGCCATATGCAGAGGATAATTCAAGTAAATCTACGACAAATACAAAAAATTAAGGAAATTAAAAACTTAAATGATTTTCAGAATACATTTTTTTAAAAAGTTGAATTGCACTAAAAATAAAAATTAAAAAAAAAAACAAATTTCAATTTTATAATGCAACGTTTTATAAATAAATGTACTCAAAATATAATATTCAATTAAATTGTTTCTTAATTTTTTATCGCACAAAATTAAAATAGCAACAAAATGAATTTTAGGCAAAACATTTTATAAATATTTGTATTGAAATAGAAATAGAAACTGTTTTGGAAAAAAAAACAATTTTAATTTTGCTTTGCATTGTACACCTTTTAATAAAAAGAGACACACAAAAACTTAGCCAAATTTGACATTTTTTTCCACACAATCTCAACAATTTTTATACTCGTTACTTGTAGAGTAAAAAGGTATATTAGATTCCTTGAAAAGTATGTAACAAGTAGAAGGAAGCGTTTCCGACCCTATAGAGTATATATATTCTTGATCAGGGTCAATAGCGAAAACGATTGAGCCATGTTCCTCTGTCTATCCGTCTGTCCGTCTTAATTTCTAAACGTACGAAGACACGTACACTTACGTTGAGACGTACAAAAAATTTCAGAAAAATCGGTCTAGACGTAGAGTAAAAGGGTTTACTGGATTCCTTAAAAAGTATGTAACAGCAAGAAGGAAGAATTTGTGACCCTATAATGTATATATATCCTTAATCAGTATCAATAGATAAGTCGATTTAGTCATGACCGTCCGTCCGTCCGTCTGTCCGTATGAACGCTGAGATCTCTATGAGAGATACAAAAATGAGATTAACCATGAAGATTCTTGAAGTCCCTACGCAGCGCAACGCTGACAGCGATCCAGATGCCCGTTGATCCAGCCGACTTTACTTCGTTTTTGATGGTTTGGATCGTTTTCAGGCTTTGGCTGTTCATCCTCTGAAGCTTTGGCATACTAAGCACGTGATTATGCCCGATAATGTTTAGCAGGGGGGCCGCCACGCCCGCAGCCTTTCTTATGCTTTAACGCCGGTTCAAGTATTTTGTGCCGTTTACAACGGCTAGTCCCTCAAATGTTATCAGATGCGTGCCATTTGTTTATATATTGGGGCCGTCATACGTGCTGACTATTGCCGGACCATCATTGACTATCATTATACCATCGTCTACCAGCGTCATGGGGCTTAGGGGGCTGGCCTGCGTTTTGCAAAGCGCCGTGACCTCTGCGTGAAGACCTCGGGCGGAGGTGTCCTGGGTTGCCACGCAATCAGTGATCGCTGAGACTTCCTGGTTGCATTCAGCTACCACGTTGTCCCGTAGTTGAAGAACGGTGTGTTGGTGAGAAACCGGAAAGACGGTAACCTTTTTACATGTAAATTTTATCTTAGGGTATGCAATGACCACGTGAATAATATTGTCGGACTGAAGGACTTTAATATTAGATGCCTCTATTAGCTGATAACGAGGACCTCTGTGGGGTGATCAACTAAAACGGACTTCAAATCTTCATGGTTAAAAATGGCAGGGTTTATTATTTGATTTTGAAAGTGTGGCCGTGAGCATCTGATTCTGTATCACTGTAATTAGCATTCTATTTCTGGCCAAAAAAACTTCGTATAAATATGGGGTGTCAACCAGGTCATTCTTTTTTGCTTTAAAGATTTTGTTGACAGCATCGGTTAGTTTGTTAATCTGCTTTTGCGCTTCGGTGTTAATAACTACTTGTCTATTGTTTGATTCAATTAACCGGGATTCGGACATTTTTAACATTCCGAGGTCAGCTGCATTAGGTGTGCACGCTACCACTTTCAACGCGGTGCCTAAAAAGTCTAAGCATCTGGCGATTCGGTTGTGTACTTTTAATACGTATAAAATGTTTCTAATTTGATCAGTATCAAGTTAGTGGAATACGAAAACCGTCTTTTGAGCTTGGTGGATGTGGCCGGATAATAGTACCACTATAAGATGCGCTGGCATCCAAAGATTATACATACTAAATTTCAAGTTTCTAGCTCTAATAGTTCCTGAGATTTCAGCGATTTTAGTTTATCGGGATTTGTGGCTTGTTGGGAAAAAGCAATTCGCATTGGGAGCATCCTAAAAACCTACATGCTTAATCCGAACTTTCTAGCACTTATAGTTACCGAGATATCAGCTTTTCTAAAAAATGCGAAAGCCGTCTTTTTAACTTGGTGGACGCAAAAGTAAGTGTGGCCCGATAGTAGTACCACCATAAGAGGCGCTGGCATCTAAAGATTATACATTTTGAATTTCACTTTCTAGCTCTAATAAATCCTGAGATTTCAGCGATTTTAGTTGTTCGCGATTTGTGGGCGTTAGACTGGGCATGGCAGGATGCTGTAATAAACTTGCGCTGCGTAGGGACCTCAAAAATCTTCATTGTCAAACTAAACTTTGTATCTCTTATAGTTCCTGAGATCTCAGCGTTCATACGGACATACGGACAGACAGACGGACAATCGTGTTCGCTATTCATCCTGATCAAGAATATACATACTTTATAGGGGCGGATACGCTTCCTTCTACCTGTTACATACTTTTCATTGAATCTAGTATACCCTTTTACTCTACGAGTTACGGGTATAAATATTGTACTCTGATTAAGGATAGACAAGTTTAAGTTTGAGTCAGAATATTGAATGATTTTTGAGTTTATGTGAATAGATTGTAAATTCGATTGCTTGTTTATACATCAATTACTTTTTAAGCTTTTGATTAATGTGAATATATTTAATTCTGATTTAACCGTAATAATCGAGTTCTACTTATTACTGGGGGATGATATTTAGTGGAATTTTCTAGTTATAAACACAGGTTTAGTTTTGAGCGTTGTAGTTGTGAGCGTCAGGATGGCCGTTACGTTAGTCAGTGCGCTGGTGTGAGTGAGTGGCCTCTTCAAAAGGGAATAGCGGAAAGTTTTTATAACTTTGTGTGTTGCAGTATGAAGAAGAGTAAGAAATCGACACACAAGAAAATGGAAGCTAGCATTGATTGAGATCATTAGTAGTTGAGAAGCGGAACGGAATAAATTATGCCACGCGCCAGAAAACGTTTCTGTTTTAAGCAGCTCCGAGAGCAGCCATATGCAGAGGATAATTCAAGTGAATCTACGACATATACAAAAAATTAAGGAAATTAAAAACTTAAATGATTTTCAGAATACATTTTTTTAAAAAGTTGAATTGCACTAAAAATAAAAATTTAAAAAAAAACAAATTTCAATTTTATAATGCAACGTTTTATAAAGAAATGTACTCAAAATATAATATTCAATTAAATTGTTTCTTAATTTTTTATCGCACAATAAAAATAGCGACAAAATGAATTTTAGGCAAAACATTTTATAAATATTTGTATTGAAATAGAAATAGAAACTGTTTTGGAAAAAAACAATTTTAATTTTGTATTGCATTGTACACCTTTTAATAAAAAGAGTCATACAAAAACTTAGCCAAATTTGACATTTTTTCCACAAAATCGCAACAATGTTTATACCCGTTACTCGTAGAGTGAAAGGGTATATTAGATTCCTTGAAAAGTGTGTAACAAGTTGAAGGAAGCGTTTCCGACCCTATAGAGTATATATATTCTTGATCAGGATCAATAGCGAAAACGATTGAGCCATGTCCCTCTGTCTGTCCATCTGTCCGTCTTAATTTCAAAACGTACGAAGACACGTACACTTACCTAGAGACGTACAAAAAATTTCAGAAAAATCGGTCTAGACGTAGAGTAAAAGGGTTTACTGGATTCATTAAAAAGTATGTAACAGCAAGAAGGAAGAATTTGTGCCCCTATAAAGTATATATATCCTTGATCAGTATCAATAGCGAAGTCGATTAAGTCATGACCGTCCATCCGTCCGTCCGTCCGTATGAACTCTGGGATCTCTATGAGAGATACAAAGTTAAAATTAACCATGAAGATTCTTGAAGTCCCTACGCAGCGCAAGTTTATTTCAGCATCCTGTCACGTCCACTCTAACGCCTTCTAATCACGATAAACTGAAATCGCTGAAATCTCTGGCACTATTAGAAAAGGCTTAAGGGCTTGATCTGGATGGTGCCCACAGTTTATTTTGTGGGCGGGCAAGTAATTCCTCGCTGGTGTATGCGACTTGTCAGCTCCTTATAAACTGGGCAACCTATACATATAGTTAGCAGTGTGATTGCCACCGCAGTTGCCGCACTTTATATACCCGTTACTCGTAGAGTAACGGAAGCGATTCCAACCCCATAAAGTATATATATTCTTGATCAGGATCAATAGCGAAGTCGACTAAGCCATGTCCGTCTGTCCGTCCGTCCGTATGAATGCTGAGATTTCAGGATCTATAAAAGATACAAAGTTGAGATTAAGCATGAAAATTCTTGAGTGTGTGTAATCCATAGATGCCAACGCATTTTATGGTGGTACCGGCCACACCCACTCTTACGCCCTTAGCTTCCTGCGTTCTCCTGTATCATGCGGGTTTCAAGAAAAAGCCACATACGGTTAAGCAGAGAATCATTTTCGACGCCACCTCCAGGACTGGCAATGGAAGGTCTTTAAACGACGAACTGTGGACGGGACCTGCTCTTCAAAACGTCATGTCGGTGATATAGAATTGGCGGAAACATCGTTTCGTTCGCTTACGAAACCTTTATCTATACCGAGAACGGAGCTGAGTGGCGCAGTGCTAGCCGTCAAGTTGGTGAAATGGCCTACTTCGGCTAAGTGGCTAAGCGACCTACCCATTAAAACTTTTTATTGGACGGATGCCAATCTCTAACACTGATGGAATGGAGACGTCAATAGATGGAAGTCTTTCGTTGCCAACAGGGTTGCTTTCGTTGTGGTCACTCTTCGCCCGCGCATTGGAGAGATGTAGGTACGGCCGAAAAGCCCACAGACTGTGCGATAATGTCTGTCTCCAAGTGAGGTGAAGGATTTTTCGTGCAGTCCAGGTGACTGGCCTTCGATGGAGTTGGAGCAGGTCGACATTAGTAACTCCGTGCTTGGGGCAAAAGCGGACACATTGCGCGTTTACCACGCCGTCCCGCTTCCATCGTTCGTTGACAAATTTTCTACTTTCAGGAGGGCTGTGCGAGTCGCGGCCTTTGCAGTGCGTTTCAAGCACAATGCTTTCTTCAAAGGGAAGAGCTTGACTATGCATTATTGCCTTTAGTGCGCATGGTACAGCGGGGAAGCTGTGGCTGCCGTCACGAAGTAAGCTCTTGAATTTGTCGCCGATCGTATCCAAGGGCATCTTGCGAGTGAGGGGCACTTACGCCATTCTCAATGATACTTCCAAGGTCTCATTATTTTACTGAGGTAGTTATACGGTTCTTGCATGTTTTGACTCTACACGGAGGTGCGCAGCTGACTTTGGCGCATACACGCCAACGGTTCTGTATATTGACGGGAAGACAAGCAATTCAGCCAAATCCAGCCAACCGCTTCGACTCAGCTCATGAGAGATTTGCCACTGCTCCGTGTGAACCCCCCTAAGAGACCGTTCATGTCAACGGGAGTTGACTACACATGCGCTATATAACTCAATGCAGCGCGGTTGGCGAGCGCGAGGCACCTGCTTTTAAAAGGGATACATTGCCGTTTTCAATTGACTTACAACAAAGGCATTTGGAAGCGGTGAAAGGCCTCACCACGGAGCATTTTCTACTGGCCCTGGACAGATACAACAGTAGGAGAGGGATGGTTCATCACCTGAAGAGAATTATTAAAGATCGACGGCACACCTCTAACGACTTGTCTACGGTGCTCAAAAGTATAGGAGCGTGTCTCAATTCGCGACCACTTTGCCCTCTCACAGCTGACGCGGACGAACTAGGGCTGCTTACGCCGGCCCATTTCTTGATTGGTGACTCGGTGCATGCTCCTCCGGAATTTCGCCCGCAGTCTAAGTCCTTCGCAGAGCCGATTCTAATTCTAAAGGGACTGGCTGGCGCATCTAGAACAGAAGCCCAAGTGGTGCTGTGAGGCTGAAGGCCTTCAGTTAAACGACCTCGTCTTCATCAAGGACGACCGATTTCCGCCATCACAATGGCTACTGGGTCGCGTCGTCGAGTTGCACCCAGGGACGGATGTGTTGGTCCGGGTGGTGACACTCAATACCAAGCAAGGACGATTGAAACGTTCGGTGTCGAAACTTTGTCGACTGCCGAACTGATCCTAAGCGACTTCAAATAGCCACCACTTTAATAATTAAATCTTTTCTTGCGCACACTTCTTGCTTACTTTCCCATACTAGATATTCTGCCCACTCAACTTCTGGACGGACCGGACAAGCGAATGTTTTTCATGCTAGATCTAGCATTGGCGGGCGGCATGTTAAGTTTACTGCTGGGATCAGTTGATTGCTTCCGCATTTTGGGACGATGCTAATAAGAGGGCAGAGGCAATCGGCTTCGGTAAACGGCAGCAGCGAAAGGGCAGCAGGCTTACTGCCGTAGTTAAGTACTCTCAAAATTATTCTTCAGGCCTATCGGGCCATAAGATGCATTGAAGACACATGACGATACATTTTGCACACGTCGCCGCACAATGCAACCTTTAAAAATTTAAAGTGAAGCAAGGTAGTGAAGCTGAGAAGAGGGCAGAGGCCAACAAGGAATGAATTAAGAGGAATGAATACAAGGGGACACAACTTTTCACAGTTTATACATCCCTTTACAATGTTGATTTGCGGACCATCAGGATCAGGAAAGAAGAAGAGAAGTGGAGAATACAGAGCCAAATAATAATGTTGAGTACTATAAAGGTGTTCCTGAGGTAAATTAAAACGAAACTAATGAACCCATTTTTTAATATTGGATGACTTGATGTTGGGGTGCTTTTATTAAAAAACTATGTGATCCCTTTTAAAAAGAATCACATAGGAATTTATCAATAATAGTTGTAACTCAAAATAGTCATCGCATACACAGAATATTTTATTATTTAAAAAGCCTCGTGATAAACTACCTGTTCAATGTTTAGAATGACAACTTGATCCTGAAAATCCAACTCAGTTATTTAGAACATATAAGGAAGTAACGGAACATAGTTCCTACTAATTGATCTTACTCAAGGAATCAAAGATCTGTTAAGATATAGAAAATTAGACAAAAATGGTTTAAAAAAAGAATATAAATCGCTTGAAATCGAACAAACATATATTGTATGTGCTGAAAAAGGCCAACAATAATGCATTGCGATATCTCATGTCCAAAGCGTTCGCTAAGCTCTAAGGGAAAAGTTCTTATTCAGAAGGGTGATTCCCTATCTATTTTAATTAGTTCATTGCTTTCCGGAATTTTTGGAATAATTAATAAAAATTACCGGGGAAATGGACTAATATATATAACTTTTTTTCACAATTTTATATAACAATAAAATAAGTGATACTGATAAATGGATTAAAATAGAAAACATAATAAATCATGTAACTTAGAAATATTGATTCAGAATCACCTAATACTTCAGAATCAATAATAAATTATAAAGAAGTACTACCAAAAAATTATGTCTTTAAAAATTTAACAACTAATAATTATGAAGGAGACCTTAAGACAGAGGAATTGTCAAAGTGGTCAAACGAAACTCTTTTCCACGTCTTAAATATGTGTCTGGAAGTGAAAGTGAAGTACTACAAATCAAATAGTTAAAAACAAAATTAATTGGATTTCTTATTAATAGTGCTCAATATAAATAATAACAGGAGGAAACGATATAGTCGAGTGGCTCGACTATAAGATACCCGTTACTGTTTTACACAATTTTAAAATAGTTATTTTGCTAGTGGAAGTTCCCAAAGTAACTGATAGTGACGACACTGCCCATGTGAGGCCTTTTATTTTATTTATTTATTTATCTAAGGCTAACAATTAGTTAAAACTAAGAGCTAAGAAATGGCTAGGAGCAATAGCAGATAGGGTCTTCAGCTCGGCTTAAGTTAGAATATGGCTTGTGAATGTTTGGCTTATGAGTATATACAAGATATTACTATGGATTACTATTTACATTTTATTTATAAAAAATTTGATTTAGTTAGATTTGGGAAGTGATATGGGAGTTGTTTAGGAATTTGAGGATGTTTAAAGAGTTTGTATCTGTGGGGTTAGCAATGGTGGTGATTGGATCAGGATTATTGAGGAATAAGGATCTTTGCGTGGAAAGGGAGGGGCAAGAACACATTGTCGGAGAAAGCATGTTGAGGAACTGAGAGTGACGTCACTGCCCATGTGAGGCTTTATTACCTACATTTCTTCATAAATATCGAAATAATGTTCGGATTTAAAAAATCTTTGGTAAATCGATAGATATTAACAGAAATAAGTTATGCATGGTCAAACGAAGGCATTCATAATAATATTATAGACGACACAGTTTTCCGCGGCATGTGGGCGTTACAGTGGGCGTGGCGGGATAACTTGATATTTACTTGATATTTCCAGTTATATTTTGTAGATCTTTGATGGTTATTCTTGATAACGCATCAGCTACATAGTTGTCTTTTCCCTTCATATATTCCACAGTGAAATTATATTCTTCCAGCTCAAGTCGCATGCGCGTTAGCTTAGAGCTTGGATTAATCATTGAAAACAGGTAAGTTAAAGATCTATGATCAGTCTTGACAGTGAAATGTCTACCATAAACATATGGTCTGAAACTAGGTATTGCCCAATGATTTGCTGTTAATTCTTGTTCTGTTGTACTTTTATTACTTTCGCCCTTAGTAAACGATCTTGATGCTTAAGCAACTGGAAGTTGAAGTCCATCATGGTTTTGAGTTAAAACCGCTCCACATGCTTGCTTACTTGCATCCGTTATTATGCAAAACTCTTTGCTGAAATCTGGGTATTGTAATAAATTCGGATTTATTAATGCCAATTTAAGATGTTCGAAGGCGTTCTGGCAAACAGTTGTCTTCTATCTTGTATCGCTGTCCGCATCATGAGGGACTGGGTAATTCTTGATGTCGTCATATTTTTTGTCATCTGGCAAGATTCCTCCATCAGTGGATTTATGTCCCAGAAAAGTGACTTCATGCATGAACAAGAGGAAACGCTATAGTCGAGTGCCGCGACTATAAGATACCCGTTACTGTTTTAGTGGAAATTCACAAGGCGCCACCTATTGTCAGAAGAAGTATGTTGAGTGTGCTTATAGTGACGTCACTGCCCATGTGAGGCCTTATAACCTTAATTTCTTTATAAATAGCGAATGTTCCGATTTGAAAAATCTTTGGCAAATAGATAGATATTAACAGAAATAAGTTATACAAGGTCTAACGAAGGCAATCATAATAATATTATAGACCCCACAGTTTTCCGCGGTTTGTGGGCGTTAGCGTGGGCGTGGCCGGATGCAACTTCATGGAAAGTTGCAGAGGTATCTCTTAAATACGTGTTCCTAAGCAAAATTTTGTAGCTTTTATAGTTTTTGAGATTTTTGCATTTTTGTTTTTCGGGTTTTGGGGGCGTTAGAGTGGGCGTGCCTTGATCGGAAAAAACAATTTGCATTGAGAGCATCATAAAAACCTAAATGCTTAATCTGAACTTTCTATCTTTTACAGTTACCGAGATATCAGCTTTTCTAGAAAATGCGAAAACAGTCTTTTGAGCCTTGTGGGCGTCTGAGTGGGTGTGGCCGGATAGTAGTACCACTATAAGATGCGCTGGCACCTTAAGATTATACTTTCTGAATTTCAACTTTCTAGCTCCAATAGTTCCTGAGATTTCATCAATTTTAGTTTTTTACGATTTGTGGGCGTTTGAGTTTGGCAGGATGCTGTAATAAACTTGCACTGTCCCGAGACCTCAAGAATCTTCATGGTTAATCTGATCTTTGTATCTGTTATAGATCCTGAGACGGACAGACGGACATGGCTCAATCGACTTCGCTATTGATCCTGATCAAGAATATATATACTTTATAGGGTCGCAAACGCTTCCTTCTATCTGTTACATACTTTTCAACGAATCTAATATACCCTTGTACTCTACGAGTAACGGGTATACAAATTAGCATTTTTCAGGATGTAACTTAAGGTTGTATTCCCTACATTTCTCAAAAACATCAGTTAAATTTTTAAGCAAATGTTTTTCGGAACAACCTATAACTATTAAGTCATCCATATAAAGGAATGCTTGTAAAGGTTTTAATCCATCAGAATCTGTGTAACTATCTTTATCTGTGTATACCGCTGAAATAGTAAGATTATTTAAATCTTCCTCTTCTATTTTGGGGTTTACCTCTTCTAATTTTATTTCGTTCGTGTCAGCTGATTCTGGGTCAGGTGCAGTGTCTACTGCTATGGGAGTGTTTAGAACATTCACTATTAATATTTCTAAACTAAATTTTTGTTTAACCAATATTAAATTAGATCGTAGTCGTATCAGAAGTTTAGATACCTGAGACAAATGATCTTGATTCAATCTCTCCCTGTAACCATGTATTAGTATTCACGCTTCGTTAAAGTTCTCTACTAATATTTCAACATGTTTTCTGACTGTGTTCTTCTGGATTGGTCTATTCTGGGTTAGTGACTTATACGATTTGTCAAAATTTGCTTTGATATTGTTTATTTCTTTGTACAATTCATTCCAATCCATTATATCAATATTATTCGATTCTACTTTGTTTATGACATTGGCAGTGGAATCCACTGTTTTTATATCCAAAGTCATGTAGGTGGTACATATACCTTTATGATATAATATGGAATATAAATATTGTTTTCTATTGAGGATTGCTTATTGCATTACCTCTCATCTATCTTTACAGGTTTCTACCTATTGTTTTGCATAGCTTTACGGGATACACGACTAATTGGGCAGAGAAGGTTTCGCTCAATTTTACAATTTAAATTATATTATATAAAAAAAATATGCATCGAAGTGCAAACCAAAAAAATATGCAACGCAGTGCATGGGTTAATCTTGTGTCCTCTGCTGCGACGTTTGTTCTGATGTTCTTTTCGGTCCGCGACAGCTGGTCGTCGCCGGCTTGGTTTTGCTGACGCTCCCTCGAAGGAGCAGGTGCCGGTCGTGCCTCCCACGCTTGGTATCTGCTGCTGTTGTCCTGGACCTATGGGCTCAGGTGGTGCCGGCAACTTCGCACAGGCAACTTCTCCCACGGAGGTGTAAGAGGTAGATGGCCTCTCACACTAGTTGTTTTTCGCTGTGCATGTATATTTACAGTGCACACTGCTTAGTGGCCCTGGGCAGTCGGCGGGGCAGCGGTCCTTCCTCCTCGGTATTTCCTTAGGTGTTGGAGGCTTAGTTTTTTTTTCGTTAATTAATTTTGTAACTGTGTGAGTTGTGACTGGTGTCTTAGGCTTTTTTATATTTGACTTCAGAAAGTCAAGTTCACTTTGCAGCTTTACAGCTGTGGCCCATGGCGGGGGTGGTATTTTTGTATTTAATAGCCACTTCAAGTGCTCTATTCTTTTTTGTATTTTCTTTTGTACACCAGCCCGTCCCATCAAACTCTACTCACCCAGATTTAATTTTTATACCCGTTACTCGTAGAGAAAAAGGGTATACTAGATTCGTTGAAAAGTCTGTCCGTCCGTCCGTCCGTCCGTCCGTCCGTATGAACGCTGAGATCTCAGGAACTATAACAAATACAAAGTTCAGATTAATCATGAAGATTATTGAGGTCCCGGGACAGTGCAAGTTTATTTCAGCATCCTGCCACGCCCACTCAAACGCCCACAAATCGCAAAAACCTAAAATTGCTGAAATCTCAGTAACTATTATAGCTAGAAAGTCAGAAAGTATAATCTTTAGATGCCACCGCATCTTATAGTGGTACCACTATCCAGCCACAGCCACATATACGCCCACAAGGCTTAAAAGACGGTTTTCGGATTTTCTAGAAAAGCTGATATCTCGGTAACTGTAAGAGATAAAAAGTTCGGATTAAGCATTTAGGTTTTTATGATGCTCCCAATGTGAATTGTTTTTTTCCGATCAAGCCACGCCCACTCTACCGCCCACAAAGCCCGAAAAACCAAAAATGCAAAAATCTCGAAAACTATAAGAGCTACACAATTTTGCTTAGGAACGCGTATTTAAAAGATGTCTCTGCAACTTGCCACGAAGTTGCATCCGGCCACGCCCACTCTAACGGCCAACTGTGTGCGCGGAAAACTGTGGCGTCTATAATAATATTATGAATGCCTTCGATTGGAGTTGTATAACTTATTTCTGTCAATCTCTATCGATTAACCAAAGATTTTTCAAATCGGATCATTATTTTGCTATTCATGAAGAAATTTAAGTTATAAGGCCTCACATGGGCAGTGACGTCACTATCAGTTACTCAGCATTCTTTCTCCGACAATAGGTGGCGCTTGGGGAATACTAGCAAAATAATATTTTAAAATTTTGTAAAACAGTAACGGGTATCTTATAGTCGCGGCACTCGACTATAGCGTTTCCTCTTGTTTTTTTTTCATACACACGCCATTACACCTCTTTTTCAACTTCGAGCTCTCCCGGTCGGTCCTTTGACAGCCTCGTGTTATCCCAAGTCCAGCGTGAATGAGTTACGTTAATATCCTGGTGCACAAGATATTATATATTTATTCTCCAGATTTCTGGATTCCTTCTGCTTCTTCCTCTTGTTGAGCAGGCGCAACAGGAGGTTAGACTCCGGGCAGAATTTGAAGCTTAAGTCAACTCCCTTATTATGCAGTTACAAGCCGTGCGCGTAGAGCCCCCACAAGTTTATTTCAGCATCCTGACACGCCTACTTATCTGGTCACGCCTACTGTAACGACTACAAACCTCGGAAAACTGTGGCGTCCATAATATTATTACGAATGCCTTCGTTTGATTTTATCTAACTTATTTCTGTCAATATGTATCGATTTATTAAAAATTTTTCAAATCGGAACATTATTTCGCTATTTATTAGGAAATGTAGGTTATAAGGCCTCACATGGACAGTGACGTCACTATCAGTTACTCAACATACTTTCTCCTGGGGCTTTGGAAATTTCCACTAGCAAAATGACCATTTTAAAATTGTGTAAATTAGTAACGGGTATCTTATAGTCGCGGCACTCGACTATAGCGTTTCCTCTTGTTTTAAATAATTTAAGACAGCAACGGGTATCTTACGGTTCTTGTTCTTGTTGTTTTTGTTCTTGATATTGTGCTATAAAAAATAAACAATTATTTTATTGAATATTTTATTTTTATTTCTTTATAAAACTTGTACGTTGCATTATTAAATTGGAATTTGTTCATTTTTTAACTGTTTATATTCTTATTGCAATTTAACTTTTTCTAAAGATTTTTTTGAAATTTATTTAAGTTTTTAATTTTTTTTAAATTTTTTGTATATGTTGTAGATTCACTTGAATTTTCTTCTGCCTCTGGCTGCTCTCGGAGCTGCTTCAAGCAGTAACGTTTTCTGGCACGTGGCATGATCTATTCCGTTCCGCTTCTCAACTACGAATGATCTCAATCAATGCTACCATTTTCACATAAAGTTCGAAGAACTTTCCGCTATTTCCTTTTAAAGCGGCCACTCACTCACACCAGCGCACAGACTAACGTTGACGACAGAAACTGTCTCCTCGATTTGGAGAGCGGACAGAGGAAGCGTTTCCGACCCTATAAAGTATATATATTCTTGATCAGGATGTATGGCGAAGACGATTGAACGATGTCCGTCTGTCTGTCTGTATGAACGCTAGGATCTCAGGAACTATAAGAGATACAAGGTTGAGATTAACCATGAAGATTCTTGAGGTCCCTACGCAAGGTTATTACAGCATCCTGCCACGCCACTCTAACGCCCACAAATCGCAAATATCGGAAATCGCTGAAATCTCAGGAACTATAAGAGCTAGAAATTCAGAATGTTTAATCTTTAGATGCCAGCGCATCTTATAGTGATACTACTATCCGGCCACACCCATACGCCCACAAGGCTCAAAAGACGGTTTTCGCATTTTCTAGAAAAGCTGATATCGCGGTAACTATAAAAGATAGAAAGTTCGGTTTAAGCATGTAGGTTTTTTTTGATGCTCCAAATGCAAATTAATTTTTTCCCATCTAGCCACGCCCACCCTAACGCCCACAAAACACGAAAAAAAAGCAAACTATAAGAGCTACAAAGTTGTGCTTAAAAATAAGTATTTAAGAGTTTCCTTTTCGCCACGCCCACTCTAACGCCCACAAACCAAGAAAAACTATGGCGTCTATATTATTATTATGAATGCTTTGGTTTGACCTTGTATAACTTATTTCTTTCTGTTAATATCTATCGATTTACCAAAGATTTTTCATTATTTTGCTATTTATGAAGAAATTTAAGTTATAAGGCCTCATATGGGCAGTGACGTCAGTATTACTTACTCAACCTTCTTTCTCCGGAAATAGATGGCGCTTAGGGAATTTTAACTATCAAAATGAATATATTAAAATTGTGTAAAACAGTTGTTTTATAATATAAAGTCATGAGATCCGTATTACCGTAAGTTCAAACAATATCAATTTAATTTTCATTTCATCAACAATCTCTGTTTTTCGCAAACAATTTTCATTTCCAGCTTATGAAACTTAACATTCTCTTATAGTCTTGCCTCGTCCAACCGGACATATAGCACATATAGCATATAGCATATAGCACACATAGCATATGGACATATGGACATATAGCACACAGTTAACTCGACCTAAAAACTATCAAATAAATTCAAACTGGCCAGTTCGTAGCACAGTTTGTCCTCCCGAAGACCACGTCTAGACCATAGAAAATGGCGAACCACATAACTCGGGCACGCACCTGTACAGAAAAAACATTAATCTTAGGGTGATTCGGAGATTTCGTCATCATTTACGTTTTCTCATTCCATGGAAACATCGCAACCCTCACTGGCGCGATCATCAGCATCATTTTCCATAACTTCATCATCATATTCTGTGGTAATCCCCTTCTCAGGCATACTTCTTAACAACTCGTGAGAATATTTATAAGTTCGGTTGCCTTTTTACGCTTTTAGTTTATGACGATCTCCCTTAAATTTGGGGTTTAACTTTGTCTGATGTCGCTCCTCATTTTTGAGTAGAACATGATCCCTAACTTTATGCCTTACAATAGTGGCTTTATTTTTATCAAATCTTTTCCAATAAGCAACTCTAACGGACTAACCTTTGTTACTCTGTAGGGCGTGCATTTAAGAGCCAATTGGATTTCATAGCGTCCTGCCAAGATCCCTTTCCTGTTTCAACAGCAGTCAGCATTGACTTTAGAGTGCTCATTACCCGCTCGACTTGGCCATGGGCCGACTAGCACATGTTGCGATTAAATGCAAACCTATCTTCTGTGCTGAGCAAAATAAACGAAACAAAGTACTCGCAAAGCTACGACCTTGATCAGAGATCAAACGGGAAGGAACACCAAAAACGGATTTCAAAGACCTCACTGACTTGATACAGCTTTCAGAGTCTAGTCTAGTGGTATGGAACAAATAGACGAACTTAGAAATGGCATAAATATCAGTGATTACATTTTTTTTTACTTTTCTATTTATTTATTGAATGTTCTCCCTTTGGAGACCATAAGTGTATCAAATCTTAAAACTAATTAATCTGACTAACAGTCATATGACTGATATTGTACTATAGGGACGCAAAAGTTATTGCTGGCTTGGCAGGTCGTTGCATTGTAGACGGGATCGGCTGGGAACCCTAGTCATGCTTCTTGCGAGGCGATTGGGGTGTATGGAGAGTTCTTCATTGTAGGAAGCTTTTTGTTTGCACCTTACTGCGAAGGTTCTTTTGTATAGATACGACTCAAGAAGCTTATGAGTGTATCCAGGCAAATGTGTTTTATTTTTGTGCATGAGACCATCTTGCCATACTCGATCAAAGGCTTGACGTACATCGAGGAATATTGCGCTGCAGTATTCCCGATGCTCAAAGGCTGTGAGAATTTCTGATGCTATTCTGTTTACTTGCTCAATTGTTCTATGGTTTTGACGGAAGCCAAATTGATGAGCGGGAAAACCATTGACCTTTTTTTAACAACTTAGACAAACACGATAATAGACTGCTTGGTCTGTAGGATGAGGAAATTGTATGGTCTTTTCCGGGCTTGGGTACATAATGACAATAAATTTTTTCCATTTTTTTTGGATAGTAGCCGAGTGTCATGATCCCATTAGAGAGCTTACAAATAACCTCAATGGCAGAGTTTCGAAGTTCGATTCTCAAGGCAGGCTCCTCTTTTCTAAGACTAGCCGTTCAATTTGCAGATTAGTTTTGAGTTGGTTGGCTTGCATCTCTCAGCCTTGTGGTGTTGCGATAGTGGCTGCCTCCACGAATACTTCTTCAAGAGCATCGGTAGAGCAGTAAACGTCCGATTCGGGGTTACATTGTGTGAGCTTACATACTTTTTGTATTTTAACCAGTTGGTTCTGTGCGACGTCAGCCTGTGGGGGTCATATGTAGTTTTTGTGCTTTGAAGCAGAGTTATTTACACTGGCTAATGGTCTGACGACAGGTCCGAAAGCGCTTATTAAATTGCGGGGAATGTTTTTTGTCACCGCAAAGTCTATTAGGTCTGGGACTTTCCTCAGGTCTGATGGCCAGTATGTGGGTCTGCCAGGGGAAACGAAGTCTAAATTGTTGTTCGGTTTTATGATTGCATCGTATAATTGCCTTCCTTTGGGAGTCACGAGGAGTGATCCCTAGTGCGTGTGTTTGGCATTATAGTCCCCTGCGGCTATAAAACAATCTCCAAGCGGGTTATAGAAGTCCATGAATTGTCCTTCAGAAATTGTAAAGCGAGGTGGGCAGTAGGCAGCGGCTATGGTGAGGTTTCCGTTGCCTGACTGCACTTGAAAAAAACTTCGGTGAAAGTGGTGCCTGATGCGTTCCCTGATTAGGATTCCTACTCCGACGTGGGCTTTTCCATCTGGATGATCTGTGCGGTAGAGAGTGTATCCTCTTACTTGGAAGTTGTATTTGTTTGCGTCGTGCCAGTAGCATAATGTCGATATGATTATCATTCAGAAACTGTGTTACTTCATGGTTGTGCCGAGAAACGCCATTGACGTTCCACATCGTTATTCGTAGATTTGCCATCTGTTATTTGGACTGCTTAGCTACAAGTAGCTGTAGCACCATGTTCTGCAGCCATGTTGCAGCCGTGTCGGAAAATACTTCCGGCGTCGTACGCGGGTAATTGTACAAAATTTTGGGTATTCTGATGACGCGTTGCTGTCACGGGCAGCCTTTGTAGTTTGCCGTGTGGTTACCTTGGCAGTTAACGTATTTTTTCTTTGCGGGGTCTTCTTTGTTGGCAGGGCAGTTGCCCAAATTGTGGAAGTCTCCACAAGCTACACAGACTGTTCGAAGTGAACAGTAAGCCCTGGTGTGCCCATACTCCTGACAATTTGTGCATTGCACTGGGCCGTATCTTTTATGTGGCTCTTCCACGGCTTCCAATTCTTCGGTGCAATAAGTATTGCAGATTATAAATGGGATGCACTTCATTTTTCTTCAGGACTTTGCTGTCTGCCTCAAGCTCGACCCTGAAGAGTGGTTGCGGCTCTTTTTTCCTGTTCCCAATATTACCAACGTTTTTTGCAGAGAACCCCTTATTCCTTGAGAGCATCGATAACTTCCTCGGTGGTTACGTCGTGCTCGATTCCTTTTATTCTACTTGCAAGCCCTTGCTGCTTTTAAGTTGGTACGTGTAGTAGCTTTTCCTAGCTTCCTCCAGGTATTTGGAAACAGCTCGGTACTGTTCTTGAGATTTGGTCTGAAGCTTGGTTTCATGGATATCCCCTTTTGTGAGCGGAACAACATGAAAGTGTCCGTCCCAAGTCAGCGCAATAATTTTGTTTTACCAGGGCGTTCGGGATTTTCTTCCTAATGTAACTTGGTGGGGGCTTAGGATTCGGTTGGGTCTCCTGAGCCCGTTCTGGTTCAATTTCTGCTAGGAGCGCAAATCTATTGATGTTAGAATTCCCGGGTATTTTATTTTCAGTTTGGACAGTTTTGACTTGTTACATACGGCGTTATTCTGCAGGCTGAGCTTACGCTTGATATGAAAATACCGATCAGGTCCGGTTTGTATGGCCGAACCCGCTTGCTGAGTTTTGTTCTGTTTTGGTTAGTTGTCGTAGTTTTTGTTGGTTTAGCTTGCGATGAGAGAATTGGCTGGAGAGCCGACGATAACGTAGACGCAGTTGTTGTTGTATTTGCAGAAACGGTGGTTACCGATGACAACGTAGAAGAGATTGCCCAAGCTGACGTTAGTGCATCGATCGTGGAGAGGGTGGAAGGGCATTGTGAGCTCCAAGACTGAGTAACGGCAACTCTGCTTGGGGTTAGGAGTCGGGGCGACAGAGAGCAGACGTCTTCGGTCGCGGTCAAATACATTGGATTTGGATTTTTAAGATTTTCTGACACTGGGTTTCGAGAGAAAAGGTCTACATGAGCCGTTCTGTCACCTGCTCTGTGCTCAATATTGAATTTAAAAAGCTGCATATACGACCACCACCTTTCAACTTTTGGAGTTAGTTCAGCTTTAGTTTTAGAAGCCTTGAGCGAGTTGCAATCCGTATAAACTGTAAAGTGACGACCATGCACCTGCATGGCGGAAGTACTTCATTGAAATGTATACTGCAAGCGTTTCCAACTCATATGAGTGGTAACGCGATTCGGCGGGCGAAGGCCTGTTGCTAAAATAATCAATCACTCGAGGTTTTTTCTCAACCTTATGCAACAAAATTGCCCCATAACCGTCAGCACTTGCGTCAGTATGAAGCTCAATCGGAAGAAGTGAGTCGAATATAGTGAGTACGGGTTCCTTTGTCAAGATGGAAATTACTTTTTGCCGTATTTGTTCATACGTCGATATGTTCTTGGAAGTTAATGCATACAGCGGCTTTAACAGCTGTGAGAACTGAGGAACAAATTGCCTAAAATAGGAAACAAGACCAATGAACTGTCTCAGCTGTGTTACGGACTGTGGGGGTGGCAGATCTGTCAAAGCTTTTATTTTCCTTGGATTGGGTCTTATTTCACCTGCTTTAACTTCAAATCCCAAAAATTCAATACAAGACTTAAGAAAAAAACATTTTGTGATGTTAAAAGGAAAACCGGACTTAGTAAGGGTTTGCAAAACTACTTCAAGTCTTTCGAAAGCTTCATCTTTGCTAGCGCCTTTTAAACTACCTATCTGATCTGAAATAAGTGGCTAGGGATACTTATCGGAAACAGTGTTCGCATTTAATTCCCTATAGTCGACACAGAGACGGTCAGTCCCATTTTTTTTCCTAACAAGTAACATCGGACTAGCGAAGGGAAAGGAACTATGTCTTATAATGCCCAAATACAATAGCTGTTTAACTGTTTAACACTGTAACTTGTTATTTTTCCTCTTCGCTTGATCTGTAGGGGCGTCTCTGAACAGTCTCGTTTTGGTCAATTAATCGAATATCTAATTGCCCTGTAGTCACTCGTCTTTGTGGTATGCCGTTTATAAACGAATCAGAATAATTTTGTAACAATAATATTAACCTATCTTTATCTTAGCCACACAGATTGGTATCAACATTGGCCAAGTCGGATATACAATCTGAAAGTAAAAAATTAGATGTAAGTTTGACACCGATACCCTGACTCAAAATTTCCCGCCCAATCAAAGCATCGTATTTGATGTAACTATCCTGAACTATATAGAAAAGAATTTGAAAGGAATGTTCGCAAATCATAACATTGGCCAAAATCTGTAGGGTGTTGCAAACCGTTTTAGTACTAATACCCCTTAAAATAACTACGTTATTTATTCTGGATCCAGACAGCTATAGCGCGACGGCTTCCTTGATGAGCGAGCACTCAGCTCCAGAGTCAAAACAAAATTGAAACGACTTATCAAATTATTGAAAAGTTTCAAGTGGTTCCAGTACAGTGCACAGACTGTCGTCTTTAACATAATCCCTCTTGACCGGCATTGGGCGCTCCTGACGATCCGGACACACGGTAGCAACGTGTCCTTCCTTACCACACTTAAAGCAGATAAAAGTGGAGCGATCTCGTGAACACACCAGACGAGCTACATTCCGCCTTCTTGTGACCCTCTTTGCCGCATTTGTGCCATCGAATTTTGAAGAATTTGGTTTTCTTATTAGCAGGGGCTGGCAGGCAGTCGCCAGAACCGCGGCTCGGACCGGCATCAAAAGAAAAAGCTTTTAATTCCGTTCTTCCATTCCGTTTTTAATCCTGTTCCGTTTAATTCGTTCCGAGAATTAACTTCTGTAGTAAAAGCCAAACGTCGCAATCGCTTTTCTATTCCAGCCAAAAGTGCCAAAGCAACTGAAACGGCAATTAGCTATACCGTTAGAGACTTCCATCTGGACATCAGGGTTGTAACTATTCTGCATCCATACAGTGACAATGACTCTCCCTCAGTTGGGCGTCTCCGTTCCGGCGAAATACTGCAAGAATAGCCCCCTGAACTGCGTCCATGTGATCCCAGGGTAGCGTGTTTGAGCAAGCCAATGTGACGCGCTTCCTTCCAATGAGCTGCTGAGAGCCATCTCGAGAGCACTGCCTTCCAGTCTGTTTTCAAAGAGAATGTAATCCACCGTTGCACTTCATGACTTTGCATCGGCGTATGCACGATCAGGGTTAAAGCTCGGCAATACAACGGATACTGCGTCATTCGGAACTCACTGCACTACTTTTATGAGTTCCGAGAAAGTACGAGTTTGTGATTCCAAAAGCAATTTCAGATTATTTTCACTTTCGGTTTCATGCCTGCGTAATCCCACTTCTGATGACGTAGATTCACTTGAATTATTATCTGCTTCTGGATGCTCTCGTAGCTGCTTCAAACAGAAACGTTTTCTGGCGCGTGGCATGATCTATTCCGTTCCGGTTCTCAACTACAACTCTTCTTGTGTGTCGTTTTCTTACTTCTTCTTCACACTGCAAAACATTAAGTTCTAAGGACATTCCTCTATTCCCTTTTGAAGCGTCCCTTAACGTTGACGACAGATACTGTCGCCTAGATTTGGAGAGCGAAGAAACAGCACAGAAGCACATGAAAATAAATGGGAAGCGGGGACAAATCAAAGCTAAATTTCGTTATAATTTTAATTTTCTAAATAATCTACGACGTATATGTTTTTAACTGACGAACGCATTTGCTTCCGAAAAAATGGCCCCAAAACAAAATGCAATTGTCCGATATACACCTCAAGCGCAAGTGAAACGGGTATTTCAGGACTCAGAATCAGGCAAGCAACAAGCATAAAGGTCAGAATATTTGCCTCTGAGACCCGTTCGCCTGAATCACTGAATCGACGATAAGTAAGGTTAGTTATCGAGTACGATATGCTAAGGACCTTTCGTCTGCCATTAAGATGTTCGAGCGAGAGTAGTTCGATCAAGACGAACACCATGTATTGATTAAAATTTTGCTGCTTTCCATTATGATAGTAGCATTGACTACAGTCTTCATCCAGCTGTGAAAAATGAAATGAAAAATGGATAAAATGTGCACGTATTGCAGCGCACTCAAATTTAAGAACGAAACGACAGGGATGTCTTGCGCCAGTGAAAAAGTCAAACTGTCAGAATGATATTCACCAAATGAACCACTCTTATCGTTGCTTTCAGGAGTACTTTAAAAAATTTTATTGATACAGAGGCAGAGAAAAATTATATAAAGCCCGTAAAGGATCTTAAAAACATAACGCCAGTAGCCTCATCATTTCGGGTGATTTCATTTCACGGGTTGTTCTTAGGAACAACTTCCCCATTTTTCATATTAGATAACAACATTTGACGGGATCATAGGCTGCGCCTTGCTAACGCAAGTGGGAGCCACCCTCAATATGCAAACTAAAAACATTTTGTATGGTTCCTTGTCTGAGGACGTGGAGTTTCTTGATTCCGACAATGTAAACTTTACCAACATAAATGACATAGTCGTTCCAGAGTCAGTAAAACAGGAGTTTATCAAAATGATAAAAAAAAAATCTAAAGTCCTTTGCAACTCAAACCTTGCCGTACAACACAAATGTTATGAACCCATTTTATTAAAGAAAGTGTCCAAAACCTCGGCTTCATAATAGCCCGAAACGGGGCTACAACTGACGCTGAAAAGGTAGCAGACATTAAGGAATACACAGAACCGACAAGATTATTCTCACTTAGATCATTCTTAGGACTTGCCAGCTTGTATAGGTGTTTAATAAAAGATTTCGCTACAATAGTAAGGCACTAACCAACCTCCTTAAGGGAGAAAACGGTTCCCTAAGTAAACACATGTCAAGGAAAATACCAATAAATTTTAACGATCAGCAAAGAGACGCATTAGATAGTCTTCGAAACATTTTGGCATCAGAAGATATCACCCTCGAATACCCAGACTTTAAGAAACCCTTCGATCTAAGGCTGTACTGCCGCAAGGCAAAAAACTCATAACGATGATTTCCAGAACCCTTAGATGACTACGGCGAAAAATTCATATACACTCCGGGCAAAGAAAATTTTGTCGCCGACTCCCTTTAGCGACAAAAAATTAAGGCCCTTCAAAGCGAACCCGAATCTGATTGTGCAACAGTTCACAGTGAAGAATCTAGCACTTATACGATAGAAACAACGGAAAAACAGTGCCTGTAAATGAAACTTTTTTCCCCTTCGGAGTCCACTCGCAGTATCTTCTATATATATAAAAATTACATATATTTCACAATTTACATACATTCTTACGTAAATCACCTTAGAAAATAAACAAAATGTCAAATTTAACTGTAAGAAAGGGCTGCCAGCTTAATTTCTAGACGTACAAACCAACGTACACTTATGTAGACACGTACAGTGTCATACGGTCATACATTCATTAGACCCGTTACTCGTAGAGTAAAAGGGTATACCAGATTCGTTGAAATATATGTAACAGGTTTCCGATCCTACAAAGTATATATCTTCTTGATCAGTATCAATAGCGAAATCGATTAAGCCATGTCCGTCTGTCCGTCCGTCTGTCCGTATGAACGCTGAGATCTCAGAAACTATAAGAGTTACAAAATTGGGATTAAGCGCAAGTTTATTTCAGCATCCTGCCACGCCCACTCTAACGCCCACAAATCGGGAACTATTAGAGCGTATCTTATAGTGGTACCATTATCCGGCCACAGCCACTCTTACGCCCACCAAGCTTGAAATACGGTTGCCCTTTTTGTAGAAAAGCTTATATCTTGGTAACTATAAATGATAGAACGTTCGGATTCAGCATGTAGGTTTTTATGATGCCCCCAAAAGCCAAAAAACGAAAATTGCAAAAATCTCGGAAACTATTAGAGCTAGAAAGTTGTGCTTAAGAATACGTATTTAAGAGATGCCACTGCAACTTTTCACGACTTTTCATTCTGTCACCCCTACTTTCCCGCCCACAATTCGCGGAAAACTTTGGTGTTCATGATATTATTACGAATGCTTCCGTTTGATGTTATATAACTTATTTCCAAAACTAACCAAAAAACTTAGTTACCAAACATTTTATTAACAGATATAAGTTTTACAAGGTCAAACGAAGGCATTCATTATAATAATATAGACCCCACAATTTTCCGCGGTTTGTGGACGTTAGAGTAGGCGTGGCCGGATGAAACCGAGTGGCAAGTTGCAGTGGCATCTCTTAAATACGTATTATTAAGCACATCTCGTAGCGTAAAACGGTATACTAGATTCGTTGGAAAGTATGTAACAGGTAGAAGGAAGCGTTTCCGACCCTATAAAGTATATATTCGTAATCAGTATCAATAGCGAAGTCGATTAAGCCATGTCCGTCTGTCCATCCGTCCGTCCGTCCGTCTGTCGGTCTGTCCGTCAGTCTGTCTGTCCGTATGAGCGCTGAGATCTTAGGAAATTAAGTATATTTAATCTTGAGATGGAAGCGCATCTTCCAGCCACACCCACTGTTACGCCCACCAAGCTCGAAAGATGGTTTTCGCATTTTGTAGAAAAGCTGATATCTCGGTAACTTTAAATGATAGAAAATATTAAGCTTCTAGGTTTTTATGATGTGAGAATTGGTTTCTTATCTAGCCACTCCCACCCTAACGCCCACGATTTCTGGAAAATCTTAGGAACTATAAAAGCTAGAAAGTTGTGATTTACATAAAGGAATCCATACTGCTATAGAGTCTTGCGGAGTGGTGAGGGGGCTCTTAATGTCAAATTTGTTAGTTAATGTTTTTTCGGGTACATTCATAAAAGGCCATTAATTAATAGGCCATTAAACATTACCAGAACCTGCAAAAAAACCTACATTCAAGCTCTTGTGGTTTCGTTACAAGAAATGCTGGGCTCTACCTATTCCCAGATGCGTCAGGCTATACGCTAAGATCTATGTCGAGAAAGAAGTTGAATAAATGTGCCTTTAGTTATTTATGATGTGTCGGGAGTCTCTTTAACTAAGTGAACTAAACTAAGTTGTTCCTTATAATAAGCGAATTTGTGCAGTAATAAACTTACCACTTAATATCATTAAAAAATGTTTATTTTCTATTTCTTACAGAGAAATAAAATCAGAAGAATTGCAAGAAGCAAAGAAAATTAAACTTGAATTAACGGATAGAAGTAAAGAAAATGAAATAATAAAACTTTTGAAAAAGCAAAATGATGACTTTTTTAAATTTCGTGATGAACTTAAAAAAATAATGAAAAAGATTGATATAGAGAAACTTTTAACGTGGAACAATCAACAGCCTATAACTGGTAACGCGGAAAGGTTATTGGATCAAGCCGCAGACTTGCTGACCTTTGGTGCTATTGAATCATGTTCTGAATGCGGCAGCTCACAGTTTATCTTTAATAAATCTGGATATATGTGTAACGGAAATATATCTGAGTGGAGCAAATGTTCAAAATTTTTAACCGATCCGACCAGATTAGCATGCAAAGTTCCAAAAGATCTTCAAATAACATATACCTTCTTAAATTTAGTACAAAAAAAACCAACTACACGAGTTTTCCGAATTGCTCCCAGAGAAAATAACTTTTGTAAAAATGAAATAACGAAGGAGAGCAGCGAATTAAATGGGTTAGTATACATTTTTTTAAATATTTATTTATTTTATTTGTTTATTTATCTAAGGCTTACAGTTAGTTAAAACTAGGAACTAACAAATGGCTAGGAACAATAGCATCTAAGGCCATCAGCTCTGTCAGTCTGTTAGTCTGTTAGTCTTTTGCTTTTATGTTTGGGTGCTGCGCTACGTAAACGTTTAGTAGAAAACACGACCTATGGCTGAGGCTGTCGAACGTGACCTGTCTTTTTAAAATTTCTATGTTTTCTATGGTTTTAATATTATGTCTGGTTATGTTTGGTTTGTCTTGGTTCTTTTATTATTCATTAACTGACTTTCCGTAATCTGATCCGCCTTTGGAGCAATTAATAGGTCGATTTTCGAATTATTTAATTTTTTAATACAAAAGTACTTTAATCATATATTAGTGTTTCTAGTTTGAGTTTATATGTTACTGTAAACTTAAGTACCTTATGATGCACGACATTCTTAGTTTGTTTTATAAACAAACATCGCAGATGGTCTTTTACCATGATGTTTTAGATTAATTCCAGAAACTTTAAAGGATTGACCTTGTGATGTGTTTTTGGTGATGCCAATTGAAGCCGGACCGAAAATCTTTTAAATCCAAGCGGCAAATTGGTTAGGATCATTGGTTTCCTCAGAATGAGAACATTGCGCCTTTAAATTTAATTACTTTTAATTACATTGCTCATCAATTTTTTAACCACCAATCGGGTACCGTTGCACAGTTTTGGTTGTTTTATATTTCGAAGCATGATGACAACGGAGCAAACTTTTAGGCGTAAATTGTGCGGTGGTAAGTCAGGCTCATCTATCCAAGGAGTTTAAAAATTGATTTGGATAGTTCGTGGTTTTATCTCCATTTGTGACGCAGTCCATAGATTTAAATGAGCATTCCGTTTCGTATTCCGTTTTCATTGGTATCGTTTCGGTATCTTCGCAGTATATCTTGCAATTACTGTTTGGAGGCACCAGAAAGTTAACTCATTGCTCCTCCAAAACATCACTAGTCATTCCGTTAATAATTCCATGTTCGGTAAAGTAAACTTTGGCCATTGCTGAATTTTGCCTAATATTATCCGTATGGCACCCTCCTAACAATGTGGCTGCTATTCCGAAAGAAGTAACTTCAACCGCTATGTTTGATCTCGAACAAACAGTGGATAAAATTATTCACATGAGGAATGTCTTAACGATTCCAACAGTCCATCCAAAATATAAATCACCGTTTCCATCGTCTATTGCCTTCATTAAAGAATCATAAACTTCCTTTTCATGGGAATTCAACAGCGGTACATGAAATTGAACTACTAAATCTAATTCCATTCATTTTCCTGTTTAAATTCTATATTAAATGCGTCTTGATTTCACGATTTGGTGCTGGCATTCCTAATCTGATTAATAAACTATCGCTTTTAAGGTAACACATGTCTTCGATCAAGAGTAAATTACGATTATGTATCTCCTCATTCACCTGAACATCGTGACTTCTGAAAGTGGCACGATTTAATGTAAAATATCTTCTGACATATTATCCTTATATTTGTGCCACAGGTCATATAGATTTGATGGAAAACAAGTCGAAATTTTGTTAGCGAATAAGGTTTGTATGGGTATGGGTATGGGTATCGTTTTCTAATAAGTCACTTCTATATATGTTGGGAATATTACACCATCAAAAATCCATAGTGTCCCAAATAATGCTGGTCAAGGCACATTTTCCAACAACAACCGCAAATAGAAACATTCGTCATTCTTTGGATGAACTGTACACATTAGTAGAGCATTGGTAAAACGATGCTTTGATGAAGCATTCCAAGTATTATAAAATAACGAGGGATCTCCTAGTAAAGCAAAGTTAGTGCAAACGGATCGTTTTGGCAGATCGCTAAAAGCATTGAAAGTAAAATATACTCGTTGACCATAACAGTAGGATGACGTTCGTGAATAGGAAATGGGGAAATAGGCCAAGTCGCTACAAGTTACATAAGACCAATTTGATAGCGTGAAATTTAATCGTTAGTATTTAAGGATTGCAATCCAAAAACCGCCATATCGCTTTACACACACATATTATGGACTTCACTGAATGCTAATACCTAACGTTGCGATGTATCTTAAACGTTTTAAAAATAAGTGGCCAATATAAAACAATCCAATGGTTGTTGACAACGAAATCCATTCTTTTCATTACTTTTATCGTTACTAGTGACGGTCTCCGTGATAAATTTCCGTGGATATCGTTTAGAACACTTTTCATCGACCATGCAAGGTGATTGGGGATTAACAACATCATGGCAGGTTGAATTTTGACGAATCATATATTCGTAATAATTCGTTTCGCTACCATTCTTTATAGTTTCTTCACCTAAACAGTAGATTTTCATACGTAAATGTTATGCAGGATTAATTAAAGGTTACTAGTCATTTGTCTAATAAATGAAAGAAATTATGATATTGATACGCGCCACTCTTAAAAAACCTGACAAACGCATGATGTTCATAAAGACGTTTCTGCTTTTGAGGAATTGATCGCTTTATTCCTGCATTTATCTCTCCACGTCGATCGATTTGTTCTTCCATGTTGTAAAACATTTGTACAAATTCATGCTGTGTGGTATTAAAGACACAATTCGATGATGAATACGACCATATATCTACAAAATGAAAACAAGTCAGTATTTTATACACTTTTTTCGGTGTATGAGTATAGTGAGCGTAATAAATATATATACCTTTATTGTCGGTTCCAGATGCCGTCATTTGGACGTCCGCTCAAGTGGCGGAGTCAACAATGGTCATTTACCTTTAGCACTAAAGCAGCATAATCCTGGCGTTTCTCCGAAAAACTTTAATGGACCACAATACTTGCAAACAACGTCCATTTGCCCAGTGCAAACGCTAGGATGCAAGCTAAAATAATTGCTGTAATCGTATCGAAACGATGCTCGATTCAAATGCTTCCTTACGTTGCTCTTGTGACTGAGAAGCACGAAGTCGAGCCATTCTAACGCGGTGCTGTTCACTCCTATACTCGTTGGCCATTCTCTAGGTGCACCACCAAATGCATTACAGTAAGATGACGTTCGTGAATAGCAAATGGGGAAATATGCCAAGTTGCTTCATTACAAATTACATTACGACCAATTTGATAGCGTGAAATTTAATCGTTAATATTTGAGGATTGCATCGGGGCATCGGCGAATTGGCACAAGGCTAAAATGGCACACGGCCCTCCACTGATTAGCCGACCGCCCAGCCAGTGTCTAGGATAAATCTTTGGTTGGTGTCTTGACTGAGAAACCCTTTTCGGGTATAGGTCATAGGATTCCAAGATCATTACATTACGTTCGTAAATTATTCCGTTTTCCCCAAGTGCTCACTACTACCCTAAAAAGGCAAAAATTTCGGTAATTGGGGGTCGCCATATAGACCCTCTCTACAAAAAAAAAAAAAAAGTGTGTTTCTGTCATTAAAAGCATTTTTCAAGCCCTTTCCAGGGGTATGCATACGATTGTAAGTTAAAAACTCCAACTTTTCATTAAAACGCTTAAAAATAAATCTTCACACCTCCGCGCACAAGCAGATATCAGCACACACTTGAGGGTTGGGGTGAGTTCGCACCTCCACGCACAAGCAGACCTGAGCGCACACTTGAGGGTAGGGGTGAGTTCTCAGGTGGACTCATCCAAGAGATAGCAAAGGGTCATGTCTTCCAGAAAACCAATAGAGGGAGGATCTTATAGAATACCTGACTCAGGCGCACACATACATACCGATTATCCGTTAATACAAGTATTTAACATTTTCAAATCAAGTCAGCTGTATTATAATCAGCCTATGTCCTATGTTCTAGCTACTTTCAGCTTAAGGCTTTAGAAATTTTAAATTGGTTCACGATCGAATGGATGTGCTGGCAACGTGGTTACAAGTAAATATATATATATATATATATAAAGGTAAAAGGTAAAATGTTTATTTCATAACGATAGTGCATGACGGTTTCTGACAGTTATTTCCCACACACCTGTATTTACATTCGTGGAACCATTGGGCATCGTTCTTATCAAGTGAACTTAGAAAGGGAAAATCTTTCTTACACGGAGATTTTGCAATAACTATCCCGCTGTCCGTAGAAACCATTAAATAGAATATTTATTACACTTGTCATTTCTTCCGCACACACCGATATTTACTTTCACTGAACTCTTAGGCCTCATTATCATCATCCGTTAATTTGTTCGCCATCCTTGTCTACCTTATCCTTCAATACCATATCACTGGCGTCTGGGGCTCCTATGTATACTCAAAACCAATACGATTGGTTCTAGGAGTTAAACATACCTGTATGCACTCCCTATTGGTAACATTAGGTGAATATAGTCTAGAGACTTTATAAATGACACCACTCGAATTGCTCAGAATCAGTTACTCAACGCCTCAGAACTACATTAAAAGTCTCGGTGCTTTATTGTGATTATCTTTATCATTTTCGTCGGTTTTTAAAAATTATAAACAGTGTTTACAAATAATATATATATACAAATACATTACAAATATTATAAAAACTTAAAAACTACATCCTTTAAATCAAAAATGGAGTCTACAATTGCATGTGATTTGTGTTCTATGGTTGTGAAGATGTGTGAGTTTAGTGAGCACTATGCCAAGTGTTCCAAACCTCGGAATGCCTTCGAGGTTTTAATGGCAAGATCTAAAACAAGATGTGACTTGTGCTACCGTATAGTCCCCAACTATAAATTTGACGAGCACTATAAGAATTGTGAAGGACCCCAAAATGCATTCAGCATTTTAATGAACAAGAAGGATAAAGGAAAACAACAGGAACCAGCTATTGTTTGAGACGATATTCCCTCAACATCAGCAAATGCCCTCAAGCGGATAAGAATGGATGAGGGTAAGGAACCAAATAGTCCTACAAAAAAGCTTAAGATTTCGGGATATACATAAGAGCAAAAAAGAGAAATTTTATGCCATACTTGTGGTATCCAGTATCTTGAGTCAAGGGAACGTCAGCATATGCTTACCGATTACCATAAGAATGCTTCGGTCCGAGAAGATGTAAATTATAAAAATATTTCACAAATTGTCACAAAATGTCCAAACGAAAATGTAATTGACTTAAATGATTTTTATCAATTTTGTCAAACAAATTTACTTAAAATAATTGAGGATTGCATGTCAGAATATAGAGCAATCAAATTCTCGTAAGAGTGTACGGGACTTATATGAAACAAATAGATGACGGAGAAACCGTTGAAACCAGGAAACACTTTGGAACGGCATATAGATCGGTAAAATGTTTATTTCATAACGATTGTGCATGACCGTTTCCGTTTCCTTTTAAGTCTTAAAATAAATATTTATTTCAATTGACGGTGTTCTGACCGTTATTTCCCACACACCTGTATTTACATTCGTGGAACCATTGGGCATCGTTCTTATCAAGTGAACCTAGAAAGGGAACATCTTTCTTACACGGAGATTGTGAACGAACTGCTGTCCGTAGGAACCATTAATGAAATATTTATTACACTTGTCATTTTTCCTGACCAGTCTTCCGCACACACCGATATTTACTTTCTCTGAACTCTCAGGCCTCATTATCATCATCCGTTAATTTGTTCGCCATCCTTGTCTTCCTCATCCTTTAATACCATATGACTGGCGTCCGGGGCTTCTATGTATACTCAAAGCCAATACGATTGGTAGGGAGTATGCACTTCCTATTGTTAACATTAGGTGAACATAGTCTAGAGACTATATAAAGGACACCACTCAAATTGCTCAGAATCAGGTACTCAAAGACCTCAGAAATACATAACTTTGGATCTTACTGTTGAATTTTATAATTCTTTTGAGGCTGATAAGACCCTCGTTAACCAACCTTTCGGTATAAACGTTAAAGTGATCGGGTTAGATGAAATCGATGACCAGGACTCCGATGTGGATTGAGGATTGAAGATTCTGAGTCGGACGGCGCATTGGATCTCAACGATGAAGACACCGTGGACCGATACCTACGAGAAGTATTTGAACCACCCTCATCGTCAACTCAAACCAGTCCATCAGAATTGGATTCTTAAGGGTTAGAACCCTTCCTTTGAGTAAGGATACCCAGGAAGTTCTAAGAAAACTTATTCAGCTTGAACAAACCGAAGAGCAATATAAGAATATGCAAACGTTTAATTTGGATGAGTCTGAGCCTAGCCTGTTTCCAAATGATGATCACATTTTTAATGAGATAATTGAAAATGAACCACAGACAAAATATCAACAACTTATGGATAACGGACAGGATAGTGTTTTAATGGATGTTCTCTTAAGACTAGATTCCTAATATTTTTATATTCGTATAAAAACATTATGAAATAAAAACACGTTATATAAATTCATTATTTAAAGTTCTTGTTCTTTATTAGATATTTCTCTTTCGTTTTATTTATACTTTTTAATTCAGCATCGTGCATCAATGTGATGTGCATATTAAAATCGTCTCGCAGCCAAAATTTCCGAACATCAGTACAGAAATAACAGTAGTAATAAAAGGACTTTGACTTCGTATAGCTAAAGTTGTCTACTTTTAAGGTATGAACTTTTAGACTGTTTCGCGTAGTAAAAGATTTTTAGTCCGAGCATAACTCACAATGAAACTTGCCCATTTTGATGTGAAACTGAACTGAGTTTTTTATAAAAAATACATATATTTTAAAGGGTTTTAAATGAAAAACTGTATATATAATATATACATATATATAATGTGTACATGAAATAGTGTAATAGGTATATTCATTCATGTATAAAAGACCATGTAATTCATGTAACAAATTAGTATTCAACGACTAGTGACTAGAACACCACGACTCCAATCTCTAACCAACAAAAAATGGTATATAAACACTTCTTTATGAATACAATCCTTCATAATCTACTTATTCCTCATAGGATTTCTTAGAGACCCTAAATGAATCAAAACCTGTTATTGGTTATACGAAAATTGAAGATCTATGTATTGGGTTTGACTATAAGATCACCGGATGTAAATTAAGGAAAACACCTGGAACTAAAATATGCCTTTATTTAGCCAATAAGGAAAATGAGGATATTTGGATATTTCTACCAAAAAGTTATGTAAACAAATTTTCTACTAAGACACCATTTAAGAAATTGACTGAGAACGGAATTTCTCAAATGGAATATAAAGGAAAGGATCCAAATAGATATAGCTGTGCTCAAAATGAATTTATCAGTAAATAAATGAAGTAAATAAGAAATTCCCCTTATAAAAGATTGAATTTCTTATTCCAAAATCAGTCTTAGTTCAACCTTAACAAGTTACAAGTCTTACAAAAATGCACGCTTAACAATTGAAGTCTTCTTGATGACATGTTATTTTACTTTTTGAAAATTTTCTTAAACATTTTAAGTATTTGTTTATCATAAGTAAAGTCGTTTTCCTTGAAATTTTTCAGGAAGCACTTAAGTGATTTATTTCTACATTTAAAAAGTCCAAACAGCATACAATAATGAGCACAGTTGTTAGAAAAATATCCTTGTAGTTGTTGTTTATTAAAAAAATATTTATGGGCGTTTGATCTTAAAAATTTTATGAATTCCTTTTTCTGCGGATATTGACCATATGAATCGAAAAATTCAGCTGACTTAGGGCTATCAAAATAGAAGGCAATCCAATGAGTTCCAGGTTCCTTATCAATATTAATCATGGAATCGTATTCGCAGTACACCAGACAAGTAACTGCTTCAGTAAGTGGTTCTAAGAATTTTCTGTCGATTCGTATAGTTCCTTGGGTTATTAAATTCGCACAAACACTCGAATTTGAATTATCGGCAGTTAGATCCAAAGCCAATATAAAACTGAATGTGTCAAACATTTCCTTTGTAATTTGCAGACCACGATCATAATGTTTTATCCCACTAGATCTGAATAGCATATTATAGCCCCGTGAGCTCTGAACATTTTCACCATTCGAGTAATCAAGCTCAAGAGCTTGAGAAGGAACTTGAACTCCATTCACCAATAAGTTAAATCGTTGAATTCTAAAATGTTCAAAATGAAATGGATCTAAACCACGGTTTCCTGAGTATGTACGGTTTTTAACCATACAAAAGGCTAGAAAATTGGGTAGCTGTCCAATAACTGCATTGTCTATAGATAATGTATTATTTCCTGGGTATATTGTGAAAGATTTAACTTCAACCTTATTTAAAGGGTATATAGCATTTTTGGTCTGTAAAACTCGATGGTGAGCCAATAAAATGCTTGGGTTAACTGTTATATGATTCATTAAAAGTTGAGCTTTCAGTATCTTTAAATTTGACTCAGTACCAGTATATAAAATTAAATAAAATGCAGTCTTTGCAATATTAAAATTAATTCTTAAATCAACATTATTTACTAGCAATTTTGGTTGATTAAATATATCGACGTGGATTTTTCCCAAAAGTTCCACTTTATTACTATTTTGAAACAAATTTTCAAGCTTTAGATTGGTATCTGGATAAACATATTCGCCTGCCGTTTTTCGTCCAAAATTCAGGAAATATCCTTGGGAGGCTAAGTGACTTTCTGAGGCATCACTTCCATAATTTAAAACTGTTTGCAAATACGATCTATAATGATAATTATTATCACTCTGCGATACTAATATATTATTTAAATAAACTGAGGAACTTCTAAATATAGAGTGTAAGATATTGTTCACTACACCGACATCGTTTCCTACAATACCGGTGCTTTTTCTAAGTTGCACAACAAGTCGTAAATAAACACTTGATAGGTCTCGATATGTTTCACCGTTTCCTTAACAGACAAATTCGATTGATGATGCTCCGTCTAAAGAAGCAATTGGGTTATATAGAACTTATCCAGTTCTTATAATGGTGGTGCAAACAAACAGTTCACTCTTCATGCATTCGATATGGTTACTCATTTTGTCTTAGAAAAAATGTCGCTAATATTTAATTTTCTTATAGTTCTTTTTCGTTTATGATGCGGTTTGGTTTGTTTACGCTGTTGCTTGGATGTTAAATGATGTCGTTTTTTCTGGTGCCTCGCCTTTTATTTCTTTTTCCTTCCCCGTTTTGGAATCGGGTTATTTTATCAATTGCTCTATCTGATAAATTTTCCAAAGCAATTTTTCTCTGTTCTTGCAGGATATTTCTTAAGGGCTTTCTCCCGATTTCATTGATTACAGTCTTTCCAGTAGCAGCAGCCTGACTTTTTATAGCAGTTATACCCGAAAGAAAAAGTGGTTTGATATAATTAAAAAAAAACACAAAAAAAGTTCCCGATTCCTCGTCCTTGTTGAACTATTTGTGGTGATACATAAAGACTTCCAATATTGCATAAACCGCCACCACATTTGTTTAAATAATATTCGTGATAAGATTTCACCATGATGACTGTTTTTAATATGATTAAATAATTTTTAAGCCCGTTGTATTTAAAGACTTTACAACGTCCTTCTTCTTCTGAAATGTAGAGTAACAAAAATCTGAACTGTTGACGTTTCAAATGGAACCTTATATCCGTTTGAATCAGTAATTAGTATTGAGATTTCATTTGGTGACCATATATCCAAAGGATAATATTCAATATTTTGAATTTAATATTTTTTTCTTTTCCATTATAATACATTACTCGAAGACAACAATCAACCCATTTATAGGTGTTTTTGAATCAACGCTTACATTTTTATATCTAAATGTTTCAGCATTTACTAAGCTAAAAATTCCGTTTCTTCAGGTATTGGAATTTCTTTATTGGAAGTTTGATTAATATAATTATTGAGATACATGTCTATAATACCAACTTCCCAATTATCGTTCATGTCTTGTGGGATATTTACAATGTTTGTAAATGCACACTTTACGTTATCAGGAAATACATTCAATGAATCATTACTGAGCAATGTAATAAAAATTTCATCAAAATTCCCCATTTTTATTATTTAGATTAAGCACTATTGATAAGAAATCCAATTGATTTTGTTTTTTCCTATTTGGTTTTTAGCACGAACCGATCTTATTAACTTTTCACGCCCAGACACTTATTTAAGATCTTGAAATGGATTTGAATCTATTTTATATTTTTTCAGCTTTACCCTTAATTTACGTTGTTGATCATTAAGCTTCACTTTTGTCACTGATTTTCTTTTAATATGTTCTTTATCGTAAATTTTAATTTTCGCTTATCGTTTAACAACTTTGTCCGTTCCTCGGTCTTAAGTTCTCCTTCATCACTATCAATTGTTAAATTTGTAAGGACTTCATTTTTTGGTAATTTTTCTTCACATATTGATTCTGAAGTATTCGGTTTTGCATCATCCCAATCTAATATTTGACTTTCATTAATTTCGCTAGATATAGGGATTGATTTTGAATCAATATTTCGAAAATTAAATGATTTATTATGTTTTTTGTTTTGGTAGTAGAATAATTCTTGCCGTATTTTAATCCATTTGTCATAATCACTTATTTTATTGTTATTAAACATTGGTAAAAAATGTTACATCTATTATCTCATTACCCCGGTCATTGTTTACCAGTTTTTGGTATGCGTTGGGATGCATTAGAACTACTTTGCTTAAGTTATGTTTATTTTTAATCATCTTTTAAAATTTTTCCAAAAATTCCGGAAAGCAATTTACTAATTAGAATAGGTAGGAAACCACCCTTCTGAACTTAACTTTAATTTAACTTAACTTTAACTTAACTTAACTTTAACTTAACTTTAATAACTTTTCTCTTGGAGCTTAGGGTACGCTTTGGACTTGAGAGATATCGCAATGCATTTTTATACTTTTTAAGAGCATTTAGATGTGATTTTGTAACTTTATGATTGCCTTGTAATGTGTTTAAAACAATCTCTACTAATGTTTTTACGAGGTCACCATCACTATTACTTATAATTGCCTTTCGAAGTTTATTGTTGGCCTTTTTGAGCACATACAATAAATGTTTGTTCGCTTTCAAGCGATTTAGATTCTTTTTGTAAACCATTTTCGTCTGAAAAGCATTCGGTATATTCGGAATTAAAAATATCCGTTCTAAATCTTAAAAGATGGTTGATTCCTTGAGTAAGATCAATAAGTAAATATCCGTGTGGTTGTTTCGTTACTTCCTTATATATTCTAAATAACTCAGTTGGATTTTCTGGATAAATTTGTCTTGCTAAACATTGAAATTGTAGTTTATCACGAGGGTTTTTAAACATCACAATATATTTTGTGTTTAGTCTCGGGTATGCGATAACTTATGGAATATATTTTGAGTTACAACTATTACGGATAAATTCCTGTGATGTGATCCTTTTGTAAAGAGCTCACATACATTTTTATTGGAATTTTTGGATTCGAATACTAGGTTGTACATAATGTAAAGTTGAAATGTGCTTTATCCACTTCTAAACAATTTTTGCCTATGATCTGGATGCATCAAAGTAAAAGTAATTTTGTTGGATTTGATAAACCCGAATAGATGCAATTTCTCACATATAAGGAATATATTCAGTTGAAACTGGCCCAGTATGACTTCTTGATGCCTGACACAATTATTGATAACCCCTGCATGTCATCTATGAAATGTAATTTTAGATTTAGGAAATCGGATAACCAATATGTTTTTGTAATTAATCAGTATGATAACAAAATTGAGTTTGACTCTGAGTCCTGGAGATCTTTACTAAGACTTGGTATATTTTTTACAACCTTCTTATGTTGGAATTCAATATTAAGACAACAAGTGGTATATCTTTACTATAATCATATTATTCCTAAGTGTGTGTCATTACAAAAGTATGACATTCAGTTAGCTGATTTAGAGGGTTCTTTCGGTAAAGATGTACAAATAGATTTAACCCGAATATGTTTTGAAATTTCGAAAAAAAGGCGTAACGAATTAAAAAGAGATTAGAAGTACATCCATAATGAAGTACATACATAAGCAGTCCATATTAATTAAGCAAATATCACTATCAAACAAAAAAGTAAAAAACAAGTTGTTAATGAATAATACATGGCAAATTGATTTAGTTGAAATGATACCCTTTAGGAAAGAAAATAGAGGGTATAGATATTTATTGACTGTTATTGACACATTTTCAAAGTATGCATACGCTGAAGCTGTGAAGTCAAAATCCGCACTGGATGTTACAGAAGCGATGAGAACTGTCTTTAAAGCGAGCAAAAGTAATCCAAAGAATATTCAGTCAGATCAAGGAAAAGAATTCTTTAATTCAACATTTAAAACATTAATGAGCACATTTAATATAAATCATCACACTTTCACACATCTATATGCGTTTTAATCGAAAATTAAAAAATCGCATGTGGAAAATGTCTAGTATGCAAGGAAATTATAAATGGATTCATAACATAAAATATCTTGTAAACCAGTACAATCATTCATATCACCGAACCCTTAAAATGAACCCTGCTGATGTTTGCATTAAAAATATGGAGTTCATTTTGAAAACGGTGTATAATTTCCCTAAAGTTTTTCCAAAACATAAATTTTCTGTAGATGATTTTGTTCGAATAAGTAAATATAAGGGAGCGTTTATGAAGGGATATGAACCTAATTGGACAACGGAGGTTTTTAAATTTATAAAAGTTAAGTCTACATATCCAGTAACATATGAGATTCAAGATTACAGAGGCAACTCTATTGATGGGTCATTTTATAAACAGGAACTACAAAAAGTTAAAGAAAAGAATGGATTCCTGATAGAAAAAATACTTCAAAGAAAAAATAATCAAGTATTTGTTAAGTGGAGCGGATTTGATTCTAGTCACAACTCATGGATTTCTGTAAATAAAATTCTTAAGTAATAAAACGCAATTAGATATATTGTTGAACATTTATTTATTTACATATTTTTCTTAAAATAAAATTTTAATAATACAAAATATATTTACATTTTTACAGATATACTTTACAATAGATTATTATCTTGAGCACTATTTATAATATGTTCAATTTTATAATGACCATGAGCTAATGTATTACAATTATCTGGTGAAATATATCTCTTATCATCCTTATAATTAAGACTTATTTTGTTCATAATTTCTGTATACAAAGTACTACGAATTACACGCTGTGCTCCATAAAATGTTTTTTTTATATTTTATACAATCAATATAATCAGTATATTTTTTAACTCCTTTAGTTTTTTGAACAGATTCTATTTAATTTTTATCCTTTGCAACTACACAAGAATATGCCTTAGCTTTAAGACCAGCAAAAGAAGTCATAACATCTCCAGCATGTTCACCCTTCATTTCTCCTGGTTCTCTATTATTGGCCTGAATTATTTGGTATTTATTTTCTAACTTATAATTTGAGGTATCAAAGCGATCGGGATTTGCTTTTATAGTCTCATAGAAATCATTCTCTGATGATAAAATAAAGCAGTCTGTACACATATATGTTATTTTCGTAGATGGACTTTATACTAATAGAAAGTTGAAATAAAATTCATACATAAGCCACTTTGATAATTCTAAAACTGCTACTCCTATGTATATTGGCTTATCATACATTATTTGTGATGGTGTCGATTCAATTGCCGCTAAATCGGTTCCAAATAACTCAACGCTATGGAAATCATTTCTAGCTATACGTTGCCTAAAGCCTGGAGAATTTTGTCTAGACTCATAAAGTTTTACTAGAACTACTTTACGACGCTTTTCAACGCTTTCCGTATACGGCATTATTCATTAACTTATAAAAATTTGTTTCGAAGTCATTTCGAGCTAGTTTTCTTTGATTAGTATTTAAATGAATATGGGGTTTTAACCAGCATGATTGTGTAAATGACAGAATCCTATGAATTTTCTCGCAAAATCAAACCATGCTGTAAACAAAGCTGAAGCTGTTTTAAATGAATTATGTACCTACTTTTTTTTAGTTAAGTCTGCTATCTGTTTGGCCTGCTTGCCTCCTGGGGGAACTTTATTTTTAGGACAAAAAGGCAAATAAATATGAGAGTCATGTTGATTAGGAGGGTATTCCAGGTCAACTTCTAACATATATCCTACATCACCATCAGATAATATATTTTTATAGTCAAATAATGCGATTTCTTCCCTAGTTAAAAATTTAAACCCTGAAAGAGGTAAGGGCTGACTCATAGCCCATCCATATAAATTATTTGCGTCAATGTAACTTAAGAAATTATTTCGTTTACTATGATCAAAGTTATTTAAGTACTTATTATTTGGTATGGAAATCCTTTGACTGCATTGAGTTAAGCCCCCTCTTACAGCTCTTTTTAAAAAGTTATACATATCACCATCACTTATTAATTCTAAGTGTACTTTGGTGAACTTTAACATTGCGTCCCATGATATTGAGGAAGCAGTTACATAGTTTATTGGGTCTAACTTATAAATTCTACGACAAATATTTCGAAAGTTTTCAAAGACATCGGCTAAAATTAAAACGTCACTTTCTAAATAAAGCTTTAAGTAATCCCTTATAGAATTACAATTAAATGTATACCAAGCTTTCTGTGCAAAACTATAATCTTCAACACTACAATTTTCATCGCTAAGAGAATTATAAAAACTATCAATGGTAGGAAGCTGGGTTTCGTTAAACTTTTCAAAGCCGTTCAAGTAATCATAAGGAAATACACCCTTCCTACGCATTTGTCTGAATTTTTCTCCTTGAAATTTTGTTGCCATATAGCTCGATAATTTTTCCAAGCTAGAATTTAGAAACCATACTGAATCTATATACCTAATTTTATATCTATTTAATGCATTTAGTTTTATAGTTTGTGTAAGAGCTATGTACAATTCTTTATTACAAGGAATAGGGTTTAAATCTCCTTCCAATTCAGTAATAAATAAATACTTAGATAAATTATAAAAAACTACAGGAAAAAATGGATTGCTTAATTTATATTTAGGCTTACAGTTCTTATGAATAGGACCTACGTATATTCCAGAAAATTGGTCGAAGTGTTTGTCCAGGTCGCCATCGTTGATTACCTTTTCACAGGCACAGCCACTTCCTTCTTGGTCAAAGTCATCGATTGGGTCTGTACTGGAACTTTTTGCTGTGGCCCAATATTTGTAAAATAAACTCAAAGTCCTTTCTTTGAGAGTTTTACAAAATTACTTAATGCAATCTTCACCTGTAATTTTATAAAATTTAAATTATTTCAAATTTATTAACTTAATTTTTTTAATTTACCTTCATAAGTCCATAACTCATTCAGCGTTGGATCATATTTGTGTGCAATGTAGAAGGATACTGCACACGCTGAATGTTTTTGCACCTTTGTTGTTGCCGAAGTAGCTGGATTATTTAAGCAGTAGTTTTCAAGGACCGCCTCTATGTCTGCATATATAACTACTGGAGGTTATAGCTTCTTATGATATCCTTTGAAAGAAGTGGTCGTATTCGGTTCAGGATAGTACGAAGCCACTTTTCCATATTCAAACTTATTGTGGGTACTATTCGTTGTTGTATAAAACTGCAGGCAGTTATCACAAAAAAATTTTCCTGCGTGCGAATTTGAATGCTGTGAGCCGCATAATCTTTTGATGCACGTAATATAGGCATAGTGCATGTTTTGACGGTTATTAATTCCTAATATATTTAAGTGGTTTGGTAGAATCTCTTGAGTTTTAACTGTGGGTCCCACAATTTTTTTTACCGTCAATATCAATTTCATACACATTGATTCTAAAATCTTTATTATCCGTCCGTCCGTCCGTCCGTCCGTCCGTATGAACGCTGAGATCTCAGGAACTATAGCAGATACAAAGCTGAGATTAAGCATGAAGATTCTTGAGGTCCCGGGACAGCGCAAGTTTATTACAGCATCCTGCCACGCCCACTCTAACGCCCGCAAATCGCAAAAAACTGAAATTGCTGAAATCTCAGGAACTATTGCAGTTAGAAAGTTGAAATTCAAAAAGTATAATCTTTAGATGGCAGCGCATCTTATAGTGGTACTACTATCCGGCCACACCCACCCATACGCCCACAAGGCTCAAAAGACGGTTTTCGGATTTTCTAGAAAAGCTGATATCTCGGTAACTATAAGAGATAGAATGTTCATATCAAGCATGTATGTTTTTATAATGCTCGCAATGCGAATTGTTTTTTTCCAATCACGCCACGCCCACTCTAACGCCCACAAAACCCGAAAAACCAAAAATGCAAAAATCTCGAAAACTATAAAAGCTACACAATTTTGCTTAGGAACACGTATTTAGGAGATACCTCTGCAACTTGCCACGAAGTTGCATCCGTCCACGCCCACTCTAACGCCCACAAACCGCGGAAAACTGTGGAGTCTATAATATTGTTATGAATGCCTTCGTTTGACCTTGTGTAACTTATTTCTGTTAATATCTATCGATTTACAAAAGATTTTTCAAATCGGAACATTATTTCGCTATTTATGAAGAAATTAAGGTTATAAGGCTCCACATGGGCAGTGACGTCACTATAAGCATACTCAACATACTTCCTCTGACAATAGGTGGCGCCTTGTGAATTTCCACTAGCAAAATTAATATTTTAAAATTGTGTAAAACAGTAACGGGTATCTTATAGCGTTTCCTCTTGTTTTTTTCTCGAACTGACTTATTCCTTTTTTGGTAATTGGAAACTCAATTCCTGAAAAATCCAGTCTCATTCCTTCATAAACAATGACTTCTGCATTGATATTTATGTGGTAGTTTGCGGATTTTGTTAATTTCTTGTTAGGTAAAAATGCTAAAATTGCCCACTTAAAACAAAATACGTCTGTGTTTTGAATATTTATTATCGCATTTCGCGATCTTATGCTATTCGGAGCTGGTATGAAATCGCTTGCAGGAATGTTTTCTATAGTGGCTAATAATAGTGGTTAACTATAGTGGCTTCAAAATAATCAAAGTTCTTGATAGCTCAACCAGAATCCTTTTATATATATAAAATTAATTTGTAAAAAGTGTTTATAATTTTTTATATATTATGGAAAGGGCTTGGAAAATGCTTTCCAATGACACCAAACACACTTTTTTTTTTTTGTTAGTGAGGGTCTATATTGCGACCCCCAATTTCCGAAATTTTCGCCTTTTTAGGGTAGTAGCACGGCTAATCAGTGGAGGACCATTTCGCCGAGTGCCATTTTAGCCGAGTGCCAATTCGCTGATGTCCCAAGTGCTCATTGGAAAGCATTTTTCAAGCCCTTTCCAGTGGTATGCTTTATACGATTGTAAGTTAAAAACTGCAACTTTTCATTAAAACGCATAAAAATAAATTTTCACATCTCCGCGCACAAGCAAATATCAGCACACACTTGAGGGTTGGTGTAAGTTCACACCTCCAGGGGTGAGTTCCCAGGTAGACTCATCCAAGAGATAGCAAAGGGTCACGTCTTCCAGAAAACCAATGGAGGGAGGATCTTATAGAATACCTGACTCAGGCGCGCACATACATACCTGTGGATATCGTTTAGAACACTTTTCATCGGCCATGCACGGTGATTGGGGATTAATGGCGCCACACGGTCCATAAAATTCACATAATCTTCCGAAGCGAACGGACGTGATTTCCTAATCTCGTTTATCTTTGTTGATTATTTGTGAAATAATCTTAATCTCTCATTCTCCTATTTCCTATTTCCTTATCTATACCCTATCTTGATTTTAATCTATTCCCTCCGCTCCATCTCCCTTCTTACAGTGTGCATGTTTAAAATTTATCTTGTTTTTATTCTTTTTTTCTGTTCTCGCACAGTGGGCTTTTTTTGATTAAATAGTGTTTTAAAATAATAATTATACCTCATTATGTCTGAAATTGTCTGCTATTTAAAATCTTGTAATAAAATAATTATAACAAACCAACCGAGCGTTTTATGTTGGCTTTGCGATAATGTGGTTCATGCCAAATGTGCCAATTTTCGTGCCACCGTATCGGACGGTTTGGCTCGAGGCGAGGCCGGCTTACATTACTGCTGTGAAAGTTGTCGGGGGACTAATAGGAAATGAGATCTTTTATGCCGCAGACAAAAAATGGTTTTCGTAAGGTGCTCGGCGCTTTACGTAAAGCCAGCGATTTGCTCACGGCCCTGGACACCCAATTTAATAATGTCCAATTGTTAAATGAGTCTCCAAAGCGTAAAAAATCAAAGTCTTGTGTGCCGCAGATCACTAGTTCCCTTCTCGCTCTCACTTCTTACCTTCAGAACACTGAAGTGTCGCCGCAGCTGTTTGGAACGCCTTTGGCCAACACTCCGGTGAGTACGAAAAATTCGGCATCCGAATTTTCTGGACATGATGGTAGGAAATCTTTAGATAGTTTGCTTCAAGGCTCCTGGCTCCTACAGAGGCAATCTCCATTAACATCAACCCACCCGATACACTGCAAGAAAATTTCGTGCCCGGACTACCGGCGTGCACTGGCGGTGCAGGATTAGAACCTGCTACACCAAAGCCCCTAAAGGTAATCCCACCTGAGAAACATATATTCCCGGCTTTCCGATGATACGTCTGAGGCAGACGTATTGGCTTACATACAAGACAGAACAAAAGCCGACATCATGGTGGATGACATAACTAAATTTAAATATCATTATAATAGGAAAGTATGCATGTCAGACTTTCTTAAGTTTAATATTCTTATCTCTGATTTTGACTGGTCCGATCTCTACGCATGCATTGATATGATTTTAGCTTTAAACATATTTTACCATGCTGGAAACCTAATTTTTTATATATGTGTTCCGATAAGGTACCCGCCCAGAACGGATAACCCTCCTTGGGGTCGACCTTTTCTGTCTAAGAGTGGTATTCTTAAGGATCTTCAGAGTGTTAAGCCGACCTTTTCCCCAGGCCCCGACGGCGTTCCCGGCTGTGTGCTTAGGTACTTCGCGTCTTCCATGTGCAATCCTCTTCTCAAACTGTTTAAACTCTCGTTTGAAACGACTACGTTGCCCGCTAATTTGGAAGGAATCTTGCATCATTCCTTTACACAAGAAAGGGAAAAATTCGGATTATCAGCAATTGCTAAACTCTTTGAGAAAATTATTGGGCTTCATTTGCAACACCAGTGTAGATCAGTAATATCAGTAACTATTAACTTACTTGAATTTACCTCTTATGTCATCACTGGGTTCCGAAAAAGTCTTCAGACAGATGTCATCTACACTGACTTTAGTAAAGCATTTGACTCCGTAAATCACTCACTTCTAGTTCATAAACTCGACCTAATCGGATTCCTATTGGATCTTCTTAGGTGGGTTGAAAGTTATCTGACTGGTAGAACGAAACGTATTTTATTTAAAGATGTCTTGTCTGGTCCGGTTTATGCTTCATCCCAGGGAAGCCATTTGGGTGCGCTATTTTTTACATTATTCATAAATGACCTGCCTATCGCATTAACAAATTTTTTTATTTTAATGTATGCAGATGATGTGAAACGTTGTATTCAATATAAAGATGCGTGCTACCAGAGAAAACTACAATCTGGTGCTCTGCAAACTTACTAAATCTTAACGGCTCTAAGTGTAAAGTAATGACCTTCAGTCTAAGCCGTTAATAACCACTTATTCACTTCGTGGTGTAAGCCTGGATAAAATAAGGCTAGTAGACGACTTAGGTTCCTATTGGATGCCAAACTTACATTTTCCGACCATATATTTTCCATGGTTAATAAAGCCAGAGGTGTGCTAGGTTTTATAAAAACATGGTCGAAAGAATTTAATGACCTTACATAACCAAAACTTTATTTGTCTCTCTCGTTCGTCCGATCTTAGAGTATGTATATGTTATTAACAATCTTATTAGCGAAGATATTGATGGCCAAGCCCTTATAGGTCGCTTAAACATCAATGTGCCCGCCTGGCCAACTAGAAATTATATTCCCTTATCCTTGTGACATTGCAGCTCCAACTTTGCCCTTTATGAACCATTCAGGGTATTATGTTCGAGTTACAATGCCCTGTACCACATTACATCCAATACTTCTCCTACTAACGTAAAAATTGATTTACTAAACCACTTAGCACACACTTAATTTAGTAGTTTATAACATTTTTCAGTCGGTACTATCCCCGTGTTCCGAGCCGTACGGTAGAAGGCAGCGCCCCTAGGTCGGTTGGGGGGGAGGCGGGTTGCACGTCAAGCAACGGGAGTCGCGAAAAAATCATATTTGCAATAACAACATCATGTCAGGTTGAATTTTGACGAATCATCAATCGATACTCGTAATAATTCGTTTCGCTACTATTCTTTGTAGTTTTTTCACCTAAAATTAAAACAATAGATTTTCATATGTAAATTTTATGCATAATTAATTAACGGTTACCAGTCACTTGTCTAATAAATAAAAGAAATTATAATATTGATACTCGCCACTCTTAAAAAACCTGACAAGCGCATGATGTTCATAAAGACGTTTCTGCAAATTTTGAGGAAATGATCACTTTATTCCTGCATTTATCTCTCCACGTCGATCGATTTGTTCTTCCATGTTGTAAAATTATTGTCAAAATTCATGCTGTGCTGTTCGAGTGGTATTAAAGACACAATTCGATGATGAATACGACCATATATCTACAAAATGAAAACAAGTCAGTATTTTATACACTTTTTTCGGTTTATGAGTAGAGTGAGCGTATTAATAAATACCTTTATTGTCGGTTTAAATCTTCGCTCGCCGATAATATCTGCTCAGGTGGCGGAGTCAACAATAGTCATTTACCTTTACCACTAAAGCAGCATAATCCTGGCATTTCTCCGAAAAACTTTAATGGACCACAATACTTGCAAACAACGTCCATTTGCCCAGTGCAAACGCTAGGATGCAAGCTAAAATAATTGCTGTAATCGTATCGAAACGATGCTCGATTCAAATGCTTCCTTACGTTGTTCTTGTGACTGAGAAGGACAAGACTCTTCTTTTTCAGTCCTGTCAATTTCAGTTTTTCTTATCTTTCTTGCATTACTGCTTTCCGCGAAAGATTCAATCGTCTTGGTCGCGGCATTAGCATTCGCTCAACTTCACCTATTCATCTTAATCAAGATGGTCACTTGTCGCTAGCTTTCAATGCAGGTGCTCATTTATTTTTCAAATGTTCGAAACGTATGGGCTGGTCGCCCATAAGCTTTAAGTGCTTGCGGCGATATTACACTACAATTCTTTTCGCATCATTCCGTCGCCAACTGCTATAAAATTTGTTCTTTCCTAAAACATCTTCGAACGCTTGCAATGGAATTTATTGTTAATAACTTCTGTATAAAATGTAGAGTTTATTTAGCGGGTCAGTAAAAAGAGTGATGAATTCGCAAGCAAAAAAAGGTTTTTTTCTCTCAGTGCACAAAAACATCACATCAATATGTGGACGCATTTATGTATTTGTGTTAGTAAATGCTCTGCCGTAAGACGATTTTAAGTATCCCTCTTTTAATGATATACATATCTACGTAAGACGATTTTGGTAGGTCGTTCTTGAGTTATAAATAGTGCAATTAACACGACTTATATATAAGATTTGGATTCATGATTATAAATAAATAAATTACCTATATTCCTATTTTAAAAATATTGTTCATAGAATCTCAGAATATTAATGAAAAACCTTTGACCTAATTTATTTTTAGTCCTTAAAACATTTGAATTTTTTTTAAATATAATTATATAAAAGTTTTATAAAATATGTATAAAAGTTTACAAAAAGCTTACATTTATTTTTTTACTTCATTTATTTCAGACCGAAAATCATAAATAAATAACTTACCTATATTTCTATTTTAAAAATATTGTTCATAAAATCTTAGAACATTAAAGAAAAACCTTTGACTTAATTTATTCTAAGCATTTTAAAACATTTGAATTTTATTTATAAAAAAGTTTTACAAAAAAATGTATACAAGTTTGAAAATAGCTAATGTCTTACATATATATTTTACTTCATTTATTTCAGTCCGAAAATTACACGTGCGAAGCTTCCGTTATACAACCTTAAGTTTTCGATTATAGGTTTAAAAGAACAACAAAAACAGTTAAAAAACCGAATAGAAAAATTAGGCGGAAATTTCGAAGCTAAAATATCTGGAAACACAATAGCAATAATATCATCAGAAGCGGAAGTCAGAAAAAAATCAAACCGAATGGAGTCTGCACAGGAGTTGGGAGTACATATTGTGCCCATTGAATATTTAGATTTTGTGGAATCTGACGCAGAAGGGGCTATCAAATATATAAATAGCACATCCATTTGTAATTGGGGAACAGATCCAACGTTAAGAATTCCAAAAGATATAACGAAAAGCTCAGAGTTAAAAAGTATATATACCTTATCGATGCCAACATCAAAGATTTTTAAAGTGAAAGGTGGTCTGGCTGTTGATCCTGATAGTGGCCTTGAGGACATTGCCCATGTTTACGTGGAGGGAAAAAACAAATACAATACTGTGTTAGGATTGACCGACATTCAGCAAAATAAAAACTCCTATTACAAATTGCAGCTCTTGGAAGGAGATAAAATGTCAAAGTAAGTACTTTAAATGATATTTGTAAATCAAATATAATTTATTCCATGTTTATTATTTTTTTTTTAATAATATTTAAAATTTCTTTTTCAATCGAAACCTATTTTGTTTAAGCCATGTTCCGATAGCATTATGCTTATTTCCCTACTAACGAAATCTGAGACTAACAGAGGTTGGGATGCTGTTTGCTGTAAACTGATCTGTCATGAAGTGTAGTGATTTCACCTTTAATATCCGCTCGACATGGAATTGGGATATCGAAAGTAGAATGTTTTGGTTCAATTTGATTTAATAACAAATCGGCTCGAAAACCTTCAATTTCGTAAAATATTCGATTTGTTTTAAAAATGTTAATGTAATGTTTTATTATTGAGTAACCATTTACAGTGGAGATTTTTTGCATATGGGGAGTTTTTGTTTAAAATATATATACCCTTTTTTATATTGCAGGATGTTTCTCCTGTGTCAATTAATATTTTAAATTTTTAATTTAAGCGCCTATCTATCCTCGTCAAGTACGGTAACCCTACTTTGGTTCCTGCAGTTATAGTTTTGCTTAAGCTGCACCTGGTTGAATCTTACATAAGTTCCCAGTTTTTTGTTTTCATGCTAAAATCCATAGTATTCATTTGCGAACTCATCTTCAAATTTGTTAGACTCTATTTCTTGGTCCATCGATAAAGCGTTCAGTAAGTCTGGTGGGATTAGCGAGAATATCGCAGATTGAACCATTTAGTCCAGAAATGAAAATTCTTAAGGCCTTGCCTTTTACTTTACTTTTAGTATCCTCGATAATTAAGCTTTCTTTTCATAGGTTATTATAGTTTCCGTAATTGTTATTCTACCCTGTGACTGAATGCTTAATTCTGGCTCGAGAACATTGGTCTTCTTAAGATAAAATCCATTCTCGAAAGTATGGCCTTGTAATTTAATTCGTACCATGGTTAGTTAAGGCGTCGTACGACGCTCCGATGATTTGTTCCGAAAAATGGTTAGGACAATAAGATACTGTTCACTGTTAATTTTGTATAGGCTGTACAAAGCGGAATGGTCCAGTGCAATGCACGAATTGTCAGGAGTATGAACACACCAGAGGGTACCTCACAATGCGCTCAGTCTGCGTAGCTTGCGGAGACAGTCATAATACCGACAATCGCCCTGCCAACAAAGATGATCCAAGTACCAAAAAATTAAAAAATTCGGAGGAAACCACATCGCCTACTACAAAGGCTGTCCCGTGTACAAAGAGCTCAAGAGTCGAATGTAGCGACTCACAACAGCACGTTCTCAAAACAAAACGAATTATAAAAACGAATAATAGCAAATGTCATTTAAAATTAATCAATTCTGTTACTGCTGCTTCGAACATCCTCCCCCTGTTGGAAGGGATCCGCTTCCAACAAGGACCAAGCTCTTCCACACGAAAGTTTTCATCCTTCACCAACACTACGACATTGACCCGTATGCTGGTTTGTCCAGATTTCCACTTGCCCCTCTAACAAGGAGAGATAATCTGGGATCCACTTCCTTTAGAAAATTTGCTGAATGTGGACCGATCGTTGATATTGATTAAGACGAGGTGCTTCAAGATGCGCCACGTCTGGTTCTGAAACAGAATTGAAGCTCGAGTCTTCTGAAGTTTGAGAAAGTGGACGAGAGAGCTCATCAAATGTCAAAATTGTCGGATAAACGACTCTAAAAAAATCTTTATAAATTTGGGTGCCTTGACAGCCGCTTCCCACAATCCCCCAAAGTGTGGTGACCGGGGAGGTAAAATATCGAATCGATAGCCAAACTTAAGAGAGCTCCTTGGGTATTGGCTCATCTCAGCTTAAACTTTCTTTCCACAATGCCTGCCTAAATATTTTGGCTTTGGCCGAGTTGCTCATAACATCTTGCGATCACTGTTAAAACGCCTCGCTTTGAAGGCTGATTATCTAGAAGCATTGGCGTGAACTTAAATACGACCTTGGCCTCAAATGGGTCCCAAGGTCGTGACAGTACCTTTTCATCACAAAGTTTAATAAGCTTCTTGTCCTATTCCGACTCTCCGTCAAGATTCAAGAGTCTTCTTACTCGACAATGCAATTAAAGCCGCAAGTTGACGCTTAGCTCGCAGTAACGGGTCTTCGTAATCTGAGGCACGTTCCACAAGCTCTATTTTATTTGTTTCCGCCAATTCGAATTCGTTTCGGAAAAAGTATAGAAAAGATACTACGCCAACTTTCCGGCAAAGAAAGCGAAAATTGAAATAGCGGGTAGAAGGGACCGAATAGTAAAAGAAATTGTGTAACGCTCGGCGTTGTGTTAAAGTTTTCGAACTGTACAGCAGCCAATGCTGACTATTGTTATGTTTTGCAGGTATATGCGAATACCGTACAAACGATGCGAATTGAGTTTATGTTGTTGGCCCTTAACACCGAATAATTAATAATTTATAATTAATAATTAATAATTTATAATTTATAATTTATAATTTATAATTTATAATTTATAATTTATAATTTATAATTTATAATTTATAATTTATAATTTATAATTTATAATTTATAATTTATAATTTATAATTTATAATTTATAATTTATAATTTATAATTTATAATTTATAATTTATAATTTATAATTTATAATTTATAATTTATAATTTATAATTTATAATTTATAATTTATAATTTATAATTTATAATTTATAAGTTATAATTTCCACTAATTCCACTAGCAAAATGAATATTTTAAAATTGTGTAAAACAGTAACGGGTATCTTATAGTCACGGTACTCGACTATATCGTTTCTTCTTGTTATATTTGTCGTGGATTACTTAGAAAATTCAAATTATAACGAAATTTAGCTTTGATTTGTCCCCGCTTCCCATTTATTTTCGTGTGTTTCTGTGCTGTTTCTCCAAATCGAGGCGACCGCTTCTGTCGTCAACGTTTATCTGTGCGCTGGTGTGAGTGAGTTAGAAGGATGCGGGTGGCCGCTTCAAAAGGGAATAGCGGAAAGAACTTAGAACTTTATGTGCTGCAGTGTGAAAGAGAGTAAGAGAACGACACACAAGAATAAGGAGGCTAGGATTGATTGAGATCATTCGTAGTTGAGAAACGGAACGGAATAGATCATGCCATGCGCAAGAAAACGTTTCTATTTGAAGCAGCTCGGAGAGCAGCCAGAAGCGGAGGATAATTCGAGTGAATCCACGACATCAGAAGTGGGATTACCCAGGCCTGAAACCGAAAGTGAAAATAATCTGAAATTGAGCTTCAACCCTGATCGTGCATGCGCCGATGCAGTGTCATGGAGTGCAACGGTGCATTCTCTCTGAAAACAGACTGGAAGGCAGTGCTCTCGTGATGGCTCTCAGCCGCTCATTGGAAGGGAGCGCACCACATTGGCTTGCTCAAACATGCTACCTGGGAGCTATTCTTGCAGTATTTCGCCGGAACGGAGACCTTGGCTGCAACTGTCAAGAATTTGCTCGATGGTCGCCCAACTGAGGGAGAATCATTGCAGAATAGTTACATCCCTGATGGCCAGATGGTAGTCCCTAACGGTAGAGTGAATTGACGATTCAGTTGCTTTGGCACATTAGGCTGAAATAGACAAGCGATTGCGACGTTTGGCTTTTACTACAGAAGTTAATTCTCGGAACGAGCTGCAACAGAAACTAAAAGCTTTTTCTTTTGATGCTGGTCCGAGCCGCGGTTCTGGCGACAGCTTGCCAACCCCTGCTAATAAGAAAACCAAATTCTTCAAAATTCGATGTCACAAATGCGGCGAAGAGGGTCACAAGAAGGCGGAATATCGCTCGTCTGGTGTGTTCACGCGACATAATCAACCGAGTAACAAGCGCTCTGGACAAACTGCAGGAAGAGATCGCTCTACTCTTATCTGAAAGAAAGGATACGTTGCTACCGTGTGTCCGGATCGCCAGGAACGCCCAATGCCGGTCAAGAGGGATTATGTTAAAGACGTCAATCTGTGCACAGTACTGGAACCCCTTGGAACTTTTCAACAATTTGGTGAGTCGTTCCAATTTTTTTTTGTTCGCTCGCTCATCAAGTAAGCCGTCTCGCTGAAACTGTCTGGATCCAGAATAAATAGCGTAGTTATTTTAAGGGGGGACCCTACAGTTTTTGGCCAATGTTATGATTTGTGATCATTCCTCTGAAATTCTTTTCCATGTAGTTCAGGATAGTTACATCAAATACGATGCTTTGATTGGGCGGGAAATTTTGAGTCAGGGTATCAGGTTATGTCAAACTTACATCTAATTTACTTTCAATGCTTAATGAAAAAACTGTATTGCCTGTTCGTACGTCAGATTGTATATCCATAAATCCTATATATATATTGAACTGACCGTCTCTGTGTCGAGTATAGGGAATTAAACGCGAAAACTGTTTCCGATAAGTATGCCTTGCCACTTATTTCAGATCAGATAGATATATTAAGTGGCGTTAAGTTTTTCATCTTCATAGATATGGCAAGCGGTTTTCATCAAATCCCAATTCACCCGAATTCGATCAAACGAACTACTTTAGAGTTAAAAGACTGCGCAAGCCTAATCGCGTTACCTCTCATATGAGTTAGAAACGCTTGCAGTATACATTTCTATGAAGTACTTTCGCCATTACCTGCATGGTCGTCACTTTACAGTTTATACGGATTGCAACTCGCTCAAGGCTTCTAAAGCTAAAGCTGAACTAACTCCAAAAGTTCAAAGGTGGTGGTCGTATATTCGATATTGAGTACAGACCAGGTGACAGAATGCCATGTAGACGTTTTCTCTCGAAACCCAGTGTCAGAAATTCTTAAAATTCCTAAAAAAATACCGAAAAGCGCATACACTTGAAAAAGATTTCCGATAACTGGTTGCTGGCAGAGCAGCAAAGAGATGAGGAAACATCATCTATCGTGTCCAAACTGCGCAATGGAGAACTTCCGGAGGATGTAGCAAAAACATATGAGTTACGTAGTGGTACTTTATACAGGAAAGGCACGAGAAAACTCGTCTCCCTATTATTCCAAAGCCCTTTAGGTGGTCTGCTGTCAACAACGTTCACGAGGCAATTATGCATCTCGGTTGGGAAAAGACCCTTTCTAAAATGTACGAGTATTTTTGGTTTGATCAAATGTCTAAGTACGACCGTAAGTTCGTTGACAACTGTATTACCGGTAGGTTATCTTAACCCCCGTCTGGCAAGGTACAAGCTGAATTACATCCCATTCAGAAAGTGAAGTGAGTCGGGTCCATGGCCAAGTCGAGGATCGAACAGGAAAGGGATCTTGGCACCACGTTTTGTATGAAATCCAACTGGCCCAACAGAGTAACAAAGGTTAGTACGTCAAAGTTGCTTATTGGAAAAGAAGCTAGACCATTTGGTCTTGTACCTGTTGCTGAATACGATAAAGTTGTTGATGTAGATCTCATTAGAAATATAGCTAAACATAAAATGGAAAGAAATGCCAAATATGATCAATTAAGATTTGATAAAAATAAAGCCACTATTGTAAGGCATAAAGTCGGGGCTCATGTCCTTCTCAAAAATGAGGAGCGACATCAGACAAAGTTAGACCCCATATTTAAGGACCCATTCTTAGTTACTGAGATATTACCAGGAGATCGATATAAACTAAAAGCGTTAAAAAGCAACCGAACTTATAAATATTCTCACGAGTTTTTAAGAAGTATGCTTGAGAAGGGGATTACCACAGAATATGATGATGAAGTTATGACAATGATGCGATGTTTCTATGAAATGAGAAAATGTAAATGATGACGAAATCTCCGAATCACCCTTAGATTAACGTTCTTTTCTGTACAGGTGGATGCCCGAGTTGTGTGGTTCGTCATTTGCTATGGTCTAGACGTGGTCTTCGGGAGGATCGGTGATCTGGGTCTGTTTGATAGTTATAAGCTTTGGACAACTGTGTGCTATGTTTTGGCCGCTTGATCGAGACCAGAAAGCAAGGACTGTTTAATCAGCTGAAACTGAGAAATTTGTGTGCTACGAATTGGCCGGTTTGATTTTATTTTATTTTATTTTAAGGTCGAGTCAACTGTGTGCTATATGCTGGCCGGTTGGACGAGGCAAGACTATAAGAGAATGTTGAATTTCATAAGCTGGAAATGAAAATTGTTTGCGAAATATAAAGATTGTTGATGTAATAAAAGTTAAGTTGAAATTTGGTAATCCGGATCTCATGGCGTTTTATAATATTATAAAACTATTGTACTCTGATTAAGGATGGAAAAGTTTAAGTTCGAGTTGCTATTCAAGTATTCAGAATTTTGAATGATTTTTGAGTTTATGTGAATAGATTCTAGATTCGATTTGTTGTTCATACATCAATTACTTGTTAAGCTTTTGATTAATGTGAATATAATTAGATCTGATTTAACCGTAATATATCGAAATCTATTTATTACTGGTAGATGATATTTGATGGAATTTTTTTAGTTGTAAACACACGGGGACGTGTGAATATCAGGATGGCCGTTACGTGGATCACTTAGAAAATTCAAATTATAACGAAATTTAGCTTTGATTTGTCCCCGCTTCCCATTTAGTTTTGTGTGCTTCTGTGCTTTTTCTTCGCTCTCCAAATCGAGGCGTCAGTTTCTGTCGCCAACGTTAGTCTGTGCGCTGGTGTGAGTGAGTGGCCGCTTCAAAAGGGAATAGCGGAAAGTTCTTCGAACTTTATGTTGCAGTGTGAAGGAGAGTAAGAGAACAACTTATAAGAAAATGGAAGATAGCACTGATTGAGATAATTTGTAGTTGAGAAGCGGAACGGAAAAGATCATGCCACGCGCTAAAAAACGTTTCTGCTTGAAGCAGCTCCGAGAGCAGACAAAAACAGAGGATAATTCGATTGAATCCACGACATATATGTATATAAATTACTAATCTTAACTTAGGGCTTCCGTCTCCATTTTGTCCCTCTTATTTGGCACCACTAAGACGGGTGAGATGAATAGGTTTCTACTTGTCCTTATGATGTGGCCCGTTAGCTTAGGCTTCTTTCACTATTAACGAAACCTCAGAATGGCAAAGCGTATGGATACTGTTTGCTGTAAACTAGTCTGTCATGGAGTGTAGTGATTTTATTACTGAGTAACCATTTACAGTGAAATTTTTTTGTATATGGGGAGTAATTTATTTTTTTAAATTTATATATTTTATATATCATTTTACCCTGTCTCAGAATGCTTTTTGAAAGTATGGCCTTGAAATTTAATTCGATACCATGGTTAGACAAGGAGTCGTGCGCCGCTCCGATGATTTGTTCCGAAAAATGGTTGAGGCAATATAGTACTAATACATCGGAAATTTAAAAATAGCCCTCGCATAATGATGGTGCTAATTACAGCGGCTACCGTTCGCTAGGTGACTCTATTAGGCCTAGGATCCTTGCTTATGATTTTCATCTGAGAGATGGTTAACTTGGATTCCTGACAAGGCATCAGCGACTACATTATTAGTTCCTGGTTTGTAAACAATTTTAGGATAATAACTTTCAATGAATGAGAACCACCGCTTACGTAAAGGACTGGTGGTCAAATTGGATTTATATTCCAAGTACCCCTTAAAGAAAATATTCGACATAAAATTTACATAATGCATAATTCTTTCTTGTTTGTTACTTAAATTTGCTTTGTTTTCGGTAATGTTTTTGAAATAAAAGTTATTGGCTTGCCTTCCTGTGAAAAGACTGCGCCAATAGCAAAATCTGAGGCGTTTGAAGTCAATGTGATTTTCTTGATATATTCTGGTTGAGTTACTTATGTTTGAGCTACTACATATAAGCTCGTTAAAAGCTTTTACAGCAGGTAATCTAGCTGTATGGAAGACATTGTTTTGGACATTTTACAATTGACCCCTTCTAAATATTTGGTAAGTGGTATTGCTTTTAGTCCAGTTAGTTCTTTATAAACTTTTTTTATAATAACCTTTTAATATAAGGAAACTTTGATCTCCTTTATATTTGTATGTTGCGGATATTTAAGTATGGTTAAAATTCGGGGTCTGTTCTAGTAATGTTGTAGCATACTACGTACCCTAAGAAACTGGTTTCTTTCATTAAGAGGTTTGATTTTTCTAGAGAAAGTTTTATGCTTGCTTTAAATAAAAGGTTTATTATTTCCAGTAAGCCTTGGTAAAGCTGTTCGATTGAGTCGGAGAATATAATTACATCGCCCATGTAAACGTGACATATTTTCCCGACTTGTTCTCTTAATATGTAGTCCAATGGTCTCTGAAAAATTCGAGAATCATTCGTTAGACCACATTCTTTAAAATTCGTTTTTCCCATTGTTTATTTAAAATGGCGGTTTTTTAAAATCGCAGTCTTTCATCAAGCTGTGGTAAAAACCGGACTCTAGGTCAATTGACTTGCCCTTCCTAAATTTGCTAAGATCACTGAAGGATCCTGCATTGGATATCTGTCTGAAACGATATTCTCGTTAAATACTAGATTCGTTGAAAAGTATGTAACAGGTGGAAGGAAGCGTTTAAGACCCTATAAATTACATACATGTATATATTCTTTATCAGTATCAACGCTGAGACCTCATGAACTATAAGAGGTATAGAGTTGAGATTAAGCAGGCAGATTCTTGAGGTCCATACGCAGTGCAAGTTTATTTCAGCATCTTTCCACGGCCACTATAACGCCTACAAACCGCGGAAAACTTTGGCGTCCGTTATATTATAGTGCACGTCATAATGTATGTTTCTTAATATATTAATTAATATATAAAGTATATATATGCCTCTGTTTGATAAGTAACTAATCATTATCGACGTACGAGAATTTTCCTCTAAGGAGATTATGCAACCTTAAGATATTAGGATAATTGGCTGATGAAATAATCTGGTTCGGACTAGCTTTGTTTATATCTGGGGTCATTTGTACATAGTAGTACAAATGTGGTTCTCACATGGCTCGACTTGAGTGAAGAGGAATTTTGCTAACGAAGACAGAATTTTCGACGGTCGCTACGATCTAAGCGATCTTAGATTTTCGTGATTCGTGGGCGCTAGCGTGGGCGTTACTCTATGAGTAACAGATATAAAGACTTTCAAGGGACCGAGGCAAGACTTGAGTAGATAGAAAATGCGGGTTCTAGGCCAGATTTTTTGTGACATTAATGATTTTAATCAATTAAGTGTGACATTTTTGATTTCAGTTAAATTTCCCCCACCCCAAAAGCCATTATCTGTCTGTCGGTCCCTTTAATCAGAATGGATTCTGATGGAAGTGGTTTATCCCAATAAAGTGTCACCTCACTCTCATGCTTCTGATTTGCAATTATCTCTTAGGAGCATGTTACGGCATCCGTTGCACACGCGCCAATGTGGTAGAGCTTTGTTTTGGCACAGAAATCATGAACCCATGACTTAAATTTTTTTTTATTCCTCACTGTGGGAATGTCTTAGGAGGATTGAGAACGTCTTGATGAAAGTTTTAAGTTGTTTATATTAATTTCAGCGTTTTTAAGATTTCTTCAAGGCAAAGGGATGGTATAAACGGGAATATAAAATCGGAGAATTTAGTTAGTTCTTCCAAAATCATTATCTGTGCAAAATCTTAAATCTTAAATAAAAACAAGAGGAAATGCTATAGTCGAGTGCCGCGACTATAAGATACCCGTTACTGTTTTACAAAATTTTAAAATATTATTTTCCTAGTGGAAATTCACAAGGCGCCACCTATTGTCAGAGGAAGTATGTTGAGTATGCTTATAGTGACGTCACTGCCCATGTGGAGCCTTATAACCTTAATTTCTTCATAAATAGCGAAATAATGTTCCGATTTGAAAAATCTTTTGTAAATCGATAGATATTAACAGAAATAAGTTACAAAAGGTCAAACGAAGGCATTCATAATAATATTATAGACTCCACAGTTTTCCGCGGTTTGTAGGCGTTAGAGTGGGCGTGGCCGGAAGCAACTTCGTGGCAAGTTGCAAAGGCATCTCCTAAATACGTGTTCCTAAGCAAAATTGTGTAGCTTTTATAGTTTTCGAGATTTTTGCATTTTTGGTTTTTCGGGTTTTGTGGGCGTTAGAGTGGGCGTGGCGTGATCGGAAAAAAACAATTCGCATTGGGAGCATCATAGAAACATACATGCTTGATCCGAACTTTCTATCTCTTATAGTTACCGAGATATCAGCTTTTCTAGAAAATCCGAAAACCGTCTTTTGAGCCTTGTGGGCGTATGGGTGGGTGTGGCCGGATAGTAGTAGCACTATAAGATGGGCTGTCATCTAAAGATTATACTTTCTGAATTTCAACTTTCTATCTGCAATAGTTCCTGAGATTTCAGCAGTTTTAGTTTTTTGCGATTTGTGGGCGTTAGAGTGGGCGTGGCAGGATGCTGTAATAAACTTGCGCTGTCCCGGGACCTCAAGAATCTTCATGCTTAATCTCAGCTTTGAATCTGCTCAGGAACTAAGATCTCAGCGTTCATACGGACGGACGGACGGACGGACGGACAGACGGACATGGCTCAATCGACTTCGCTATTGATCCTGATCAAGAATATATATACTTTATAGGGTCGCAAAAGCTTCCTTCTATCTGTTACATACTTTTCAACGAATCTAGTATACCCTTTTACTCTACGAGTAACGGGTATAAAGACTAAAAATGAATAACCAATTCGAGTTTTGTCATTCGCGTAAATTGTTTGTTGTTAAGAACAAGTAGACAAACCATGTTCGCATGGAGATGCATAAGAAGAATGCAATTCAACCCGTCGATGGACGCATCAAGAAAATTTCGGAAGGATTTAAAGGAAGGATTCTCCATTACATGTATGTAAACGATGGACCGGACATCCAATTACCTAAAAACTTTATGAGTGAAGCAGGATCGTTTTTGCTCACACATCTCAGTACATTAGTAAATTTCGAGTTATTTGCCGAATATATACTCTTTCAGGATGAAACAGAAGAAATTGAGATTAAAAAGTTTTTAAAGTAAAATGAGTATTATGAATCAGTACCCGGACTTGGAATCTATTGACTACTTTTCAAGGTATATATCATGCAATATAATATAAATAAATATATAACGTACTAAATAAAATATTCATTGTTATTCTATAGATTATTAACAACACAAAAGGGGTCTCAAAAGAGATCACAAAGGTTTTGTAATGTTTTTCTGAATTTCTCTGGATCTGCGGATGCTGCTCTAAGACATAAGATTGGTTGTAGCGGAAAAGTCTCCAGGCTACCGGAATTACACAAAAGAACTGTGGAGTTTACCCAATACCGAAGCATCTTGAGGTTACGTTCGTCGTATACGCTGACTTTGAATGTCTACTGGAGCCGAGAAAGAAGAGAAGATTGAATTTCAGGATTCATTAAATTGTTATATTTGTAAAAAAATATTATTAAATGATAGAGTTAGGGATTATTATCATTTAACAGGTTTATTTAGGGATGCAGATCATTCTAAATGTAACTTAGAGTATAGACTATGTAAATCCATAATTTTTTTAAATATGACTGTCATTTATTTATAGAAGACTTGGCTAATATTCCCGGTAGAATTTTGCAGTTCCAGTAAATAAAAAACAATTAATTCGGTGTCCAAAACCATAAAAACTTCTAATGAAAACAATTTTGAAATTTTATTTCTTGACACATTCAGATTTATGCCATCAAGTTTAGATACCCTTGCTTCTAACTTAATTGATGACCAATTAAATACAGTAAAAACATTCTTTAAGAACGAAAAAGAATTCAGACTTATGCGTAAAAAGGGTATCTTTCCTTATGAATATTTATCAAAAGCATCATTCTATAGTTACTTGACGAAAAAGGAATGCTCTCAAGATGAATATGAACACGCGCATAATGTCTGGTTACAATTTTCCTGTGCAACTCTTAAAGATTATCTAGAATTATATTTAAAAACTGATTTTGACTGATATATTTGAACATTTTAGAATAATATGTTTACAAATTTATTCATTAGACTCAGTTTTTCACTACACCAGGTCTATCTTGGACAGCCATGCTTAAGGTCACAAATATTCAACCTAATGATATCTAACATTTTGATACACATAACATATCTATTGATAGTGAATATGGATATTTTTTGAAAGTAAACCTAGTTAAATAGTTTTGCATCTGAAGAGGATAAAGTTAAATAATTTATAGCTGACTTCGGGAGCAAAAATAATTATGTAATTCATTATAGAAATTTGCAACAATGCATACAAAATGGGTTAATATTAAAAAAGATTCATAGAGAGTTCGCTTTTTACAGAAACCTTGGCTAAAGACTTATATTGATTTAAACATTTTACACAGACAGAATGCCAAGAATAAATTTAAAAAAGAATTTTTAAATTAATAAATAATTCGGTCTATGGGAAAACTATGGAAAATCCTGAAAAACGTGTAGAGGTTAAATTGGTTACTAGATGGGAGTCTACAGATATTCATAAATTCCTTCGAAAAAAATATTGTGCTAAAAATTGAATTTCAACTAAATAAATGACGAGGTCTATGCCATCCAAATGAAAAAAACTTTCAGTAGTATTTGATAAGCCAACGTATTAGGGTTTTGCTGTATTGGACTTATCAAAGTGGAAAATGTATGATTTTCATTACCAATACATGAAACCCAAATTTCAAGAAAATGTAGTTTTAAATTACATGGATACAGACTCATTTATCTATACTATAAAAACTGATGATTTTTATAAGGATATTCGTGGTGATATTGAATCAAAATTTGATACATCCGATTATTCAGATAGAAGAAGCGATTTATATAATTTTAAAAAAGTTAATAAAAAGAGGTTAGGATATTTTAAAGATGAGTTGAATGGAAAACCAATGAGTGAATTTATAGGTCTATGCTCCAAAGTTTATAGTTATAAAATAGATGATGTTGAAAACCATGTTGAAAGCAAAAGGTGTGAGTTCCAGAAATTTAACTATGGATCATTATAAAAATGTATGGTATGCTGGTATGCTTGTACATATGTATGTAGATACAGCTGCACTTTTGCAGTTGCACCGTATGTATATAACGCACATAAAGTTTTCAAATTGTCGTAGAATTTAAAAAACCATAAGTTTCGTCAAAGGCAGTTCACTTTTTTATTTTATTATTCGGAAGTTTGGGTATATTTGGGGTGTAATAATATTTCCAATATAAGTAGGTGCCAAGAATTAATACCATGTAAAATGCACGCATACACACATAAAGTGGAGTGCTCACAAATTTTAATTTTTGGCACTGAATACCTGGTTGTTGTTAGGCATAATTATCCTAGCACTTTCCTTCCGTATCCAACTGCTTTCACCAACACTTCACTGCTTCACCGAATTACACCAGCTAGAATTTTCGCCAACTAATTTAAAAAAAAAATAAACAGGTGCCTAGACGACGAGAGGTGCACTGCTTTTGTTTGTTTTTTCCAACGAGAAAATTAATAACAAAACTAGCCGTTGTCCCTGTTCGGGCGCCAATAAAAATCCGGGAGAGTTTTCCCGGAAAAATTACTTATAAAATTTAAAGGAAAAAGACTTGCGACAAGCGGCTGGGAAATTTCGAAGAAAGCGAAAAAAAACGAAACGAAGTTGGTTCCAAAGTGTATTGCTGCCAGGTGCTTCGAGGTTCGATCGGTTAATGTTCGAGCAGCATACCATTTCGCATAGCCACGAACAGAAAAGCTTATCAGTTAGATCACAACAACTCGGCTATGCTCAAGCTTGAGTGCAACTGATAAGCTTTTGTGCATTGCTTTAAGATGATTTGTTTACATTTTGGCTGCATATATTCAATTAATTCTTTCTTTTCATCTATCCTTAAAACTAACAATAAAACTTAATCTACTGCTCCAACAATGAGAAAACTATGGAAAATCCTGAAAAACGCGTAGAGGTTAAATTGGTAACTACATGGGAGTCTACAGATGTTCATAAACTCTGTCGGAAAAAACAATGGCTAAAAATTTAATTTCAAAATTCAATTTTCATAGTGCAACTAAAATAAATGACGAGTTCTATGCCATCCAAATGAAAAAACTTTCTGTGGTATTTGACAAGCCAATGTATTTGGGTTTTGCTGTATTGGACTTATCAAAATGGAAAATGTATGATTTTCATTACCAATACATGAAACCCAAATTTCAAGAAAATGTAGTTTTAAATTACATGGATACAGACTCATTTATCTATACTATAAAAACTGATGATTTTTATAAGGATATTCGTGGTGATATGGAATCAAAATTTGATACATCCGATTATTCAGATAGAAGAAGAGATTTATATAATTTTGAAAAAGTTAATAAAAAGAGGTTAGGATATTTTAAATATGAGTTGAATGGAAAACCAATGAGTGAATTTATAGGTCTATGCTCCAAAGTTTATAGTTATAAAATATATGATGTTGAAAACCCTTATAATAAAGCAAAAGGTGTGAGTTCCAGAAATTTAACAATGGATCATTATAAAAATGTATTACTCACTGGAACTCCACTATATGGTAGTAGGAAAATGTTTAGATCAGGGTCACACAAAATATCAAAAAATAGGATACATAAGAATGTTCTTTGTGCTAATAATAGAAAAAGAAATCGTAAACATAATGAAACAGAGTTTACAATATTAAATCATGGTACATTATCAATAAAACATCATAGGTAAATGGAGAAGGATATTGTAGATAGTATCAATTTTCTAGAACTTGAAAATATATTTTTAAGAGATATAAGTAATGAAAGAAATACAGATGACAATACATTAAATGAACTTAGAGATAAGCGAGAAAACATACAAAAAGAATTATTTTATATGTCAATTGAATTGGAAATGTTTTATTTTGATCGAGATTGTGGTAAATATAAGTAAAACAAAAATAAATTTTAAAAACATGTATAATATTTTATTAAAATTGTTAATATACACATCATAAAATTGTACATATATACACATGCAAGTATAAGACTTAAAATATAAAATGAAAAAATTAATAAACCAAAAATTAAAATTAAATGAAATGAAATTTTCATTTGGTATTTTGTACTATAAAATTTCATCTTTCATTTTAAAAACCTGTATAATATTTTATTAAAATATAATATAATGTACACATGCAAATATTAGGTTTAAAATATAAAATGAAAATATTAATATATCAAAAATTAAAATTAAATATAACATTGTCTTTTCATTTGGTATTTTGAACTATAACATTTTTTTCAAACACATGTTTATACTTGCTGATACGAACGTGACCGCCATTTCGTAGTTTACTCTTAACATATATCTTTATGTGATTATATGAGTCTTGTTATATTTGTTTTTCATTAGTTGTGTTGACATTGATTGGGCTCATTTTTATGGTTCTATGTATAAAATTGTAATAAAATATCCAATTCTTGTAAATATCTATCCACTTATATTTCCCATTGAAACTAAACTCACGTCACATTGACTCTTTGATTGTTTTATTAAAACGCTCGAAAATTGATGCCTAAAGAGTGCTGAACGTCGAATAAAGATTTATATGATAACGTTTCATTAATTTTTTAAATTTTGTATTAAGAATATCTTTTCCATCATCTGTTTGTTCATTATTTGGTGCTCCGTGACCTGATTTTAAGATTTTCTCCATTGCTTGGGAAACAAATACTTTACACTAGGTGGTTGTAAATTTCCGAAACTATAATATATATATATACAATGTATATCGCTTTTATTTGTGTTATATGCCACCCAATGTATACCACTTGATTGTGATTCATCTAGGCTTACTATACCACATTCTCGAATTCTTGGAGAGTATGGAAGTAAATCTCTCATAAATACTCCTCGAAAATTTGGGATATATTTTTGAGCAAAAGTTGTAATGTCTATATCTGAAAGTGGTCTATTGGGTAGCTGACTTATTAGTTTTTTCGCTTCTTAATACCATTTTCCTTTCTTTATGGTTTTAAGTAGAATCCATAACCTGCTATATACGGTTTGAGATATAACCCTTCTCCTACAGCAACACTTTCAATTTTTCTATTATGTCGTTTCTTCTCCTCCATATCCTCTTTCGCCATTTTAGCGTTGTTTATTGTTTTTGCAATTGCGGCACTTTCACTAGCGAAACTACCGAGGGCACTTAGGGCAGTCAAAATAGGTACGATTGGTAAAAAACCACCAGTTTTGGGTACATTAATTATTCTTCGTACTTTCACGTTTTTGTTTGAACCCATTGTCGATTGAACTGATTTTCGTGTAATTTTAATTGCACTCATAATGTCCAATGGCTTTTGTTTTTTTATGTTCTAATAGCAGGGTTAATTACAGTCGACAGATTCGTCATCTTTACTTTTTTCCTCGTCGTCTTCCCTTTACATTTCTTTTTTGCTTTTGATATTCCCGTTCCAAATATTTTCTTTGCTTTCAAAATGTTGGTCATCAAATATCCTGCTGCTTTTTCACCAAGAGTACTGTCTGGTGCTTTTACACGTGACCAAGCTTTGTCAATTAATATAGAGTCTGCAATGTGACGTTCATGTAAATCCTTTTTATGGGAATATGCTATATCATGTTTTTTACAAGCCTCATCCAGTTTATTTATTCCTTGATCACCTCGTTTCAAACGTTTTTCTAACTATGTACCTGGCACACAAAATTTATATCCTGGTATATGGGCGTCAAACGGTAATGTATTAATTAAGTTGTTGACAAGACCACCACCTCGTTTACAATTGAAAACACTAATGAATCGATTTTAAAAACGCTTCCCCATTAAATTGATGTTTAATCATCAAAGATTTCTCATCGAATGAGATACATAAGCTTTAAGAATGCGTTTAATATCAAAGATTTCTCATCGAATGCGGTACATAAGCTTTAAAAATGCGTTTAATAAGTCAAAAACAAAAAATTATCGTTAGAAATATCAATGATGAAAACAAGAAAAACCCCCACGACATAGTTCTTTCTTACCTAATAGAATAAGAGCTGTTATTGGTGCACCTTCAAATTGTGGTAAAACCAACATTATGCTCAGTTTGACAGAGAGTCCAAAAGGATTGAAATTCGAAAATATTTACGTGTTTTCTAAGAGTTTATTTCAAATATGAGTACTTGGAAAAATTAATAAAACCTATTAAAGGAATTTGATATAATACATTCTCTCATAATGATGGTGTATTAGACCCGAGTGAAGCAAAAAATAATTCTATAATGATATTTGATGATGTAGCTTGTGAAAAAACAAGACAACATAGGACCTTATTTTTGTATGGGTCGTCAAAAGAATATTGATTCCGTTTATTTATGTCAAACCTAACCTATGCCTAAACACTTGATTCGTGATAATGCAAACTTTATTATAATGTTTAAACAAAACAATTTAAATATGCGACATAAACATAGAAATCATATTAATACAGATATGGGGTACGACGCATTCGTGGAAATTTGTAAAAAATGTTGGGAGGATAAATTTGGATTCTTGCTTATAAGTAAAGATAACGATATCGATAATGGATATATATAGAAAAGGTTTTGATCAGTTTATTTTGATTTAAAAAGTTATTAGATTTGGTATAAAAATAGACTAAAACACAAACATTTCCACAGTTTAACAACAGATTTCATTATGTCTACATCAGTGACCTTGTCTTTGACAAGTTCTGTTATAAATACGAACTACTTTCCACCAATTGAATTCGATGGATGCATTAATTGATTTTAATATGTACAATTCAATCCCAAATATAAACGAAAAAACAATCTCTTCCATATTGGAACTAATGTAATCACAATTCCTACTGGATCCTATGAACTAAATGATATAACAAATTATATTTATAAAAAACTTAAAGATTAAAAATCTTTTAAAATTGAAAGCGATAACAATACTCTTCAAGTAGAAATAAACAGGTCTTGAGAGCCGGTTTACTTTAATAAGGAACGATCAATTGGTCAACTTTTTGGTTTTGATAAAAGAGTTATAGAGCCACACCCAACAAAAACATATATATTAGATCAGACTGTCAATATATTAAAAATGTAACATCATTATTGGTTCATTTGAAGACAATACACCAAATCATACGTTACACGAATTCAGAATTAATATTCCACCTGGCCATAAAATGAATGTGAAACCACATAATCTTATTTACTTGCCAATCAACTGTGATGAAATAAGCACACTCACCATACGCATCGTAGATCAAAACGGAGATTTAGTAAATTTACGTGGTGAAAACGTATCAATTCGGATGCATATTCGCATGATAGGAGGATTATTTATATTTTTAATATAAATCCGGGTTCATACACTCAATCAAGCATTACTAATTGTAAAAGAAGCTCAATAACTTTAAAAAATAAATTATTTTTAAACTCTCTAGGCTTCAAAGTTAACAAGATGAAACGCTATAGTCGAGTGCCACGACTATAAGATACCCGTTACTGTCTTACACAATTTTAAAATATTAATTTTGCTAGTGGAAATTCACAAGGCGCCACCTATTGTAACAGATGGAAGGAAGCGTTTCCGACCCGATAAAGTGTATATATTCTTGATCAGGATGAATAGCGAAGACGAATGAGCCATGTCCGTCTGTCTGTCCGTATGAACGCTGAGATCTCAGGAACTATAAGAGATACACAGTTGAGATTAACCATGAAGATTCTTGAGGTCCATACGCAGCGCAAGTTTATTACAGTATCCTGCCACGCCCACTAGAACGCCCACTAATCGCGAAAAACTGAAATCTCAGAAACTATTAGAGTTAGAAAGTTGAAATTCAGTAATATAATCTTTAGATGCCAGCGCATCCGGCCACACCCACCCATACGCCAACAAGGCTTTAAAGACGGTTTTCGGATTTTCAAGAAAAGGTGATATCTCGGTAACTATAAGAGATAGAAAGTTCGGAATATGCAGGTAGGTTTATATGATGATCCCAATGCAAATCAATGCGATCAAGCCACGCCTACTCTAACGCCCACATAACCCAAAAACCAAAAATGCAAAAATTTCAAAAACTATAAAAGCTACAAAGTTTTGCTTAAGAATGCCTATTTAAGAGATACCTCTGCAACTTGCCACGAAGTTGCATCCGGCCACTCTAACGCATCATAACGCATTGGTGCATCATAAAAACCTACATGCTTAATCCGAACTTTCTTTCACTTATTGTTACCGAGATACCAGGTTTTTTAGGAAATGCGAAAACCGTCTTTTGAGCTTGGTAGGCGTATGGGTGGGTGTGGCCATATAATAGTCCCACTTAAAGATGCGCTGGCATCTAAAGATTATACATACTGAATTTTAACTTTCTAGCTCTAATAGTTCCCGATATTTAAGCGATTTTAGTTTTTCGTGATTTGTGGGCGTTAGAATGGGCGTGGAAAGTTGCTGAAATAAACTTGCGCTGTCCCGGGACGTCAAGAATCTTCATACATAATCTCAACTTTGTATCTGTTTAAGTTCCTAAGATATCAGCGTTCATAAGGACGGACGGACAGACGGACAAACGGACATGGCTCAATCGAGTTCGCTTTTGATCCTGATCAAGAATATATATACTTTATAGAGTCGGAAACCCTTCCTTCTACCTGTTACATACTTTTCAACCAATATAGTATACCCTTTTACTCTACGAGTAACGGGTAGAACCACAACGGGAACGGCAACAATTCCCTACCCCTTCAAAAATAAAGAGAACAAAAAATTCACGAGCTTTGTGAGTGCAAACTAAAACAAAAACGACTACGGCAGCGAAGACAGCGGCAACGAAGACAGCGGCAACGAAGACAGCGGCAGCGAAGACAGCAGCAGCGAAGACATCGGCAATGAAGACAGCGGCAGCGAAGACAGCGGCAACGAAGACAGCAGCAGCGAAGACAGCGGCAGCGAAGACATCGGCAACGAATACAGCGGCAGCGAAGACAGCGGCATCGAAGACAGCAGCAGAGAAGACAGCGGCATCGGAGACAGCGGCAGCGACAACAGCGGCAGCGACGGCCACAGCAACAATTAAAACATACGAAATGTGAGTAGGCTTTTTGTCTGAATTATCGCCAAACAAAGAAAATAAATCCGCGCCATTTAACTGTGGGAACATTACGAATTACCTTTTATACAATTTTAAGTAAAGTAAATTTATTTCTCTCGAAAATAAAACCTTATGAATAAATTTTATTTTACCAATATTTAAATAAAACCAACAAGCTCTTACTTGAATTTGAAAAAAAAAACACTTCAACATATTTTCTTGGTGTTTCGAAAAAAAATATTAAAAATAATTATAATTATTTAGCAGACTTCTAACTAAGATTCCCACTGCCGATGGACTAATTTTTTTTTAAAGAAAATTAAATAACGACCCCATGTACCGAAATAAAAAAGAAGACGAGTCAGACGACAAGGTTATGGCATAGGAAACTTTTAGACACAAAAATAGAAATACAGAAAGATCAGCAAGAACAAAAAACTGAGACTCATAACCAACCATCCACTAGCAGGGGGCGTTTATTCGACCTAGTACCCTTAACACTACAAGCCCACAGCCGCTTAAAATGCAGCCAGAACAGATTGCAAGCATGGAGGCCGCAACAACCAGCGCACTCCAAAAACAACAAGAACTATTCGATAAAAAATTAGCTGCAGTTATGGGGGAGTTAAACTTACTCAAAACAAAAGATAGAACCCCACAAATTTAAACATATCAGGTAATCGAATTGAAGCTTGAAATACAGTGCAACGAACCCCTTGATTGCAAGTGGTCAAGCCGGTTCCAGAATTTGAGGGTAGGCGAAAAACTTTTTCTAAAAGCAAATAAAAGACTAGGTAACAAGCTCCCACCACTTTGTTCGTAGGAAACTATTGAAGCAGACCTGGGGACAACGGTATTAATTAGAGAGAGGGTGGTCCAAAAGACAACTTGCGCTAATCATCCTTTGCTAGACTACCGACAATTTTTTACACCTTTTTATATTTCTAACATTTTTTACATATTTTATATTTTTTATTTTCATCTATATTTTTCTATGCTAGGAAAATACATTATAATCTGGACATTAACGGCTGCTAGGACAGACGGGACGGTGAAACTAAATGACTACACGAACTCAGACTACATCCCCATAGACGACGGTGACATCGTAGTCTGGGAATCTTTCCGATACTTACAACATGCAACGAACGTGACGACCTACGAGGGCTTCGCCGACCAGACAGAAGAACTAACACGAACATTCACCGACGACCACAGACTAACAAAGACTAGCGACGGACATCAGACATATTCGCAAGATGGTAGCTACCCAAAAAATCCATCATAGGGCCGCTAGGAGTATAAACTTAATAGGAACAGTCTTAAAAGTTGTTGCAGGTACACCCGATTTTAATGATTGGGAACAAGTAAAATTCAACCAAGGGCAATTAATGAGAGCAGATGAAGGACAAACAGAATAAAATATCAAATTCCAAGAACGTTTAAATGAACTTTCGAGCGCTATGATACAAATTAAAAAATTCGAGACAAATAAAGAAACACACCTTTAGAAAATCATTTTGGCTAAAAATAGAATTGTCATCACAGATTTGGAAATTATTATAATGGGCTTAGCCCTAACAAAACATTGTAAGTCCGGCAATTCTAGATACTTCCGACATTGGCGAATTAAAAGACAATCAGCCTATTAATATTAGTTTGATAGAAATTTTAGATGTATCTAGTACTGTTTTTTCAAAATTCCGACATCATTCATTTTCTCATTAAATTTCCTAACCCTAAGCTTGTTTCTAAGAAGATAACAGTCTATCCGGTCCAGCCCCACAACAGGGAACTCCAATATAACACTTGTGCTCAGCAATTGGTTTCTGGAGTTATTGCGCACTGTTTTACGCTCCCAGGTCACCTGGATGCACTAACTGCGGTAGACCACGGCACCCTCAAAGTCAACGAGGCCAACATGACCATAACCGATGACCAAGGACGAGACCAAAGGATATCTGGAACGTACCTGGTAACTTATTCAGACAGAATAAGCCTAAACGGAACTTGGTTCGTAAATCAGCTGGGAGACTCAATGAAAAAACCCTCTGTGTCGGCCATGACCATGGTCAACATCACGACACACCAAGCTCGGCTGAGCCTTCCGTTTCTGCACGAGCTGAGTCTAAGAAACCTCCACCATATTGGGACCCTTAGGGAAGAGCTTTCCTTGGGTTCCTTCGTCCTTCGTCAGCCCTACTCGGCTTCCTTCTGCTGTGCTCTACCATTTGGCTCAGCTACCACCACCTAAAGATCAAAGCCCACGCCAAATCAGGAATGACGATGACTTGGAACTATCGGGTCACCGGGACGGCGACCACTTAAAAGGAGGAGAAGATAACACACCCAGTTCCCAAATTGTGAAACTGCCGAGTTGCGGGCCTTATCCGGTGGCACGGAATAGGGAAACTGCCGAGTCTGCACTCCGGGGACAATAACCCGGAGCCCGGACAGAAGTGGTCACTTGAGTGGTCAAACTTGAGCAGCGAGTGATCGTCAGCAAGCGGATATCAAATGCTGATCCGGCACTTAGGCGACAGCGCTGCGACCAGACGAAGTCTTCTAGCGGCAACCGGATCAGACCATTAGTTTAGTTTTTAATTCATACTCCGCAGCCGTAGCTGTGTAATAATCAAATATTGTAAAACCAATTATATTATACTTTACCTTAACAGGCTTAGGATAAATAAATGTGTGACAACTAAATATTGTACAACCAATTACACTATCCTTTACCTTAATAGGTTTAGGAAAATAAATAAGTTAAACATTAATCGATCGTTTTATTACTTAACGGATCCTTGCCTCAACGGGCTCGAGTGAAAGTGAGAAATAATTATGTAAAGGTCGGTACAAAAATAACTTATATTATAATCAAGAAAAAAGAATGAGAAGAAAATAAAAAATACAAAAAGTACTTCAGACTATATAACCTTATAACAGTTTTTAGACAAATAATTAATAATTTCATCATATATTAAAAACTAAAAACAAGACACAAAAACAAAAACACTGAAAAAAGAAACAATAAAATAAACGCATTTTTTTCTTAAAGTAAATATCTGTTTTATTTATTTCAGTTAATATGAGAGCGCAAAATAATAGAATTTTATGTATGAATTTTAAATAATTTTATATTATTTTATTTTATTAATAAACAATTTTATTTAAATATGTAAGCTATTGGCAACATTTATTAAAAATGCATCGTCTTCATCTTTCAGTAAATTTAGATACTTAATTTCTAAGTCATCCACTTTTACATTGTTAAAGAGGTAGTCGTCGTCTGGAAAAACAATTTCTTCCTGGTCATCTATATGAATACTTTGACCACATTGAAAGTGTTCATACAAAAAAATAATTTTCAAATACATTCCCACAGTCAGGAATAAACGAGTTTAATTCATGGGTTCATGATTTCTGTGCTAAAATATAGGAGCGATAAAATAAGATTTTTCTATTTGAATTTTAAATATTTTTCTTTTATTTTATTTTATGTGTATACAATTTTATTTAAATATGTAAGCTATCGGCAACATTTATTAAAAAACTCATCGTCTTCATCTTTCAGTACATTTATATTCTGATTTTCCAAGTCATCCACTTTTACATCGTCAAATAGGTTGTCGTCGTCTGGAAAAAACAATTTCTTCCGGGTCATCTATATCAATCCTTTGAGCACATTGAAAGTGCTCATACAAAAACTGATTTTCAAATACATTCCCACAGTCAGGAATAAACAAAGAGATTAATTCATGGGTTCAAGATTTTTGTGCCAAAATATGGGAGCGAAAAAGTAAAAGATTTTTATATTTGAAGTTTAATTATTTTTATTTTATTATATTTGTATACAATTTTAATTAAATATGTAAGCTATTGGCAACATTTATTAAAAACTCATCGTCAAAGATTTTTATATTTGAATTTTAAATATTTTTATTGTAAACCCCCTCAATTTTCATATTATGCGCCTTGGTGTGACCAGCTATTGTGGAGCTATCGATAAGAGACCGATCGTAGACGGAAGTTGGATTTTGAAAAACTGAATGGACGGTCACTTTGGATCTTAACGGAAGAGTAAAAAGGAAAAACAACGTGATTCGGATCGAGAAGAGAAAAATTGTTAGAAATAAAAGCCATCCGTTGATATTATTATTTAAAAGAACTATGAAGTTTACAAACCAGGTGTGGGGTTCGCCCAAAACATTATTTCGTCATGAAATACGCCGACATACTCAACCTGACAATGGAGGAGTTGTCCAACTGGCTTTCTGCGATGCACGTGCCGTTGACCGGGAAGGAGAACATTCACCAGTTGCGGGGAATGGTGAAAACAATGGTTGGAGACCAGGATGATGCCGCCTTGGTGGAAGCCGGAAAGCGGAACGACGACATTGGCGTGGCAGAGAGCGTGTCAGAGAGCAGAGCGGAGAACGTCGTGGGAAGGGAGTGCGAGCAGGAGGATCGAGGGCCATGAGAAATGGCTGAAATCATGAGGCAGATGACGCTATATACAGCACGAAAGGACCTCGTTAAGTTAAAGGCGAAGGTTGCCACTTTGGAAGGCAATTCGCTGGACTGCAAGCCCGTTGTTGATGTCAGGGATCTTGAGGCTAGTTTGCGCAAATTTTCTGGAGACGATAACATGTCTGTGGACGTTTGGATTCGTGACCTCGAGCTTGCTGCAGTTACGCACGGATTAAGGAACTCTCAACGTTGGCTGTTGTGCAATCGGATGCTGGAGGGCTCGGCCCGCTCATACGTGATGTTCGAGAAACCCGCTACTTGGAAGGAGCTATGCGAAAGCCTACTAAAAACCTTCGGATTCCGGATGACCAATCACCAGGTGGCAAAGCAGTTACAGATTCTGGCGAACGAATCGTTGTTGCAGTGTTTTGTTGCGATGCGTCACATTGCGGAGCAAGGAACCTTCGAGGAAACAGACATCATAAAATACATTGTTGATGGTCTGCAGGACAATTCCAAATGCGCAGCGCCATTGTATTATTGCGCTTCCTTGGACGAGCTGCGCGAGAAGATGATCCGTTACCAGATGGTACAGCCTGAGAAGCCTGAGCCTACGTCCAGTTGCACCTCTGCTGCAGGTGCCTGCAAAAGAACCTACACATGCCGGAGGAGATGTTGCAAACGTAAGGTGCTTCAATTGCCGAGCGATGGGGCACTTCAGCAGCCAGTGCAAAAAACCGAAGCGCCCGGAGGTAGCTTGTTTTCATTGTTTCGAGACTGGACACCAATATCGGCGGTGCCCTAAGCGTGTGCGAACGGCTGCCCTCAGTACTTGTGACGGACAAGACGAGAAGGAAGACGACGACGACGCCGTTGGTGGGAATCCATACATTCAATTAGTAAGCATAAGAATACTTAGTGAAGAGGGATGCATTGATATTGATAACATTTTTTGCGTTACTAGATACCGGAAGCCCCGTGAGTTTTATTAGCAGAGGAGTTATTCCACAAGCAGTAAAGGACGAACACCTAGTAAAGAGCAGTTTTCGCGGCCTAAGCGGCCAAAATATTTTGACATTTGGAAAAATTAAGATTGTACTTTTGTTTCAAGAAGAATATTACAGTATTGAAGCTTTTGTTATTCCTAATTTTATTTTACCTACGCCTATACTTCTAGGCAGAGATGTACTAAAACTCTTATCACTTAAATTAGTCAAACGCAAAAATGTTATGAAAACAGATCTGAATAAGTTATCATTAAATAAAACCATTGCATTATCTACCGATTTAATTTGTGCATCCCTATTTTTTAGTACATATAAGTTAGATAACAACATAATGACAAGAAGAGAAAATTATTTACGTGTAAGCGCACCTGCAACTCCGGCAAAGCCTCAGATCTTTCAGGAATGGATGCAAGATTTCGCGAATTGTAGGGTATCGAATGAAGATGACGTAGTTAAAGTAGGCAGTGAGTTTGGAGGTGCCTTAATGCGAGAGTGTCGCGAAATAGTATATAAACAATACATTGATAGGTTTTCTAAAAGTTATGGTGTGCCAAAATGCAAAATGTGCATTCGTCTTACTGATTCTACACCATTTTATTGTGCCCCTAGAAGGTTGTCATATCGTGAGAGAGAAATAGTTTCCGAAACCGTCAATAGAATCATCCGACCTAGTAACTTGCCATATGCCTCAGCGGTGGTTTTAGTTAGGAAAAAAGATGGAAAGGTGAGAATGTGTGTCGATTACCGTGGATTGAATAAGAAGACCGCTAGAGATAATTTTACGTTACCCCTTATTGAAGACTGTTTAGAATGCCTTGAAGGTAAATCCGTGTTCTGCGTTATTAACCTTAAGAGTGGCTTTCACCACATAGGTGTTGAAGAAGAATCTGTAAAATATACCGCCTTCGTGACTCCGGACGGGCAGTTAGAATACTTGAGGATGCCTTTTGGACTTAAAAATGGACCCGCTGTTTTCCAAAGATTTATTTCCGACGCCTTGACAGACTTTGTAAGAAACTTACAGATCGTTGTTTATATGGATGATATTATTTTAGCATCGTATTCCGTAGAAGAGCATAAAAAGATATTAGCTGGGTTGTTAGATCGACTCGTGGAGTTTAACCTTGAGATAAATTTTAAGAAAAGTAGTTTCCTGCAGAAGCGTTAGGTTATGATGTTAGTGTTCAAGGAATTCTGTCTAATGATACACACTTAACTGCTATAAAACAATATCCGGAACCAATTAATAGCAAGAAGTTACATCCTGCCTTAGTTTATTTTCTTATTTTAGGAAGTTCGTTCCCAATTTTGCGCGTGTAGCAAAGCCTTTGACTGACCTTCTTAAAAAAGGGGGACCGTTTCCCATGTCGGATTCCGAAAAAAGAGCATTCCTGCAGGTAAGGACAGCATTGTCGAGTCCTCCCGTCCTATAAATCTTCAATCCGCAGTATGAAACCGAATTGCACACGGACGCAGGTTCCCACGGGCTTGGTGCTGTTTTGATGCAGCGACAGCCGGATAAGAAACTACACCCTGTTTTCTTCTACTCGAGAAAGGCCACTGCAGCCGAGTCTCAATCATATACGCCTTGCGCCGTTTCCGAATGTACTTAGAGCATAAAGCCTTTTTAATAGTAACCGACTGTAGTTCCTTAGTACAAACATTAAGTAAAAAGTCTAAAAATCCCTGTATTGCCCGTTGGTCCCTTGAGTTAGAAAGTTTCAATTATTCGATAGCCCATTAGCTAGGGTCAAACATGGCCCATGTAGATGTGCTTAGTAGGCAAACAGAGATGCTGAGAGAAGTGGAAGGAATTTCTGATCCGTGTCCGATTCTGTCAAGAGATGTTGCAGCTTTTGGACCTTGCAGCCCTATTAAATCTTGTGCTTCCTTTAAGCCTTGTGGCCCTACTGCACCTTGTGTAGTTTCTGACCCTGGAAAATCTTGTGAGCCTTTTAAAATTGATGACCCTTGTAAACCTTGCGAACCTAGAGGACCTTGTGAACCTATTGAACCGTGTGAACCTTTAAGCCGTGTGAAGCTTTTATAAATTGTCGATCTACTGATTCTTGCGAACCTCGGAAACATGATGTACTTTGTGGTCCTGAGAAACGTGTTAAATCCGTTAGGTTTGCCCCTGAGGTTGAAGAGATTGTTGGAATTGTAGGCGCATACCCGTATGATATTGATTTGCTTTTGCAGACCGAACAGATAAGAGATCCGGAAATCCGTCGAGTGCGAAGGAAGTTAGAGATGGGTGAAATTGAGAATTTCGTGTTGTTAGATGGGATAGTGCATAGAGCGAAGGATAGTGACAAACTGTGTATGTATGTTCCGAGCCGAATGCAAGAAGAACTAATTAATTCCATGAGAAGTTGGGCCATTTTGCGACCGATAAGTGTGTGAATAAACTGAGAGAAAAATATTGGTTTCCGGTGTGAGGAGTAAGGTCGATCTATTTATAAAGAACTGTTTACCGTGCATTCTACAGCACCGGTCCCGTTCGATACAATCCATATCGACCACCTAGACCCCCTCCCGTCTATTAACTCAAAGAGAAAGCTCTTGTTGGTGATCATTGATGCGTTCACAAAATTCGTTAAATTATATCCCGTAAATTCCACCAGTACTAAAGAAGTTAATTGCTCTTTAAAAAAATATTTCGAATATTATAGCCGGCCTCGCAGAATCATCTCCGATAGAGGCACCTGTTTTACTTTTGAGTTTAAAGAATTCCTTGAGTGTAGAAATATTGATCATATTAAAGTAGCCACGGCGGCTCTGCAGGCAAATGGGCAAGTCGAGCGTGTGAACCGTGATCTGACACCGATGTTGGGAAAGCTATCAGAGCCTTTGATTCAGGCCGATTGGTATAAATTGCTTAACCGTGTTGAAGTCGCTATAAACAACTCCGTTCAGTGTAGTACCGGAAAGACCCCTAGTTCCTTGTTATTTGGTTGTGATTAACGTGGGCCAGTGGTTGATGAGCTCACCGAGTATTTGGTAGAAAAATTTGATCAGGAGAAACCGCGATGTTTGGATACAGTAAGGGACGAAGCACTTGAGAATATATGTCAATCACAGGTCCGAAATGAAACCGCATACGGCTTAAGGCATAAGGCACCTACGTTGTACAAGGTCGATGAATTTGTTGCTATTCGTAATGTGGATGTGACTTCGGGGATTGTAAAGAAGTTTGCACCCAAGTATCGTGGCCCATATAGAGTAAACCGTGTTTTTCCGAATGACCGTTATGAGATTACAGATATAGACAATTATCAGCTTACGCAACTCGCATATAAGGGAATCCTTGAGGCTGCTAGGCTAAAACCGTGGTTGCAGGTGTGTAATAAAACCATAGGAATGTGTATTCCCGACTGTAAACCCCTCAATTTTCATATTATGCGACTTGGTGTGACCAGCTATTGTGGAGCTATCGATAAGAGACCGATCGTAGACGGAAGTTGGATTTTGAAAAACTGAATGGACGGTCACTTTGCATCTTAACGGAAGAGAAAAAAGGAAAAACAACGTGATTCGGATCGAGAAGAGAAAAATTGTTAGTAATAAAAGCCATCCGTTGAAAATATTTTTTAAAAGAACTAAGAAGTTTACATTATTTTATTATAATTGTATACAATTTTATTTAAATATGTAAGCTATTGGCAACATTTATTAAAAACTCATCGTCTTCATCTTTTAGTAAATTTAGATACTTAATTTCTAAGTCATCCACTTTTACATTGTCAAAGAGGTAGTCGTCGTCTGGAAAAACAATTGCTTCCTGGTCATCTATATCAATCCTTTGAGCACATTGAAAGTGCTCATACAAAAACTGATTTTCAAATACATTCCCACAGTCAGGAATAAACGAGTTTAATTCATGGGTTCATGATTTCTGTGCTAAAATATAGGAGCGACAAAATAAGATTTTTATATTTGAATTTCAAATATTTTTCTTTTATTTTATTTTATGTGTATACAATTTTATTTAAATATGTAAGCTATTGGAAAAGTTTATTTAAAACTCATTTTTTATATTGTCTGTGTCCCTTTGTCTTGAAAAAATCTTAAAAAGTCTGAAATTTTAATAAACAACTTGAAACTCTCGTCAAGACGTTCCTAATCCTCCTAAGTCAGGAATATTAAAAAAGTTTATTTACAAATCAGATGCATGAGTGTGAAGTGACCCTTTATTAGGATAATCAACTTCAACGGGTGCCAATATCGGAAGAAGCTTAACACAGCTACCCAACTTTTTCACCAACTGTAAAATTCAAAAGACAAAATTTCCTCTACGGTGTTCCCTAAATAATTTGTTTAAGCTATTTGTAATATTGGAAAAACTCTAATTAGGAAGTATATTATGTAACTATAACGTATGTTTAAGCTTCAGTAATAAATAAATAGTGGAACCTACAAGTTGTCTTATACAATGGAGCCATTCAAGGGTTTGTTTGATAATGATACGCGCAAAAGGGGATACACACTACAGATTTATTGTAATTATTGTGGATCTGATACATACTTCGAGAAGAACTGCTCTAAAAAACGCGATAGGAAAAACATAAATTAACCTAATGTAGTTTAAGGGAAAATCTCTTTCAAATAAAATATAATAAATATTAAAAAAATTCATGGGTTCATGATTTCTGTGCCAAAACAAAGCTCTGCCACATTCGGCGCGTGCGCAACGGTTGCCATAAATCTCCAGAACCCGCGTTTTCTATCTACTAACATGAACGTCATGAAGAACGAGGTGATGATTTTCCTATACAGGTTCTAACTTCGATTAAAAATAACCAAAATTAAAAAATATTAATAATAAATTATAATTAATTATAATATATTTTAAAACTAACAAAACTTAAATTCAAGCAAGCATTTCATTCATCATCGTGTGCGCTATATAACGAGTTAACTTATAAAAGTACGTTACGACAAGATGTTTATGTAGAGTTAATTTGTTAAAGGAAAATTTTTCGAAAACTTTTACACAATACCGAGTGTTACATATTTCCGGTTGCCAAGCGGAGGTTTTTCGTTTTTCGGTTCCGTTCTACCCGCTTTTTCTATTCTCGCTTTCGTCGCCGTTAGTCAAGTGCATACTCTTTCCGAAACTACTTTGAAATGTCGGAAGCAAATAAAAGATAAATTGTGCACAACGGAATATGCTTCAGATAACGAAGACTTTAATCGGGCAAAGGCAAGCTCCGTGGCGCGTCAGTTGCGGCGTTAAATACATTCTTGAGTGATCAACAGTTGGCTAAATTTAATGAAAGTGAAATTGCAGGTGCGGTTAGTGTTAGTCAAGAGGATCAATTTCGACTTTGGCAGCTCTCAACTTAACCTCGATCGGCTAGTAATAGCGGAGATGAAGTCCGACCCATAATCCGCACATAAGATTTGCCACCGCGTGCTGTAAAATGAAAATGAGAATCTGCCGCTACTTAAACAGTGAACAAAGAAAGTCCATGCCAATTTCAACAGAATTGCATTGCATCAGTGCCGCCTTCAAATGCAATTCTAGGCCTACCAGACTGAAGGAATTTCATCTTCCGCGGAACAAACGCGGATTTGTCAAATGTGGAAAAATTCCAGCATCTTGGTTCCTGCTTGGATGGCGCAGCATTGATTTGATCCCTGAGAGGAATTGTGACAGGGCTATTGATTTTAGGCTTTGATAATAAATTGTTACATTTCCAGGCACACGTTCGGTCATTATTCAAGCTACCAGGTGTGGAGAAGGGATCCGCAAGTAGTTTGCGGCAATTAAGCGACAAGGCAAATTCACACTTGCGCGCTCTCAATACTATGGCAACTACGCAGGAAATTCTAAACGGTGTTTTGATTCATCTCATCCTTTCGAAGCTGGACCGGCAAAGGAGCTGCCGAAATGGGACAAATTTTCTACATTTTTGGGTCAGCGGTGCCGCATGATGCAGAACGTGAAATGCGCTATGGTAGATCATACACCTAGCAAACAGGTGGTAGCTAGTAAAAGTCATTGCACCACACTTATTGGTTCATTTTCAACATTACCATTGTGTACTATGTGAGTCCAAGGAGCATTATTTGACGAAATGCCCACAACTTCTAGGATTGAATCCAACTCTGCACTATAACGAAGCATAAAGGATGCACGTTTGTTTAAATTAACTACGGAAGGGACACAGCTTACGGCAATGCAGATCTGGCAGCTGTAGGAATTGCCACAAGAAGCATCATACTCTTTTGCATATGCAATCGAATCCCATTGCTACCCTTCCGTAGCCTGGTTTGAAATGCCACCACATACCTCATATTTAGTTTCTGTATCCTTGCCTGAACCACAACCTGTAGCTCTGTCGCAAATAATACCGATTACGTGTTGCTTGCCACCTCAATAGTTTATGTCAAAAACCGCTCTGGCGTATTCGTACCAAGCCGGGCCTTACTCGATTCGCCCTCTCAAATCAACTTCGTCACCTGTCGTTTCGCAAATCAACTACAACCCGAAATCCATCACTCAATCATCTCCATATCAGGAATCGGCGAGTCTTCGCTAGCACCGGATAAGTCGGTTAATATTTTTGCACAATCCGGTAACGCAAAATACGGCGCGTCGCTTGTAGCTGCCGTTACTCGATCAATCACCGATTATCACCCACATTTCGACCTTAACCCATCTGAATGGAAAATACCGGAAAAATTCTAAAGCTCGCCGACCCTCTCTTCTACAAAAGTCAGCGCATTGACGTATAACGAATTTTCGGATCTCAAAGTAGGAGCTTCTACGCGCTCATCTTCAGTTTCCTCAATTCAGGAACCCTGAACTCAGTCGGAGTCAAAATCGAAGATTCTAAATTTCGAAGGAGGATGCTCTATGCGAGCAGCTATTTCAACAGCAATACTCTCGGCTGGAATCTGGCCAATATTCAGTTCTGCTTCCTGGCAAAACTAGTTTCGATGTTTTAGAAAATTCGGTGTTGTCGTTCGATGTTATCACAGTTCGGTGTTGTGCCCTGATGGCGTAATGGGCACCTTTGAAACTTGTAAGATGGCGGTCGTGGTGAGTTTTAGACGTTTGACTTAGTTGTGAAGCTTGTGAATTAAAATTAATATAATATAATATATAATATAATATTTAAGATGTTATTTCGTCTGAACAATGGGCAGGAGACAGTGACGCAGGAACAGGATGCCAGCTTATTAGTCCCGCAACCAAGTGCGGGGACGGTTCAAGATAGCGACCAAGGCGACGTCACCGACGTCATCAGCCCATTCGGCAAGTTCTTGGAGAGGATCGGCGAGCTAGAGTAGAATTTGGAGCAGTGCTATAATGGAACGTACTGATCCCATTTAGTGAGGTTGGGGTTGGTCAGCCGTCATATGCAAGCGTCTTGGCCGTACCTAACCTTGCAATCGTTTGCCAGGGGATCTCAAAGGGTACTGTGTACAGTTTCGCAGAGCTGCACCCCGAGGATAGTATGTTTCGCCATCTTGCCCAACCGGTACCACCAGCGCATGGTTTCTGACTACATAGTGAAGTAATTGTAACATTGAACATTGTCTCGTAAATATAAATCGGAAACCTTTTCCTACCAATAAAATACTAAATAAAATAATTTTAAACAATCAAGATACACACATGAAAATTCAATATGAAATCTTGTAATTTGCAGGTTTTTTATTTACTTTAAATGCTTGGCGATTGAAATCGAACGATAAGGCACGATAAGTGCAGTCGAAAGGGAGTTTGATTTCGCTTATATGCTACGACACAGAACACGAAAGGGAGAGCGACGGACGAATACGTGTTAGCGAAAATGCTTTATTAGGACCCGCTTCTCTCTTTACACAACAAAAAACATATCCGACCGAACAATTATTATACAAATTATTTATTTTATATGTAATCGTTTTTACAAATTTTAATTTCAGATATTGGATCTTCCGTTCTTGGGGTCGAATAGGAACTAGTATTGGAAGCTCAAAAGTTGAAGAGTTTTGCTCGAGTGACTTGGCCAAAAGGAAATTTAAAGAAGTATATGCTGATAAAACTGGAAATGAATTTGAAAATCGTCAACATTTCGTTAAAATTACTGGTCGCATGTACCCCATAGAAATTCAGTATGATGATAGTCCCGAGATGTTGAACCAATGCGAAAATTCCATCGAATCTAAGTTGGAGGAATCTTTGCAAAATTTAATAAGATTAATGTTTGATGTAGACTTAATGAAAAGAACCTTGTTGGAATTTCATATTGATATGGACAAAATGCCTTTGGGAAAGCTTAGTGCACACCAGATTCAATCTGCATATAGTGTGGTAACTGAACTTTTTAAGTTGATAGAATCCAGATCCACTGTTGCAAGTCTTATTGACGCAACAAATAGGTTTTATACATTAATTCCTCACAACTTTGGGGTTCAATCTCCAAAATTAATTAAAACACATAAACAAATTGAAGACTTGCGACAAATGCTTGATTCGTTAGCTGAGATCGAGATAGCATGCAGCTTAATCCAAAGGGAAGATGCAGCTGATAAGATTAATCCTTTGGACAAGCATTATGCAGAGTTAAAAACTCAGTTAGATCCATTAAATAAAAATAGTGAAGAGTATTCTATTCTTAGCAAGTATGTTAAAAATACTCATGCTTCTACCCATGGCTCTTACGATTTAGAAATTGTGGATGTGTTTAAAGTGGCTCGCCAAGGAGAAGCAAGGCGTTATAAACCTTTTAAGAAGCTACATAATAGAAAATTATTATGGCACGGATCTCGTTTAACTAATTATATTGGAATATTATCCCACGGCTTAAAAATAGCTCCTCCAGAAGCCCCACCGACCGGTTATATGTTTGGAAAAGGCATTTATTTTGCTGATATGGTATCGAAATCAGCAAATTATTGTTGTACAAGTCAAAAAAACTCAACTGGATTAATGCTTCTTTCTGAAGTTGCATTGGGTGATATGTTGGAATGTACTGAAGCAGAGTATGTCACAAAACTACCAAAGGACAAACATAGTTGCTTTGGTCAAGGACGCACGATGCCAGATCCGAAAATGAGTTATGTGAGAAAAGATGGAGTCGAGATACCATTTGGAAAATCAGTTACTAATGCAAATTTTAAGTCGACTTTATTATATAATGAGTACATAGTATATGATGTTGCGCAGGTTAATCTTCAGTACTTGTTTGTTATGAAATTTAATTATAAATATTAAAGCACATATAAATCCACATTTTTAATTATAAACTAAAGAATAAATAAATTATTAATGAATTTGGATTCCTAAAATATAATGTAGTTCAACTGCTTAAACTACAAAACTCAGGTTTGTTTATAAATTTACTTACGCTTAAAAACTAGAAATACAACCAAGAATAAACGCAATAGTCCAGTTCCGCGACTATAAGATACCCGTTACTTTTTATCCAATTTTAAAATAAAAATTATGCTGTCAGTAATTGACGCCGTGAATAATTTTACTAACGCTCCCTTTTGTAAGAAATGATTGTGGTGTCATTGCCCATGTGGGCCTCATACCCACAATTTTTTAATAAACTGTAAAATAATATTCAGGCTTAAAAGTTTGTTGGCAAATCCATAGATATTAAAAACGGTAATATAAAGTCAACTAAAAAAAATCAATTTAAATTTTATTGACAATACAGTTCTCGTGGTCGTGTGCTATAAGCTGCGGTGGAATCTCTGGAAACGGATTGCTTGATTCTAACTTTCTAGCTTTAATAGTTTCCAAGACAAGAAAATAAATAAGCTTTGGTAGAACTATTTGAAACAGCATGCTTAACACTAACTTCCAATCACTTATAGTTACCGAGTCAGGTGTATCTCTTATAGTTCCTCAGGTCTCAGTGTTCATACGGGCAGAGGTACTGACGGACATGGCTAAATCGGTTTCGCTATTAGCTCTGTTTAAGAAGTTATACACTTTGTTGCGATAGATAGTAAACTGCTCACTTTCTGTTAAGCTGTTAGTCCGGATGTTATATGTCTTACTTTTCCATTTTGATACTCGAGGGAAGCGAAAGTAGAGTAAGTAATATCATTGTAATTCCTGGTCATTTAAGGTGCTTGTGGAGTACCAGCGCTTAACCAATTTGAAGATCGGCAACATTTCTTTAAACTCTTTACTGGAGAAGCAAGATTGATGGCGACATGGCGACATCCTCTCCCAAGTGAAGGACGAGCTTGTGTCTGTAGGATGCATCGGAGCCAACTGCGTGAGCATAGGCTATCAGAAGTGTGCTGCTCTAGAGGATGGCGGAGTAGGATGGGTCTGTGTAAAATATGATGTTGCTGTCCATGCACAGAACTCGATCAAATCAGAAGAGCTGATCAGTGTGCCCTCTCCTCTCTTTAAAAAACAAAAAACATATCTGACCGAACAAAGAAAAGCTTAGTGCACACCAGATTCAATCTGCATATAGTGTGGTAACTGAACTTTTTAAGTTGATAGAATCCAGATCCACTATTGCAAGTCTTATTGATGCAACAAATAGGTTTTATACATTAATTTCTCACAACTTTGGAGTTCAGTTAGATCCAATCAACAAAAATAGTGAAGAGTATTTTATTCTAAGCAAGTATGTTAAAAATACTCATGCTATTACCCATGGCTCTTACGATTTAGAAATTGTGGATGTGTTTAAAGTGGCTCGCAAAGGGGAAGTAAGGCGTTATAAATGGAACGGATCTCGTTTAACTAATTATACTGGAATATTATCCCACGGCTTAAAAATAGCTCCTCCAGAAGCCCCACCGAACGGGTATATGTTTGGAAAAGGCATGTATTTTATTTATGCTGATATGGTATCGAAATCATCAAATTATTGTTGTACAAGTGAAGAAAACTCAACTGGATTAATGCTTCATTCTGAAGTTGTATTGGGTGATATGTTGGAATGCACTGAAGCAGAATATGTCACAAAACTACCAAAGGACAAACATAGTTGCTTTGGTCAGGGACGCACGATGCCAGATCCGAAAAAGAGTTATGTGAGAAAAGATGGAGTCGAGATACCATTTGGAAAATCAGTTACTAATGCAAATTTTAAGTCGAATTTATTATATAATGAGTACATAGTATATGATGTTGCGCAGGTTAATCTTCAGTACTTGTTCTTTATGAAATTTAATTATAAATATTAAAGCACATATAAATCCACATTTTTAATGATAAACTAAAAAAATAAATAAATTATTAATGAATTCGGATTCCTAAAATATAATGTAGTTCATCTTTTTAAATTACAAAACTCAGGTTTGTTTATAAAATTACTTACTATTAAAAACTAGAAATACAACCAGGAATAAACGCAATAGTCCAGTTTCACGAAGTAGTTAGTTTTCGCTAGTTCTGGCACAGATTTATGGGCTATTAAACTGTCACAACAACATGGTTTCCCCCACCCCGAAACCCATTATCCGTCGTCTCCTGTGATAAGGATTCCCCCTCCCCCTTTTAGTCAGTATGGCTTCTGGCACAGAAATCATAAACCCATAAATTATAGTTTTTAAAATCAGTGCACGTGTTCAAAGAAGTAATAAAATGTGGCTATTGTGTCATGATTAGTTTTCCGACCCCCGCTATCCGTAAGTTAAGAATATTGAAATGTATTCCTGGTCCTAATTAGGAGGATTGGGAACGTCTTAAGGGGTTGAATTTTCTCAAAACACACTGTCAATTTCTATATATGTAAGCCTCTGACTACGTGTGTGCGTGTGTATGGTTGAGTGGGAAACATGACATGTGGAACCGATGAGGAAGATCCATTCCAACACATAGATAAAAAGGACACACATTAGTGATTAAAACATGGTTTCAGTCGTCTCCTGTGATTAGGATTCCCCTTCACCATCCCGCAGGCCCTTTTAGTCAGTATGGATTCTGGCACAGAAATCATAAACCCAAGAAGAAGATTCTCTTCCGAAGCGAACGGACGTGTTTTTTTCTACTCTCGTTAACTTTGCTGGCTATTTACGAATATACGCTTAAACCGATACGAATTTCTTTGTATAAATAAAACCTTCAGCCGTTTGCCTTCCGCGCAGTGAACTAAACTGTGTAGCTTTTGTTTCTTTTGTTTAAACTCTCAATTTACTTAAATTGTTCTCTCATTCTCCTAGGAAATCGTTAGATAGTTTGTCTGCTTCAAGGGTCCTGGTTCCAATCTCCATTAACATGAACCCACCCGATACACTGCAGGAGAATTTCGTGCCCGGACTATCGGCATGCACTGGCGGTGCAGGATTAGATTCTGCTACACCAAAGCCCCTAAAGGTAATCCCACATGAGAAACATATATTTGTTTCCCGGCTTTCCGAGGATACGTCTGAGTCAGACGTATTGGCATACATACAAGCCAGAACGAAAGCCGACATTAAGGTTTTTACGTTATTATCAGATGTTAGTGGTTCTGGGTGATTTTAACATACCACAAATTAACTGGTCAAAAAATGAAAATAGTTTAGCTTTAACACCTTCCTCACATAATGATTTTATTGCAGGTATGTTAGACATGACCCTGGAACAAATTAACCATGTTAAAAACTCTTTAGGTCGGTTACTCGATCTATGCTTAATCTCAGATTCGGACTCCGTATATATATCTAGGGTTACATGCCCGGAAGATCTTTATCATCCCACTCTGGAGCTGGCGATCGATGTTGGACCACTCCAAACGACTGAGCCTACTAGGGCTGTCAAAAAGGTTCGATGTTTTAGCATGTCAGACTTTCTTAAACTTAATATTCTTATCTCTGATTTTGACTGGTCTCTACGCATGCAATGATATGACTTCAGCTTTAAACATATTCTACCATGCATTAAACCTAATTTTTGATATATGTGTTCCGATGAGGTACCCGTCCAGAACGGATAACCCTCCTTGGTATACCAAGGGCTTAAGCACCTTAAAAAATATAAAGTTCAGGCTTCAGAACAAATACCTTAAAACTAGAACTCCGCTTAGTTACTCTCAATACTTAATTGCTCGGTAAAATTTTTACCGTGCTTAACGCTCAGTGTTATACAAATTATTTAGCTCGTTGTAGGACCCAATTTTCACAGGATCCGAAACAGTTTTATAATTTCGTTAAGACTAAGCGTAGACCTTAAACGTTTCCTTCAGCACTAACGTTTGAAAACTCAACGGCGAGAAGTGATCAGGCAATAGCCGATATGTTTGCCAAGTTTTTCAAACCACATATTCACCTTCGACAACCGCTAGGCAGCCTTATGTCTACGGTGTTCCACAATCGAACCTCGTCACGCGACCTTTTCTATCTAAGAGTTGTATTCTTAAGGATCTTCAGAGTATTAAGCCGACCTACTCTCCGGGCCCCGACGGCGTTCCCGGCTGTGTGCTTAGGTACTGCGCGTCTTCCATTTGCAATCCTCTTCTCAAACTGTTTAACCTCTCGCTGGAAACGACTTCGTTTCCCCCTATTTGGAAGGAATCTTTCATCAATCCTTTACACAAGAAAGGGAAAACTTCGGATGCTGGTAATTATAGAGGTATCTCTAAATTATCAGCAATTCCTAAACTCTTTGAGAAAATTATTGTGCCCCATTTGCAACACCAGTGTAGATCAGTAATATCTCCATATCAACATGGTTTTATGACTCGACGGTCTACAACTACAAACTTACTTGAATTTACCTCTTATGTCATTACTGGGTTCCGAAAAAGTCTTCAGACAGATGTCATCTACACTGACTTTAGTAAAGCATTTGACTCTGTAAATCACTCACTTTTAGTTCATAAACTTGACTTAATCGGATTCCCATGCGATCTTCTTTAGTGGGTTGAAAGTTATCTGACTGGTAGAACGCAACGTGTTTTATTTAAAGATGTCTTGTCTGGTCCTATTTATGCTTCATCCGGTGTCCCTCAGGGAAGCCATTTAGGTCCGCTATTTTTCACATTATTCATGACCTTCCAATCGCTTTAAGAAATTCTTTTATTTTAATGTACGCAGATGATGTGAAACTTTGTATTCAATATAATGATGCGTGCTACCAGAGAAAACTACAATCTGACCTTAACAACTTTCAATTTTGGTGCTCTGCAAACTTACTAAATCTTAACGGCTCTAAGTGTAAAGTAATGACCTTCAGTCGCTCTAAGCCTAGATAGAATTAAGCTAGTAGACGACTTAGGTGTCCTATTGGATGCCAAACTTACATTTTCCGACCACATATTTTCCATGGTTAACAAAGCCAGAGGTGTGTTAGGTTTAATAAAAAGATGGTCGAAAGAATTTAATGACCCTTAATGAATATTAAAGCACATATAAATCCACATTTTTAATGATAAACTAAAAAAATAAATAAATTATTAATGAATTCGGATTCCTAAAATATAATGTAGTTCATCTTTTTAAATTACAAAACTCAGGTTTGTTTATAAAATTACTTACTATTAAAAACTAGAAATACAACCAGGAATAAACGCAATAGTCCAGTTTCACGAAGTAGTTAGTTTTCGCTAGTTCTGGCACAGATTTATGGGCTATTAAACTGTCACAACAACATGGTTTCCCCCACCCCGAAACCCATTATCCGTCGTCTCCTGTGATAAGGATTCCCCCTCCCCCTTTTAGTCAGTATGGCTTCTGGCACAGAAATCATAAACCCATAAATTATAGTTTTTAAAATCAGTGCACGTGTTCAAAGAAGTAATAAAATGTGGCTATTGTGTCATGATTAGTTTTCCGACCCCCGCTATCCGTAAGTTAAGAATATTGAAATGTATTCCTGGTCCTAATTAGGAGGATTGGGAACGTCTTAAGGGGTTGAATTTTCTCAAAACACACTGTCAATTTCTATATATGTAAGCCTCTGACTACGTGTGTGCGTGTGTATGGTTGAGTGGGAAACATGACATGTGGAACCGATGAGGAAGATCCATTCCAACACATAGATAAAAAGGACACACATTAGTGATTAAAACATGGTTTCAGTCGTCTCCTGTGATTAGGATTCCCCTTCACCATCCCGCAGGCCCTTTTAGTCAGTATGGATTCTGGCACAGAAATCATAAACCCAAGAAGAAGATTCTCTTCCGAAGCGAACGGACGTGTTTTTTTCTACTCTCGTTAACTTTGCTGGCTATTTACGAATATACGCTTAAACCGATACGAATTTCTTTGTATAAATAAAACCTTCAGCCGTTTGCCTTCCGCGCAGTGAACTAAACTGTGTAGCTTTTGTTTCTTTTGTTTAAACTCTCAATTTACTTAAATTGTTCTCTCATTCTCCTAGGAAATCGTTAGATAGTTTGTCTGCTTCAAGGGTCCTGGTTCCAATCTCCATTAACATGAACCCACCCGATCCACTGCAGGAGAATTTCGTGCCCGGACTATCGGCATGCACTGGCGGTGCAGGATTAGATTCTGCTACACCAAAGCCCCTAAAGGTAATCCCACATGAGAAACATATATTTGTTTCCCGGCTTTCCGAGGATACGTCTGAGTCAGACGTATTGGCATACATACAAGCCAGAACGAAAGCCGACATTAAGGTTTTTACGTTATTATCAGATGTTAGTGGTTCTGGGTGATTTTAACATACCACAAATTAACTGGTCAAAAAATGAAAATAGTTTAGCTTTAACACCTTCCTCACATAATGATTTTATTGCAGGTATGTTAGACATGACCCTGGAACAAATTAACCATGTTAAAAACTCTTTAGGTCGGTTACTCGATCTATGCTTAATCTCAGATTCGGACTCCGTATATATATCTAGGGTTACATGCCCGGAAGATCTTTATCATCCCACTCTGGAGCTGGCGATCGATGTTGGACCACTCCAAACGACTGAGCCTACTAGGGCTGTCAAAAAGGTTCGATGTTTTAGCATGTCAGACTTTCTTAAACTTAATATTCTTATCTCTGATTTTGACTGGTCTCTACGCATGCAATGATATGACTTCAGCTTTAAACATATTCTACCATGCATTAAACCTAATTTTTGATATATGTGTTCCGATGAGGTACCCGTCCAGAACGGATAACCCTCCTTGGTATACCAAGGGCTTAAGCACCTTAAAAAATATAAAGTTCAGGCTTCAGAACAAATACCTTAAAACTAGAACTCCGCTTAGTTACTCTCAATACTTAATTGCTCGGTAAAATTTTACCGTGCTTAACGCTCAGTGTTATACAAATTATTTAGCTCGTTGTAGGACCCAATTTTCACAGGATCCGAAACAGTTTTATAATTTCGTTAAGACTAAGCGTAGACCTTAAACGTTTCCTTCAGCACTAACGTTTGAAAACTCAACGGCGAGAAGTGATCAGGCAATAGCCGATATGTTTGCCAAGTTTTTCAAACCACATATTCACCTTCGACAACCGCTAGGCAGCCTTATGTCTACGGTGTTCCACAATCGAACCTCGTCACGCGACCTTTTCTATCTAAGAGTTGTATTCTTAAGGATCTTCAGAGTATTAAGCCGACCTACTCTCCGGGCCCCGACGGCGTTCCCGGCTGTGTGCTTAGGTACTGCGCGTCTTCCATTTGCAATCCTCTTCTCAAACTGTTTAACCTCTCGCTGGAAACGACTTCGTTTCCCCCTATTTGGAAGGAATCTTTCATCAATCCTTTACACAAGAAAGGGAAAACTTCGGATGCTGGTAATTATAGAGGTATCTCTAAATTATCAGCAATTCCTAAACTCTTTGAGAAAATTATTGTGCCCCATTTGCAACACCAGTGTAGATCAGTAATATCTCCATATCAACATGGTTTTATGACTCGACGGTCTACAACTACAAACTTACTTGAATTTACCTCTTATGTCATTACTGGGTTCCGAAAAAGTCTTCAGACAGATGTCATCTACACTGACTTTTAGTAAAGCATTTGACTCTGTAAATCACTCACTTTTAGTTCATAAACTTGACTTAATCGGATTCCCATGCGATCTTCTTTAGTGGGTTGAAAGTTATCTGACTGGTAGAACGCAACGTGTTTTATTTAAAGATGTCTTGTCTGGTCCTATTTATGCTTCATCCGGTGTCCCTCAGGGAAGCCATTTAGGTCCGCTATTTTTTCACATTATTCATGACCTTCCAATCGCTTTAAGAAATTCTTTTATTTTAATGTACGCAGATGATGTGAAACTTTGTATTCAATATAATGATGCGTGCTACCAGAGAAAAACTACAATCTGACCTTAACAACTTTCAATTTTGGTGCTCTGCAAACTTACTAAATCTTAACGGCTCTAAGTGTAAAGTAATGACCTTCAGTCGCTCTAAGCCTAGATAGAATTAAGCTAGTAGACGACTTAGGTGTCCTATTGGATGCCAAACTTACATTTTCCGACCACATATTTTCCATGGTTAACAAAGCCAGAGGTGTGTTAGGTTTAATAAAAAGATGGTCGAAAGAATTTAATGACCCTTACGTAACCAAAACTTTATTTGTCTCTCTCGTTCGTCCGATCTTAGAGTATGGATCTTGCGTCTGGACCCCCAGTACGCGGTCCACCATCACCGTATAGAATCAATTCAAAAAAGCTTTCCCTTATTTGCTCTTCGTGGCCAAAATTGGGATGCAAACTTACATCTTCCCTCCTATAAAAGCAGATTATTACTAATAAACTTACCTTCCCTTGCTAACCGTAGGACAATGCTTGGCGTTGTTCTGCTTGTGCGCGGAGCTGCGAACTCACCCCAACACTCAAGTGTGTGCTAATATCTGCTTGTGCGCGGAGGTGTGGAAATTTATTTTTAATCGTTTTAATGAAAAGTTGCAGTTTTTAAGTTGCAATCGTATAAAAATTTAATGAAAGTTTATTATTATTATATTATTATATTATTGAAAAATGCTTTCCAATGACACCAAACACACCAAACGTAAAGTAATGATCTTGGACTCCTATGACCTATACCCGAAATATAGAAATTGGAAAGCATTTTGTCTGAATTCTCTGGATCTGAGCGTAAAAGTCTCCAAGCTACCGGAATTACACAAGCGAACTCTGGAGTTTACCCAATACCACAAGCAGCTTGAGGTTCCGTTCATCGTGTACGACGGCTTTGAATGTGTACTTGAGCCCAGAAATATTGAAGTAAGCCCAAAATTATTCAATTTAAACTCTCATATACCTATAGCTTATGCTTATTATAAAATATTAAGTGGGGCTTTGATTCTAAGCTAGATAAATTTGTAATAAACACAGGTAGTAACGCATGATCAAATGTTATAGACTCTCTTGCACAATTTTAAACCAATCATAATGACTCCTGAAGACGAGTTTGAATTTCAGGATTCATTTAATTGTCATATTAGTAAAAAAATATTATTAAAAGATAGTGTTAGGGATCATTGCCATTTAACAGGTTTATTTAGGGGTGCAGCTCATTCTAAAAGTAACTTGGAATGTTTAGGTGAGGGGCCATTGTGCCGCCGCTCTTCCACGCTGAAGAGCGCATCCGCGCCGAAGAGCGCATCCACGCTGAAGAGCGCATCCGCCCTCTCCCCTCTCTGCACAATCTTGCACTCTCGCTCTCTCGGGTCCAACTGCAGCGGTCGGCCGTCGGCGATCGTCTTTTTTCTTATGCTAAGCTAAGTTTAGTCAGTTTTTCTGTATGAAGTGAATAAAGCTGACGGGTCTCTCCACGACTCCCCCGACTTCCGCCACCATCTTATCTGCGATCAAGAGGCATCTTTTTGCGGCAACACCGCCCCACTACAACATTTTGGTCCTTCGAGCCGGATCTTCTGGATATTCTGGATATTTTTGATACTCTGGATACCTTTTCTACCAGCAGTTTCCCTACCAAAGGACAAACATAGTTGCTTTGGTCAGGGACGCACGATGCCAGATCCGAAAAAGAGTTATGTGAGAAAAGATGGAGTCGAGATACCATTTGGAAAATCAGTTACTAATGCAAATTTTAAGTCGAATTTATTATATAATGAGTACATAGTGTATGATGTTGCGCAGGTTAATAATCTTCAGTACTTGTTCGTTATGAAATTTAATTATAAATATTAAAGCACATATAAATCCACATTTTTAATGATAAACTAAAAATATAAATAAATTATTAATGAATTCGGATTCCTAAAATATAATGTAGTTCAACTTTTTAAATTACAAAACTCAGGTTTGTTTATAAATTTACTTACTATTAAAAACTAGAAATACAACCAAGAATAAACGCAATAGTCCAGTTTCACGAAGTAGTTAGTTTTCGATAGTTCTGGCACAGATTTATGGGCTATTAAACTGTCACATTAGTGATAACAACATGGTTTCCCCCACCCCGAAACCCATTATCCGTCGTCTCCTGTGATAAGGATTCCCCTCACCCTTTTAGTCAGTATGGCCTCTGGCACAGAAATCATAAACCCATAAATTATAGTTTTTAAAATCAGTGCACGTGTTCAAAGAAGTAATAAAATGTGTAAGCCTCTGACTACGTGTGTGCGTGTGTATGGTTGAGTGGGAAACATGACATGTGGAACCGATGAGGAAGATCCATTCCAACACATAGATAAAAAGGACACACATTAGTGATTAAAACATGGTTTCCCCCACCCCGAAACCCATTAACAGTAGTCTCCTGTGATTAGGATTCCCCTTCACCATCCCGCAGGCCCTTTTAGTCAGTATGGATTCTGGCACAGAAATCATAAACCCATAAATTATAGCTTTTAAATTCAGTGCACCTGTTCAAAGAAGTAATGAAATGTAACGATATGGAGAATTGATATACGTTCATGGACGCACTATAATAAAATTGTAAAGTGCATAGTCAAGTATAAGTCAATGTTTCAAGTTGTTTATTCAAATTTCAGATTTTTTAGATTTCAGTAAGTAAGGAGAAAAGGGATACAAGTAACGTTGCAGTAATTGTTTTCTGAGAACATGTTTCTAAGATATTTCTAGTAGCAAGAACATAGGACATAGGCTGATTATAATACATCAGTTTTATGTTTAGCTGAATTGATTTTAAAATTTTAAATACTTATATGCACGGATACTCGGTATGTATGCCTGCGCCTGAGTCAGGAATTCTATAAGATCCTCGCTCCAATGGATTTCTGAAAGTAATGACCCTTTGCTATCTCTTGGGCGAGTCCACCTGGGAACTGACCCCTACCCTAAAGTGTGCGTTCGGGTCTGCTTGTGCGCGGAGCTGCGAACTCACCCCAACAATCAAGTGTGTGCTAATATCTGCTTGTGCGCGGAGGTGTGGAAATTTATTTTTAATCGTTTTAATGAAAAGTTACAGTTTTTAAGTTGCAATCGTATAAAAATTTAATGAAAATTTATTATTATTATATTATTATATTATTGAAAAATGCTTTCCAAAGACACAAAACACACCAAACGTAATGTAATGATCTTAGACTCCTATGACCTATACCCGAAATATAGAAATTGGAAAGCATTTTGTCTGAATTCTCTGGATCTGAGCGTAAAAGTCTCCAAGCTACCGGAATTACACAAGCGAACTCTGGAGTTTACCCAATACTACAAGCAGCTTGAGGTTCCGTTCATCGTGTACGCCGACTTTGAATGTGTACTTGAGCCCAGAAATATTGAAGTAAGCCCAAAATTATTTAATTTAAACTCTCATATACCTATAGCTTATGCTTATTATAAAATATTAAGTGGGGCTTTGATTCTAAGCTAGATAAATTTGTAATAAACACAGGTAGTAACGCATGATCAAATGTTATAGACTCTCTTGCACAATTTTAAACCAATCATAATGACTCCTGAAGACGAGTTTGAATTTCAGGATTCATTTAATTGTCATATTTGTAAAAAAATATTAAAGGATAGAGTTAGGGATCATTGCCATTTAACAGGTTTATTTAGGGGTGCAGTGTTGGAGTGTTTAGGTGAGGGGCCATTGTGCCGCCGCTCATCCACGCTGAAGAGCGCATCCGCGCCGAAGAGCGCATCCGCGCTGAAGAGCGCATCCGCGCTGAAGAGCGCATCCGCGCTAAAGAGCGCATCCGCCCTAGCCCCTATCTGCACAATCTTGCACTCTCGCTCTCTCTGTATGAAGTGAATAAAGCTGACGGGTCTCTCCACGACTCTCCCAACTTCCGCAACCATCTTATCTGCGATCAAGAGGCATCTTTTTGCGGCAACACCGCCCCACTACAACATTTTGGTCCTTCGAGCCGGATCTTCTGGATATTCTGGATATTTTGGATACTCTGGATACCTTTTCTACCAGCAGTTCCCGGCAGTGTTCCGCCAAGAGATAAGTACGACTTTTTTTCCGTCTCCGTCTCTCTGCCGGTCTTCAGCAGTGGTACGAACATTAAACTTCGTTTACACTGCTGCAAGATTTTGTTTTCCTTCCGTGTCAACTCCAAGTCCGAGATTTCCGACACAACGGCAGTGTGAGATTTTCTACTCTTCTTCGTCTTCATATTCTGCCAATTTTTCCATCCGACTCCGGTTTGTGTGCCGCCATTATCCTCGCCGTTTTCGGCATCCCCGTTATTTGCTATTCCGCTATTCGCTTGCCAACGGTCGAGGCATATGTGCATACATATAATATACACACATACAACCATACATGTTCTTTTTTTTTGGTGCAATTAATCCGCGAAAAATTGACCAAGTGAACAGTGAAATTGTGTGGTGTATACATACTTTGTGAAATTGTGTGGTAACAAAAATAAGGCATAATTAATATTGGCCAGCCGGTGTGATTTATTTCCAAAAATTCCTAAATTCATTTAACAGTCCGCCGCTGGCGTAATATTTTTTTCCCAATCAGTGTTTTTTTACACCACACAGCTTTCTGTTCCTCCATTTATACAGTCCACAGTCCACTGTGCCAACCTAGGCCTCACGTACAAATTAATATAGTTGTGTGCGCGGCCTAAGGTGGTCCTCGATGGTCGCACTGTCTAAGGTGGTCTTCTTAGAGATGAATTAATCTGGTTGATGGGCGCGGCCTGAGGTGGTCCTCAGCGGCCGCACTATTTAGGGTGGTCTTCTTAGAGATGAATTAATCTGGTTGATGGGCGCGGCCTGAGGTGGTCCTCGGTGGCCGCACTGTCTAGGGTGGTCTTCTTAGAGATGCCCGCTTGTGGGCGCGGGAGAAGCGGTCGCCCTAGTGGTTGCCCCCTTGGGTGCGGGGGAATGCGTTCGCACTCACACGTGAGGCCGCTGGAAGCTGCTGCTTGTAATTACCTACCGTAAACGCGGGAGGAATTTGTGTACCGCTGGTCGCACCTGCTGAAGCCCGCTCGGTAGTGCGGGGGAGGAGGGGGCCTTGACTTGGTACTCGTATGTGGAGATCGGGGATCCCTTGCTGCAGTCAGAGCCGGATGGCTGTGCCTTCACAATTGCTGATTAGGTTGACTTATGTTGGGAGGTAACTGCCCCCTTCGCCTGCTGGCCTAGAGACTCAGTCAGTGCAAAATAATAAGAGATATTTAACGGCGGTTGCCGGAGTTTTTCAATACTATAGAACTTGTGTTCTTTATTCGTACAGAGCATGAAGCGAACTAAAATTAAAGTTGACAAAAATGAAACTCATAGCGGCCACGCAAATATGCTGTGTTTGCCGGCTATGCACGAGCATCCGGCCAAAAGCCGCGTCAGCGCTTTTGACCGCAGCTGGGCTTCGGACATTCGGTCAACGCCTCCGTCCGGTTAGCTACTCAGTTAACTACTCCCCCTCAAGATTGAGGCCGCCCTCGGCCGACCCTATTTCAGCGATCACCCTTCTTAGTTGGACCGCAGATCTTCTGGCACCGGTGAGTCGCACGTAGGTTAGGCCGACACAAATCAATGCGCAACATATTACTCCTGTAATAATCGCTACCATGTGTGTCTGGTTGGTGTTGATTTTACTTCCGAACTTCTGAATGTATTCCAGGTTACGTTCACTCAAGCGGTGAAGGTAGGGGAGGCTCAGAATATTTTGACTGATGGTGACGTTCAGTGAGGGTGAGCTTGCCACCCCCGGAGTCCTCTTCTGGGCGGAGTTTTGGTTCAAAACCAGGGTTTCGTTTACTGTGACGCGCTCACTAAAGGTGACGAGATGCGTCCCGTGTATCCAGACGCTTGTTCCGTTGTCTACTCGTACCTGCGCTGATTGATCATTGATGATTATAATTCCCTCATCGACATAAGTGATTGGATGTAAATCGCTTGGTTGGGTTTCGCAGTGCGCAACTCCACCTGCATGGAGTCCTCGGGCGCATGTGGTCTTCGATGATAGTCGGCAGAAAATTACTCCTGGTGTTGTGGAGCAATTCTGGATCGCATACACTTCCCCATTGCATTCTGCTATTATATTATCCACTAACCTAAGCATCACATTATTATGAGTTACCGGGAACATTGTGATCTTTTTACATGCTAACTTAATTTTTGGGAATTTAATAATGAAGTGCAATATGTTATCAGACTGGAGAATTTTCACGGACGCTACGGACAAAATATCTTTTATAGGAGTGTCGGTGGGCTCCTCCATCCAAATACTTTCTAGGTCTGCGTGATCTAATATGTTTGGGCTGACTATGTTTACTTTAGCAAGCGAAATTGCCATCATTAAATTTTGGAGTTCCATTGTTAGCATTCTGTTTCTGGAGAGCAATGTTTCATATAGATGGCCAGTGTCCACTTGTGAACTCTTTGCCACTTTCAGGATTTGATTTACAGTTGACGTTAATTCATTAATTTGACTTTGTATTCTGGTATTTATTTCTATTTGTCTATTGTTCGAATTTATTAATTGTGTTTCTGTGAATTTAATTTTTTCTAAATCCCCGGCATCCGGAGTTCCTGCTACGACTTTTAACATCGATCCTAAAAAGTCTAAACTCCTGGCTACCCTGTGGTGCACGCCTAACGAGTCGAGCAGGTCGCGAAGGTGAGCTGTGTCCACATCCAAAAGTTTTTTCATGTGTGACTGGGGGAACATATCGCTCATACTTTCTGTTTCTTTTACTACGCGCCTGTATTCTGAAAGGTTCGCTGAATGTCTAACGAACGCGAATTCCTCCCACACTAGTATTCGACCGTCAATAATGGGGATGTACTTGGCTTGTGAGTAGTCGGTGATATGCGCCGACGCCATGGATAAGGAGAAGAGGATTGGGATGATTTTGGACCTGTGGAATGAATTCGGAGCTATATTTTTGTTCATGACAAGGTTGCCCACCACCAACGGATATTAACTTAACCTTAAAAAAATTTATCAGCTATGCTTAAAGCTAGTAAAATTTGTGCCAAATGGTAAAAAGGCAAAAGAGAAGGTAAAAAATTTTTTTCCTATTTGATGTTGTCTTTATGGACCACCCTCCCCTTGATGAGGACTGTGGTCCCCATGTCCGCTTCCACAATCTTCTCTTCACACAATGGCGAGAGTTTGTTGCCTAGACGCCTGTTGGATTTTACCAGGACTTTTTCCCCAACTTCGAACACCCTGTTCTGTCGGGCAGCATTTTCCCTGTTCCTGAGCTTGTCCTGGGCGATCTTTATCTTATCCTGAATCTCATACTGCGGTTCATCCGACTGTGTTTGAATTACGTCGGCTGGCCTCTTGTCGATGACCGAATGGATAGATTTATTGTATCTGGCTGTGGCCAGCAAGATTAGTTCGACTGTGTCACTGATGCCTTTATCAATTTTAAGGCATCTAGCAAGCTCTACTAGAGTGCTGTGGAAACGTTCCACTTGTCCGTTTGAGACACTGTGGAGGGGCGGTGCATTCGAGATGCTCACGCCGAAATGGTTTTCCAGCATGGACAAAATGGTATGCGAATTCAACGATGGTTCGTTGTCACAATATATGACCTTGGCTTTCGGGAAAACATTCAAGAGTTGTAGTAGTGCTGGTTTAATGTCCTCTATGGTTCTAGAGGGGATAGGCTGGACCATCGCAAATTTTGAGAATTTGTCAATGGATGTAAGAAAATATTTTTTATCCGTTGAGAAGATGTCTATGTGTAATATTTCCCCAACCTGGGACGGGATTGGTGTTTCTCCAAGCTCCTGCTTTTTGGGATGCCTGTCATATTTAGCTTTAGCACATGTTTTACAGTTAGCGACGATTTCGCTAGCTAACTTGGCCATTTTCGGGAAGTAGTACTCGGAGAGTACCTGCTTTACATTTTCTTGGGCCGACCTGTGAGCCCTGTTGTGTTCAGTGGACAGAATTTCTCGTCTCTCCGGGATTGCAAAAATGTCCGTTACACGATTTTTACAATACCAAAATTTTGTGGCTGGAAATTGGCGTACCAGTTGGTCCTGTATCATTGCGAGTGTGTGCAAATCGCAATGGATGGCGTTTACGCCCTTAGGAACAATCAAATCTGCGAGCTCATTGAGTAATGACTCTTTGCAGGAGAAGCTGATCGCATGCCGTCTCTTGTTTCCAAAGAGGACAAAGCTGCGTTTTTGCGGAAAGCGTGCCTCCTCCAGAGTTATCTGGTTTTGGAAGCAATTCAAGGGCTTATCCGTTGCTTCAATTGTGTGGGTCAGTGACAGCTCACTGTGAATCGTGGCCGCACTTGAAAAAGCTTCTTCCTCTCCCAGAACGTTAAGTTGCTGTCTTGAGAGGGCATCTGCAACGAGGTTTTCCTTGCCGGGCTTGTAAAAAATTTTGGCGCCGGACTCGTCGATGCGAGCTTTCCACCGTTTGATCTTTGCATTCGGGTTGGATTCCGATACCGCGAAGGTCAGTGGTTGATGGTCAGTAAAGATGTTAATATCTTTCACTGCATATAGATAGTGACGTAATTTGGCCAATGCCCAAACTATTGCTAGCAGCTCCCTTTCATTGGTGGCATAATTGATCTCTCGATCCTTTAGGGTTCTCGAGATCATGGTAATGGGCCGTCCCTCTTGGGATAGGACTGCGCCAATGCCGTAAGCTGAGGCATCTGTCGTTAGATCAAATGCTTTCTTATAATTGGGATACCTGAGGATGACCTCCTCGGAAGCTAGAATGTTACGCAGCTTGTGAAAAGCTAGCCGTTGCGACTCGCTGAACTGCACCTGGATATTTTTCGATCTGTGTCTGCTGACACTACCGAATTCCCCTTTCAGGATGTTTGAAATGGGCCGAGCTATGGACGCAAAATCTTTAATGAAGCATCTATAGTAGCTGGCCAGGCCAAGGAATGATCTAACTTCGAACACATTTTTGGGTTCAGGGAATTCCTGAATGGCCTTGGTTTTTTCTGGGTCAGTGGTAGCCCCGTTGCTGGTGACTATAAAACCCAAGAAGCTAACGCTTTTTTTGAAGAATTTAGATTTCTCAGTTGATACCCTCATATTAGCATCGTAGAGGCTTTTGAGAACCCAATCTACGTGCAGGATGTGGGCGTTTTCGTCTTCTGAGAAGAGGATAACGTCATCGACATAAACATAGCAAAATTTGCCTATTTGCTCTCGCAGTATGTCGTCTATCGTTCTTTGGAAAATGCTGGCAGCATTTTTTAGTCCAAATGGCATTCTGCGAAACTCGTACTTTCCTCCATTTACGGAAAAGGAAGTCTTTTCACGGTCGCGTTCTGCCAGCGTTATTTGGTGGTAGCCAGATTTTAAATCGAGCGTTGTGAAGTATTTCGCTCTGCCTAAATTCCCTAGTATCATAGAGATATTTGGCATTGGATAACGATCAGGTATTGTCCTTTCGTTCAATTTGTGAAAGTCCAATACGAGTCGCATTTTACGGCCGCCCGTTTCGTCGGTGCCCTTTTTGTCTACAACCCATATCGGGTTATTGTAGGGGGATCTCGACTTCTGGATTATGCCATTTTTTAGCAGCTCTTGAATCTCGCCATTAACGAAATCGGCTGCGCCCATTGGGTATGGGTAGAGCTTGGCATAAATGGGCTCCTCATCAACAGTTCTGATGGTGGCTACCACCGATGTGTTGTAAGGTAAAGCCTCGTTGGGGTCCGCAAAGGCTTTTTTCCTGTCACGGAGCATTGTTAAAAATTTCTTTCTGACCAAAGGTGGTGCATCTGAGCAATCCACTTCGGTGAAATTGACATCAGGGCACGGGTGGAAATCAATTTTCTCCTCTTTGTTGCCCCATTTGATGTGGCCGGAGGCCAGGCAAAGTGATGCTCCCGCCTGTTTAAGAAGGTCGAGGCCTACAATTGCATCAAAGGAAGATAAGTCGGGTAAGATGAAGAAGGTGGCCTTCAAATCAAAAAGTGACACGAAGCATTTCTTCGTGATTGTGGTGTTGCCGTGAATTGAGTGAATTTCGAAGGGGCTTTCTACCGGGACGCATTTCAATCCTTCAAACGGTCGGATGAAATTTTTCGAGGCGCCCGTGTCAACAAGCAGTTTCATATTTATCCCCGCTACTCTTCGTCTGATGACGGGCAGCAGGGATTTTCCTCTAAAAAATGGACTACGTCTGAATCGTATTCGCAAATAGCATGATCGTTGATCTCTGCTACTGCGTTGGACGCAGTGTTGGCGTAAGATTTCCCTTCCTGATCTGAGCTTTGGGTGACGTGGTTTACCCTTTGCTGTTTTCTAGGAGCGCCTGTGCGCTCAGACGTTGCCGGTCTCCTATTCTGATAGGGTGGAGCTTGGGCAGGAATGCCAACTTTTGCAGAGGGGTCGACTTCCATCGGCTCCGGTCTATTCTGCCATTTGTTATTGTGCGGGTCAGAATGTACCTGCGCTTTAACTTGTTTGGTATAATGGGGATTTTTATTAATACCAAACTGGGGGGTCTGTCTGGGAAAAATTTCTATCCTGCTGGCGCTTTTGCTCCTTTGGACTCGTCTTACGGTCCCTATCCTCTAGACTCTTTGCAAACGATGTTGCGAACGTGTACCTTTCGTGGTTTGATTCCACTTCTTGCGCTAATGCCAATGCAGTCGGCATGTCCCTCGGCTTTGCCGAGAAGAGGACATCAGATAGGCTGCGTCTAAGGCCCGAAATAAATACGCGGAGCGCATCGTCCCGGAATTTATTACACAGAATTCTTGCCGCCGATGTCTCGTACGACATCGTGGCTTTATTTGTGAGTAAGGTGAGTTTTTTCTCAACCTCATCGTAATATTGCAGGAGTGTAAGGCTTCCCTGTCTGAGGGTGCCCATCTCCTGTTCAATTACGTGGATCTGCCGTTTGTCACTGTAAGTGAAATCCAGACGGTCTATGATCGCGTCAAAATTTAAAATTGTGCCAAAGGATGACAACACTGCGTCAGCAGGGCCTCTTATTTTACTTCTTATGATAATCACTGCCTGATAATGGCGTGAACTACCATTGTGTCGTCTAAATATGTGGTAGGCTGCGGTGGCGGCTTGCCTCCACGAAACATATGCCTCCTGTGCCCCCGCAAACTCGGGTAGGCACTTGACAGCGTCCAGGGGCTCGCTGCATTGAACTGTGTCATTAATTTCTATGGCTGCATAAACCTTAATTTCTGACGCTGGGGCCGAACTTCGGGGCGTCGCAGCGCGCAATTCCGCCACTTGGCTGGTTAATGTATCGATTACTTGTCTCAACTCTTGTTCTCTTTGTAAATTCGCGGCGGCCTGTCCGGCCAGGGCGTTGTCAATAGCCGCCTGCACTACTAATCTAAGCTGTTCAGGATCCATGAGGTCTACCGTTTTGCCCGCTGGGGAGTTTCCGCGCGTGTTTTTTGGAGTGGAAGCTCGAAGGAGTTCTTCACTATCTGACCCTGAATCGCTAGCGTATTGCTTAACGCTTCTATACTTAGAAAATGGCGAGCTCATATACGCACATAAAAGGATTAGAAAACGGGGACACAGAGCCGCCAAAATGAGAGCTCGTATAATTCACCTAGTTAATTTTAAGGGTAGTAGATACCTGTGCCCTTGCATAAAAATTAGTGTAGTGTTAAATGTATAAAAATTATAATATTGAAAATTATAAGAGATATAGGGTAAATAAGACTGACACACAGCCTCGACTCATAGTCAAAATATTCCAAATAAGAAAAATTAATGAATTTAACGTAATATTTTACATATTTTATTTTTGTTAATCAAATCCCGAATTTTATCGGGCTCGGAGTCGCTTTACTCTCGTATTATTTTTTATTAATCAGTTCTACTCTGCAGACTGGTTAGAAAATATTTGAATGGGGTGCACTTACATTTTATGTACTGTGGTTTCTTCCTCAAAGATAAAATTTTTCCTCCAAGAATGTAAAATTATCTAAGCGAAACCGTTGGGTTTTTATCGTTGAGCGCCAATTAATATAGTTGTGTGCGCGGCCTGAGGTGGTCCTCGATGGTCGCACTGTCTAGGGTGGTCTTCTTAGAGATGAATTAATCTGGTTGATGGGCGCGGCCTGAGGTGGTCCTCAGCGGCCGCACTATTTAGGGTGGTCTTCTTAGAGATGAATTAATCTGGTTGATGGGCGCGGCCTGAGGTGGTCCTCGGTGGCCGCACTGTCTAGGGTGGTCTTCTTAGAGATGCCCGCTTGTGGGCGCGGGGGAAGCGGTCGCTTTTGGGAGCGCCCGTTATAGTCAATTGGCAGCCAGCAGCTAGTGGTTGCCCCCCTTGGGTGCGGGGGAATGCGTTCGCACTCACACGTGAGAGTAGGCCGCTGGAAGCTGCTGCTTGTAATTACCTCCCGTAAACGCGGGAGGAATTTGTGTACCGCTGGTCGCACCTGCTGAAGCCCGCTCGGTAGTGCGGGGGAGGAGGGGGCCTTGACTTGGTACTCGTATGTGGAGATCGGGGATCCCTTGCTGCAGTCAGAGCCGGATGGCTGTGCCTTCACAATTGCTGATTAGGTTGATTTATGTTGGGAGGTAACTGCCCCCTTCGCCTGCTGGCCTAGAGACTCAGTCAGTGCAAAATAATAAGAGATATTTAACGGCGGTTGCCGGAGTTTTTCAATACTATAGAACTTGTGTTCTTTATTCGTACAAAGCATGAAGCGAACTAAAATTAAAGTTGACAAAAATGAAACTCATAGCGGCCACGCAAATATGCTGTGTTTGCCGGCTATGCACGAGCATCCGGCCAAAAGCCGCGTCAGCGCTTTTGACCGCAGCTGGGCTTCGGACATTCGGTCATCGCCTCCGTCCGGTTAGCTACTCAGTTAACTTACATACATATACTTACATATATACATACTTGTATGCATGCTATATATTTTCTGCCTCCAATTTCAGGAAATAAATACATGACAAAATTAAACTGAAATAAAATCTGTTTAAAAAAAAAAACCGCCATTTCACTACAAATCCGTGATTGTGTCGCCTAAGTTCCCAACCTCGCCGCCTCAGTAGCCGTGTTGTGTTTTTATTTGGTGCTGTTTTTTTTCCTTTGGGGTGAATTACGAACGGTACTTGTCCATTCTCCGTGCCTTTAGCGCAGCTTCTACTCCGCATCAGGCAACATCCGCCTACAATCTCAACAAACCTCGTCTACTTCTGGGTTGGTTTTTTTTTTGGTTCCTGAAGTTGTTGTTTCACATTCGATTTGTGCCGCACACGATCTTCCTTTCGACATCGGCGCCGCTAGTACCCACTAGTCCCTTGTGATCGCAATCCATCCGCGATCTCACCGTTCTTATCTTTTTAGTGTGACCGGCCACCGCTTCGAACGAGGCCCCTATTGCGCAAGTCAGTCGATAAGCGCTGACCAGCGAATTGATTTTTGAGAATGCCCACGGGAGACGACAAAAATCCGCGTCCGATCCCAGCCATCAGGTTGGACAGATCTCAATCCGCATCTCCGCGGACGCCTATTTTGAAGCCTAAGGCGACCAGGGCCATGTCAAGGGCAAAGAGTGACGAAAACGTCAATACAATCCCCGATCCTTCACAGAGGCAGACTCGCTCCGTTGTAAAAATGACTCAAAGTTCGGTCGAAGTGGCGCTGAAAAAGTTCATCGCTACAACATATCGAATTAGCCAATTTGAGGCCAACATCTATACCCCGGGAGCGCCAGAAACGGAAATAGGCTCCCAATACATGTGCGAAGTCCATCGAGACCAAATTCGGGCACTCTCGGAGAAGGTGGAGAAGTGCTATGAGAGCTGCTCCGATTTGCTCGCCGTGTCCGACGACAATTTGGCCACCTCAGCAGTGCTGGAATCGAAGTACAGCTACTGTTACTCCGTATATTCGAGGGGTATTGCCCAGCTTCGGGAGAAAATTGCCTCCCAATCCACTCAGGCTTCCGTCAATGTCCACACGCCCGCGTCTACAGGCTGTCGGTTACCTCCAGTGGATACCGAGGTCTTTGCGGGTTATTACCTTCGGTGGCCCACCTTTAGAGACTTGTTCACGGCCATTTACATCCAAAACTCGCGGCTCACTCCGTTAGAGAAGTTGTTCCACTTGCGGTCCAAAACAAGTGGTGACGCACACGCCATTGTTTCTAAGGCTCCGCTTACCCATGAGGGGTTTGTCGCAGATAGGCAAAGCCTCACAGACCGTTTTGAGAACCGGCGGCTATTGGTCAATAGCCAGTTGAAGATCCATTTCAACCTCCAGGCTATTTCTCAAGAGTCTGGGGTCGCGCTGAGGGAACTGCAAGCCACCATTCAGAGTTGTCTGACAGCCCTAGAAATGTCAGCCATCAATGTTGAGGCCTGGGGTTGTCTCCTGGTCTTTATGATTTCCTCGAAGCTCCCCAAGGTCACACTTTCTATGTGGGAGCAATCCGTTCATAATAAGGCCGAAATTCCAACATGGAAGGAATTAGATAACTTCCTGACAGAGCGCCATCGCACTCTGGAGGCCATCGACGACGTCAGGCCTAGTGGCTCCGGGCAATCTCCGCCAAGGTCGGGGCTTCCTACTGCCCCTGCACGGAGGCTCAATTCGTACGAGACTCGAGTGGCTCCGGGCCAAAAGGGATGCGATCTCTGTTCGAGGGAGAACCACCCTATCTGCTTATGTCCGCGTTTCCTAGAAATGAACGTGGACTGGCGCTCCGACTACATTAAGAGGAAGCAGTTATGCTTGAACTGTTTTGCCCGAGGGCACCAACATCGAGACTGCACGAGCGCCCATACCTGCTTCACATGCCACAGCCGACACCACACCCTCCTGCACCGCGGCAATCCGTTCGCTACCGCTCCAAGTCCGCCTACTCCAGCAAGGGCTCGACCCGCACAAAGTGCCAGAAGCACAAACGGCTCAGAGGATCAATCGGATGTGCAGGTGTGCTTCGCTTACGGGTCTGGAGCCGTCCTACTGGGCACTGCCCTTATCAACGTGTGCCATTTGGGGTGCAGTTTCCAGGCAAGAGCACTGATAGACTCAGGGTCCGAAGCGACGTTCATAACTGAACGAGTGTTCAACCTTGTCAAGCTCCCCTTCAAGACGATTTAAGCCCAAGTGTCCGGTCTTAATCACACCATTTCCGCGCAGTCTACTGAATTGTGCCATTTCTCCATTCGGGCTGCCCGACATTCCCCTGGCGGACCCCAACTTCTTTGAAAGCTCCCAAGTCGATGTGTTAATAGGAGCTGACATTCTTCCGTCCATTCTCCTCGGTAATACCAGGGCTAACGTCTGCGGGTCGCTTCTCGGTCAGGAAACCATTTTTGGATGGGTGCTGACAGGCCTATTATCTCCAGCCATCTCCAGCCATTATCTCCAGCAGTTCCGCTACCTACTATCTTCCGCTACCTACTTCTTCGAGTCCGTCCGCAAACGAGACCAGTCTGAACGACATTCTGTAGGCGGGCCCGGTCTTACAATCCGACCTGACGAGTCAAATCCTAAAGTGGCGATACTTTAGGTTTGTCTTCAACGCCGTCATCGAGAAGATGTGCTGGCAAATTTGGGTAGACCCCAAGCACACTCCGCTCCAACTTATTTTGTTTCGCAATCCCGATGGGGAAATCCGCGACTACGAATTAAGAACGGTCACCTACGGTGTCAATTGTGCCCCGTTCCTAGCGATCCGTGTCCTGCAACAGCTCGCTGACGATGACGAACCTCACACCAATTCTGATAGCGCTGTTGTGTTTCTTCATCATAGTTCCGCCAGTCATATTCAGTACGATGTCGCCACGTCCACGCAGCGCCCAGTCACTGGAGAGCAGATGTACTCGAGGTACACAGTCCTACCGATGCCGAGTCTGCAGTGGGATCCATCCTTTGAAGAAATGTCGGCGCTTTCTACGTCTCAGCGCCGAGAAGCGGCTCCGGGCGGTTCTCGTGAACCGGTATTGCTCCAACTGCCTGGCTCCGACGGATCGTGCCGGCGTGGGGACTGCTGTAGAACATGTGGTCAGGATCACCACTCGCTGCTGCACCTCGTAGAGAAGCCGCGGGCTTGGCGCCAGCCGCGTCAAGAGGAGCACCGTTCACGGAGCGCGGGAGACAGTACACGGAGTGTCTCAGCTGGCGCTCAGCCGTCGTCCGTCAAATCCCGGCGTGGTTCGGTTGCTTCTCGGCCGGACTCACAAGCCGGTCCACGGCCATCGACTTCCCGGCGCTCGTCGGCAGCTCCTCAGCATTCTTCCGCCACTGGCCGGCAAGCTTCAGGTGCTCCACGGCCTTCGTCCGCCACTCATCGACTGCCGTCCACCGCTCGTCCGCCCGCGTCATCCGCGCCTAGGCAACTTTCCGCGTCAACGTTCTGCTGACCGCGCTAGTGCGCATAGACACAAGGACCCGGATCTTCAACACGTGGGCCCTTATCGACCAGTGTACGCCCTCGAGCTGCATCGACGCATCGCTAGCGGCGTGCTTCCGTCTGCCCACTACCAGCGTGGGGGACGAACAAGTTTGTTCGGCCACCGTGGGTTCCAAAATGGATGATAGCGTTCGGCTGGAGGTCGTTTTCAAAATCGAGCCTCACTTGCGCGTTCGTACGCCGTCTCGAGAGCTGAGCGAGGCGGTGCGTGCCCACTTCCGAGGCGTGACATTGGCGGATGAGCGGTTCTATCTGCCAGCGACGATCTCCGTTTTCCTGGGCGCGGATATGTACCCGCGTATCATGCAGCCGGGCTTCCTGAAGATCCAGGACGGGCTGCCGGTGGCCCAGAGCACCGTTTTGGATGGGTCGTGTCCGGAGCCTGTCACCAACCGTAGCGACGAGGGAGCTGTTGCAACCCGAGTGATTGCAAGGGGGGCGGGATGTTTAGGTGAGGGGCCATTGTGCCGCCGCTCATCCACGCTGAAGAGCGCATCCGCGCCGAAGAGCGCATCCACGCTGAAGAGCGCATCCGGGCTAAAGAGTGCATCCGCGCTAAAGAGCGCATCCGCGCTAAAGAGCGCATCCGCGCTAAAGAGCGCATCCGCGCTAAAGAGCGCATCCGCGCTAAAGAGCGCATCCGCCCTCGCCCCTCTCTGCACAATCTTGCACTCTCGCTCTCTGGGGTCCAACTTCAGCGGTCGGCCGTCGGCGATCGTCTTTTTTCTTATGCTAAGCTAAGTTTAGTCAGTTTTTCTGTATGAAGTGAATAAAGCTGACGGGTCTCTCCACGACTCCCCCGACTTCCGCCACCATCTTATCTGCGATCAAGAGGCATCTTTTTGCGGCAACACCGCCCCACTTCATCATGGAGTATAGACTATGTAAATTATACCTGTGTTTTTCCATATTCTGAATTTTCTGGATCTGCGGATGCTGCTCTAAGACATAAGACTGTTATTATATAAAATTAAGTGTGCCTTTGAATCTAAGCTAGATAAAATTGTGATAAAAACAGGTAGTAACGCAGGATCAAATTTTGTAGACTCTTGACAATTTTAAACCAATCATAATGACTTCTGAAGACGAGTTTGAATTTCAGGATTCATTAAATTGTCATATTTGTAAAAAAAATATTATTAAATGATAGAGTTAGGGATCATTGCCATTTAACAGGTTTATTTAGGGGTGCAGCTCATTCTTAATGTAACGTGGAGTATAGACTATGTAAATTATACCAGTGCTATTCCATATTGTACAATTTTAAGCCAATCATAATGACCCCTGAAGACGAGTTTGAATTTCAGGATTCATTAAATTGTCATATTTGTACAAAATATTATTAAATGATAGAGTTAGATATCGTTGCCATTTAACAGGTTTATTTCGAGGTGCAGCTCATTCTAGATGTAACTTGACTATGTAAATTTATACCTGTGTTTTTCCATAATTTTTCTAAGTATGATTTATTTATTGAAGACTTGGCTAAAATTTCTGATAGTATTAATGAAATCTCAGAAAATAAAGAAAAATATATTTCGGTGTCCAAAACCATAAAAACTTCAAATAGAAACCATTTCGAAATTCTATTTCTTGACACATTCAGATTTATGCCAACAATTTTAGATACCCTTGCTTCTAATTTAATTGATAATCAGATAAATAGAGTAAAAAGATTTTTTAAAAATGAAATAGAATTCAGGCTTATGCGTAAAAAGGGTATCTTTCCTTATGAATATTTAGATTCAGCTAGTCGACTGGAGGAAACCTCCCTACCATCAAAGGAATGCTCTCAAGAGTTGTAGAGTTGTATTTAAAAACTGATGTTTTCCTATTGACTGATATATTTGAAAATTTAAGAAAAATATGTTTACAAATTTATTCATTACACCCTCAGATGCTCAGTTTTTACTACACCAGGTCTATCTTGGGCAGCCATGTCAACTAGAGTTATTAGTAGATAATAGCATTCGAGGGGGCTTAGTACAATGTTGTCATAGATAGACAAAGGCAAATAACAAATACTTAACAGATTTTGATCCAACAAAGGAATCATCCTTTATAATGGAAAATCTTGAAAAACGTGTAGAGGTTAAATTGGTAACTATGTACATGGGAGTCTACAGATGTTCATAAACTCGGTCGAAAAAAAGATTGTGCTAAAAATTTAATTTTAAAATTCAATTTTAATAGTGCAACTAAAATAAATGACGAGTTCTATGCCATCCAAATGAAAAAAACTTTCTGTAGTATTTGACAAGCCAATGTATTTGGGTTTTGCTGTATTGGACTTATCAATGTGGAAAATGTATGATTTTCATTACCAATACATGAAACCCAAATTTCAAGAAAATGTAGTTTTAAATTACATGGATACAGACTCATTTATCTATACTATAAAAACTGATGATTTTTATAAGGATATTCGTGGTGATATTGAATCAAAATTTAATAATCCGATTATTCAGATAGAAGAAGCGATTTATATAATTTTAAAAAATTTAATAAAAAGAGGTTCGGATATTTTAAATATGAGTTGCATGGAAAACTAATGAGTGAATTTATAGGTCTATGCTCCAAACCTTATAGTTATTAAATAGACGAAGTTAAAAATCCTTATAATAAAGCAAAAGGTGTGAGTTCCAGAAATTTAACAATATATCATTATAAAAATGTATTACTCACTGGAACTCCACTATATGGTAGTAGGACAATGTTTAGATCAAGGGCACACAAAATATCAACAAATAGGGTATATAAGAATATGCTTTGTGCTAATGATAGTAAAAAAACGTAAACATAATGAAACAGAGTTTGCAATGTTAAATCACGATGATCATGGTACTCTATCAATAAAACATAAAAGGTTAACGGAAAAGTACATTGTGGATAGTATCAATTTCTTAGAACTTGAAAATATATTCTTAAGAGATATAATAAATGAGAGAAATACAGATGTCAGATTATATTATTATATTGTATTATATTATATTATACAGATTATATGAGTCTTGTTATATTTGTTTTTCATTAGTTGTGTTGACATTGATTAGGCTCATTTTTATGGTTCTATGTATAAAATTGTAATAAAATATCCAATTCTTGTAAATATCTATCCACTTATATTTCCCATTGAAACTAAACTCACGTCACATTGACTCTTTGATTGTTTTATTAAAACGCTCGAAAATTGATGCCTTAAGAGTGCTGAACGTCGAATAAAGATTTATGTGATAACGTTTCATTAATTTTTTAAATTTTGTATTAAGAATATCTTTTCCATCATCTGTTTGTTCATTATTTGGTGCTCCGTGACCTGATTTTAAGATTTTCTCCATTGCTTGGGAAACAAATACTTTACACTAGGTGGTTGTAGATTTCCGAAACTATAATATATATATATATATAATGTATATCGCTTTTATTTGTGTTATATGCCACCCAATGTATACCACTTGATTGTGATTCATCTAGGCTTACTATACCACATTCTCGAATTCTTGGAGAGTATGGAAGTAAATCTCTCATAAATACTCCTCGAAAATTTGGGATATATTTTTGAGCAAAAGTTGTAATGTCTATATCTGAAAGTGGTCTATTGGGTAGCTGACTTATTAGTTTTTTCGCTTCTTAATATCATTTTCCTTTCTTTATGGTTTTAAGTAGAATCCATAACCTGCTATATACGGTTTGAGATATAACCCTTCTCCTACAGCAACACTTTCAATTTTTCTATTATGTCGTTTCTTCTCCTCCATATCCTCTTTCGCCATTTTAGCGTTGTTTATTGTTTTTGCAATTGCGGCACTTTCACTAGCGAAACTACCGAGGGCACTTAGGGCAGTCAAAATAGGTACGATTGGTAAAAAACCACCAGTTTTGGGTACATTAATTATTCTTCGTACTTTCACGTTTTTGTTTGAACCCATTGTCGATTGAACTGATTTTCGTGTAATTTTAATTGCACTCATAATGTCCAATGGCTTTTGTTTTTTTATGTTCTAATAGCAGGGTTAATTACAGTCGACAGATTCGTCATCTTTACTTTTTTCCTCGTCGTCTTTCCTTTACATTTCTTTTTTGCTTTTGATATTCCCATTCCAAATTTTTTCTTTGCTTTCAAAATGTTGGTCATCAAATATCCTGCTGCTTTTTCACCAAGAGTACTGTCTGGTGCTTTTACACGTGACCAAGCTTTGTCAATTAATATAGAGTCTGCAATGTGACGTTCATGTAAATCCTTTTTATGGGAATATGCTATATCATGTTTTTTACAAGCCTCATCCAGTTTATTTATTCCTTGATCACCTCGTTTCAAACGTTTTTCTAACTATGTACCCGGCACACAAAATTTATATCCTGGTATATGGGCGTCAAACGGTAATGTATTAATTAAGTTGTTGACAAGACCACCACCTCGTTTACAATTGAAAACACTAATGAATCGATTTTAAAAACGCTTCCCCATTAAATTGATGTTTAATCATCAAAGATTTCTCATCGAATGAGATACATAAGCTTTAAGAATGCGTTTAATATCAAAGATTTCTCATCGAGTGCGGTACATAAGCTTTAAAAATGCGTTTAATAAGTCAAAAACAAAAAATTATCGTTAGAAATATCAATGATGAAAACAAGAAAAACCCCCACGACATAGTTCTTTCTTACCTAATAGAATAAGAGCTGTTATTGGTGCACCTTCAAATTGTGGTAAAACCAACATTATGCTCAGTTTGACAGAGAGTCCAAAAGGATTGAAATTCGAAAATATTTACGTGTTTTCTAAGAGTTTATATCAACCTAAATATGAGTACTTGGAAAAATTAATAAAACCTATTAAAGGAATTTGATATAATACATTCTCTCATAATGATGGTGTATTAGACCCCAGTGAAGCAAAAAATAATTCTATAATGATATTTGATGATGTAGCTTGTGAAAAAACAAGACAACATAGGATCTTATTTTTGTAAGGGTCGTCATAAGAATATTGATTCCGTTTATTTATGTCAAACCTAACCTATGCCTAAACACTTGATTCGTGCTAATGCAAACTTTATTATAATGTTTAAACAAAACAATTTAAATATGCGACATAAAAATAGAAATCATATTAATACAGATATGGGGTACGACGCATTCGTGGAAATTTGTAAAAAATGTTGGGAGGATAAATTTGGATTCTTGCTTATAAGTAAAGATAACGATATCGATAATGGATATATATAGAAAAGGTTTTGATCAGTATATTTTGATTTAAAAAGTTATTAGATTTGGTATAAAAATAGACTAAAACACAAACATTTCCACAGTTTAACAACAGATTTCATTATGTCTACATCAGTGACCTTGTCTTTGACAAGTTCTGTTATAAATACGAACTACTTTCCACCAATTGAATTCGATGGATGCATTAATTGATTTTAATATGTACAATTCAATCCCAAATATAAACGAAAAAACAATCTCTTCCATATTGGAACTAATGTAATCACAATTCATACTGGATCCTATGAACTAAATGATATAACAAATTATATTTATAAAAAACTTAAAGATTAAAAATCTTTTAAAATTGAAAGCGATAACAATACTCTTCAAGTAGAAATAAACAGGTCTTGAGAGCCGGTTTACTTTAATAAAGAACGATCAATTGGTCAACTTTTTGGTTTTGATAAAAGAGTTATAGAGCCACACCCAACAAAAACATATATATTAGATCAGACTGTCAATATATTAAAAATGTAACATCATTATTGGTTCATTTGAAGACAATACACCAAATCATACGTTACACGAATTCAGAATTAATATTCCACCTGGCCATAAAATGAATGTGAAACCACATAAGAAGAACGCCTACTAATCGCGAAAAACTGAAATCTCAGAAACTATTAGAGTTAGAAAGTTGAAATTCAGTAATATAATCTTTAGATGCCAGCGCATCCGGCCACACCCACCCATACGCCAACAAGGCTTTAAAGACGGTTTTCGGATTTTCAAGAAAAGGTGATATCTCGGTAACTATAAGAGATAGAAAGTTCGGAATATGCAGGTAGGTTTATATGATGATCCCAATGCAAATCAATGCGATCAAGCCACGCCTACTCTAACGCCCACATAACCCAAAAAACAAAAATGCAAAAATTTCAAAAACTATAAAAGCTACAAAGTTTTGCTTAAGAATGCGTATTTAAGAGATACCTCTGCAACTTGCCACGAAGTTGCATCCGGCCACTCTAACGCATCATAACGCATTGGTGCATCATAAAAACCTACATGCTTGATCCGAACTTTCTTTCACTTATTGTTACCGAGATACCAGGTTTTTTAGGAAATGCGAAAACCGTCTTTTGAGCTTGGTAGGCGTATGGGTGGGTTTGGCCATATAATAGTCCCACTTAAAGATGCGCTGGCATCTAAAGATTATACATACTGAATTTTAACTTTCTAGCTCTAATAGTTCCCGATATTTAAGCGATTTTAGTTTTTCGTGATTTGTGGGCCTTAGAATGGGCGTGGAAAGTTGCTGAAATAAACTTGCGCTGTCCCGGGACGTCAAGAATCTTCATACATAATCTCAACTTTGTATCTGTTTAAGTTCCTAAGATATCAGCGTTCATAAGGACGGACGGACAGACGGACAAACGGACATGGCTCAATCGAGTTCGCTTTTGATCCTGATCAAGAATATATATACTTTATAGAGTCGGAAACCCTTCCTTCTACCTGTTACATACTTTTCAACCAATATAGTATACCCTTTTACTCTACGAGTAACGGGTAGAACCACAACGGGAACGGCAACAATTCCCTACCCCTTCAAAAATAAAGAGAACAAAAAATTCACGAGCTTTGTGAGTGCAAATTAAAACAAAAACGACTACGGCAGCGAAGACAGCGGCAACGAAGACAGCGGCAGCGAAGACAGCAGCAGCGAAGACATCGGCAATGAAGACAGCGGCAGCGAAGACAGCGGCAACGAAGACAGCAGCAGCGAAGACAGCGGCAGCGAAGACATCGGCAACGAATACAGCGGCAGCGAAGACAGCGGCAGCGAAGACAGCGGCATCGAAGACAGCAGCAGAGAAGATAGCGGCATCGGAGACAGCGGCAGCGACGGCCACAGCAACAATTAAAACATACGAAATGTGAGTAGGCTTTTTGTCTGAATTATCGCCAAACAAAGAAAATAAATCCGCGCCATTTAACTGTGGGAACATTACGAATTACCTTTTATACAATTTTAAGTAAAAATTTATTTCTCTCGAAAATAAAACCTTATGAATAAATTTTATTTTACCAATATTTAAATAAAACCAACAAGCTCTTACTTGAATTTGAAAAAAAAACACTTCAACATATTTTCTTGGTGTTTCGAAAAAAAATATTAAAAATAATTATAATTATTTAGCAGACTTCTAACTAAGATTCCCACTGCCGATGGACTAATTTTTTTTTAAAGAAAATTAAATAACGACCCCATGTACCGAAATAAAAAAGAAGACGAGTCAGACGACAAGGTTATGGCATAGGAAACTTTTAGACACAAAAATAGAAATACAGAAAGATCAGCAAGAACAAAAAACTGAGACTCATAACCAACCATCCACTAGCAGGGGGGCGTTTATTCGACCTAGTACCCTTAACACTACAAGCCCACAGCCGCTTAAAATGCAGCCAGAACAGATTGCAAGCATGGAGGCCGCAACAACCAGCGCACTCCAAAAACAACAAGAACTATTCGATAAAAAATTAGCTGCAGTTATGGGGGAGTTAAACTTACTCAAAACAAAAGATAGAACCCCACAAATTTAAACATATCAGGTAATCGAATTGAAGCTTGAAATACAGTGCAACGAACCCCTTGATTGCAAGTGGTCAAGCCGGTTCCAGAATTTGAGGGTAGGCGAAAAACTTTTTCTAAAAGCAAATAAAAGACTAGGTAACAAGCTCCCACCACTTTGTTCGTAGGAAACTATTGAAGCAGACCTGGGAACAACGGTATTAATTAGAGGGAGGGTGGTCCATAAAGACAACTTGCGCTAATCATCCTTTGCTAGACTACCGACAATTTTTTACACCTTTTTATATTTCTTACATTTTTTACATATTTTATATTTTTTATTTTCATCTATATTTTTCTATACTAGGAAAATACATTATAATCTGGACATTAACGGCTGCTAGGACAGACGGGACGGTGAAATTAAATGACTACACGAACTCAGACTACATCCCCATAGACGACGGTGACATCGTAGTCTGGGAATCTTTCCGATACTTACAACATGCAACGAACGTGACGACCTACGAGGGCTTCGCCGACCAGACAGAAGAACTAACACGAACATTCACCGACGACCACAGACTAACGGTTATAGCGACGGACATCAGACATATTCGCAAGATGGTAGCTACCCAAAAAATCCATCATAGGGCCGCTAGGAGTATAAACTTAATAGGAACAGTCTTAAAAGTTGTTGCAGGTACACCCGATTTTAATGATTGGGAACAAGTAAAATTCAACCAAGGGCAATTAATGAGAGCAGATGAAGGACAAACAGAATTAAATATCAAATTCCAAGAACGTTTAAATGAACTTTCGAGCGCTATGATCCAAATTAAAAAATTCGAGACAAATAAAGAAACACACCTTTAGAAAATCATTTTGGCTAAAAATAGAATTGTCATCACAGATATGGAAAACATTATAATGGGCTTAGCCCTAACAAAATTAAACATTGTAAGTCCGGCAATTCTAGATACTTCCGACATTGGCGAATTAAAAGACAATCTGCCTATTAATATTAGTTTGATAGAAATTTTAGATGTATCTAGTACTGTTTTTTTTAAAATTCCGACATCATTCATTTTCTCATTAAATTTCCTAACCCTAAGCTTGTTTGTAAGAAGATAACAGTCTATCCGGTCTAGCCCCACAACAGGGAACTCCAATATAACACTTGTGCTCAGCAATTGGTTTCTGGAGTTATTGCGCACTGTTTTACGCTCCCAGGTCACCTGGATGCACTAACTGCGGTAGACCACGGCACCCTCAAAGTCAACGAGGCCAACATGACCATAACCGATGACCAAGGACGAGACCAAAGGATATCTGGAACGTACCTGGTAACTTATTCAGACAGAATAAGCCTAAACGGAACTTGGTTCGTAAATCAGCTGGGAGACTCAATGAAAAAACCCTCTGTGTCGGCCATGACCATGGTCAACATCACGACACACCAAGCTCGGCTGAGCCTTCCGTTTCTGCACGAGCTGAGTCTAAGAAACCTCCACCATATTGGGACCCTTAGGGAAGAGCTTTCCTTGGGTTCCTTCGTCCTTCGTCAGCCCTACTCGGCTTCCTTCTGCTGTGCTCTACCATTTGGCTCAGCTACCACCACCTAAAGATCAAAGCCCACGCCAAATCAGGAATGACGATGACTTGGAACTATCGGGTCACCGGGACGGCGACCACTTAAAAGGAGGAGAAGATAACACACCCAGTTCCCAAATTGTGAAACTGCCGAGTTGCGGGCCTTATCCGGTGGCACGGAATAGGGAAACTGCCGACTCTGCACTCCGGGGACAATAACCCGGAGCCCGGACAGAAGTGGTCACTTGAGTGGTCAAACTTGAGCAGCGAGTGATAGTCAGCAAGCGGATATCAAATGCTGATCCGGCACTTAGGCGACAGCGCTGCGACCAGACGAAGTCTTCTAGCGGCAACCGGATCAGACCATTAGTTTAGTTTTTAATTCATACTCCGCAGCCGTAGCTGTGTAATAATCAAATATTGTAAAACCAATTATATTATACTTTACCTTAACAGGCTTAGGATAAATAAATGTGTGACAACTAAATATTGTACAACCAATTACACTATCGTTTACCTTAATAGGTTTAGGAAAATAAATAAGTTAAACATTAATCGATCGTTTTATTACTTAACGGATCCTTGCCTCAACGGGCTCGAGTGAAAGTGAGAAATAATTATGTAAAGGTCGGTACAAAAATAACTTATATTATAATCAAGAAAAAAGAATGAGAAGAAAATAAAAAATACAAAAAGTACTTCAGACTATATAACCTTATAACAAATTTTAGACAAATAATTAATAATTTCATCATATATTAAAAACTAAAAACAAGACACAAAAACAAAAACACTGAAAAAAGAAACAATAAAATAAACGCATTTTTTTCTTAAAGTAAATATCTGTTTTATTTATTTCAGTTAATATGAGAGCGCAAAATAATAGAATTTTATGTATGAATTTTAAATAATTTTATATTATTTTATTTTATTAATAAACAATTTTATTTAAATATGTAAGCTATTGGCAACATTTATTAAAAATGCATCGTCTTCATCTTTCAGTAAATTTAGATACTTAATTTCTAAGTCATCCACTTTTACATTGTTAAAGAGGTAGTCGTCGTCTGGAAAAACAATTTCTTCCTGGTCATCTACATGAATACTTTGACCACATTGAAAGTGTTCATACAAAAAATAATTTTCAAATACATTCCCACAGTCAGGAATAAACGAGTTTAATTCATGGGTTCATGATTTCTGTGCTAAAATATAGGAGCGATAAAATAAGATTTTTCTATTTGAATTTTAAATATTTTTCTTTTATTTTATTTTATGTGTATACAATTTTATTTAAATATGTAAGCTATCGGCAACATTTATTAAAAACTCATCGTCTTCATCTTTCAGTACATTTATATTCTGATTTTCCAAGTCATCCACTTTTACATCGTCAAATAGGTTGTCGTCGTCTGGAAAAAACAATTTCTTCCGGGTCATCTATATCAATCCTTTGAGCACATTGAAAGTGCTCATACAAAAACTGATTTTCAAATACATTCCCACAGTCAGGAATAAACAAAGAGATTAATTCATGGGTTCAAGATTTTTGTGCCAAAATATGGGAGCGAAAAAGTAAAAGATTTTTATATTTGAAGTTTAATTATTTTTATTTTATTATATTTGTATACAATTTTAATTAAATATGTAAGCTATTGGCAACATTTATTAAAAACTCATCGTCAAAGATTTTTATATTTGAATTTTAAATATTTTTATTGTAAACCCCTCAATTTTCATATTATGCGCCTTGGTGTGACCAGCTATTGTGAAGCTATCGATAAGAGACCGATCGTAGACGGAAGTTGGATTTTGAAAAACTGAATGGACGGTCACTTTGGATCTTAACGGAAGAGTAAAAAGGAAAAACAACGTGATTCGGATCGAGAAGAGAAAAATTGTTAGAAATAAAAGCCATCCGTTGATATTATTATTTAAAAGAACTATGAAGTTTACAAACCAGGTGTGGGGTTCGCCCAAAACATTATTTCGTCATGAAATACGCCGACATACTCAACCTGACAATGGAGGAGTTGTCCAACTGGCTTTCTGCGATGCACGTGCCGTTGACCGGGGAGGAGAACATTCACCAGTTGCGGGGAATGGTGAAAACAATGGTTGGAGACCAGGATGATGCCGCCTTGGTGGAAGCCGGAGAGCGGAACGACGACATTGGCGTGGCAGAGAGCGTGTCAGAGAGCAGAGCGGAGAACGTCGTGGGAAGGGAGTGCGAGCAGGAGGATCGAGGGCCATGCGAAATGGCTGAAATCATGAGGCAGATGACGCTATATACAGCACGAAAGGACCTCGTTAAGTTAAAGGCGAAGGTTGCCGCTTTGGAAGGCAATTCGCTGGACTGCAAGCCCGTTGTTGATGTCAGGGATCTTGAGGCTAGTTTGCGCAAATTTTCTGGAGACGATAACATGTCTGTGGACGTTTGGATTCGTGACCTCGAGCTTGCTGCAGTTACGCACGGATTAAGGAACTCTCAACGTTGGCTGTTGTGCAATCGGATGCTGGAGGGCTCGGCCCGCTCATACGTGATGTTCGAGAAACCCGCTACTTGGAAGGAGCTATGCGAAAGCCTACTAAAAACCTTCGGATTCCGGATGACCAATCACCAGGTGGCAAAGCAGTTACAGATTCTGGCGAACGAATCGTTGTTGCAGTGTTTTGTTGCGATGCGTCACATTGCGGAGCAAGGAACCTTCGAGGAAACAGACATCATAAAATACATTGTTGATGGTCTGCAGGACAATTCCAAATGCGCAGCGCCATTGTATTATTGCGCTTCCTTGGACGAGCTGCGCGAGAAGATGATCCGTTACCAGATGGTACAGCCTGAGAAGCCTGAGCCTACGTCCAGTTGCACCTCTGCTGCAGGTGCCTGCAAAAGAACCTACACATGCCGGAGGAGATGTTGCAAACGTAAGGTGCTTCAATTGCCGAGCGATGGGGCACTTCAGCAGCCAGTGCAAAAAACCGAAGCGCCCGGAGGTAGCTTGTTTTCATTGTTTCGAGACTGGACACCAATATCGGCGGTGCCCTAAGCGTGTGCGAACGGCTGCCCTCAGTACTTGTGACGGACAAGACGAGAAGGAAGACGACGACGACGCCGTTGGTGGGAATCCATACATTCAATTAGTAAGCATAAGAATACTTAGTGAAGAGGGATGCATTGATATTGATAACATTTTTGCGTTACTAGATACCGGAAGCCCCGTGAGTTTTATTAGCAGAGGAGTTATTCCACAAGCAGTAAAGGACGAACACCTAGTAAAGAGCAGTTTTCGCGGCCTAAGCGGCCAAAATATTTTGACATTTGGAAAAATTAAGATTGTACTTTTGTTTCAAGAAGAATATTACAGTATTGAAGCTTTTGTTATTCCTAATTTTATTTTACCTACGCCTATACTTCTAGGCAGAGATGTACTAAAACTCTTATCACTTAAATTAGTCAAACGCAAAAATGTTATGAAAACAGATCTGAATAAGTTATCATTAAATAAAACCATTGCATTATCTACCGATTTAATTTGTGCATCCCTATTTTTTAGTACATATAAGTTAGATAACAACATAATGACAAGAAGAGAAAATTATTTACGTGTAAACGCACCTGCAACTCCGACAAAGCCTCAGATCTTTCAGGAATGGATGCAAGATTTCGCGAATTGTAGGGTATCGAATGAAGATGACGTAGTTAAAGTAGGCGGTGAGTTTGGAGGTGCCTTAATGCGAGAGTGTCGCGAAATAGTATATAAACAATACATTGATAGGTTTTCTAAAAGTTATGGTGTGCCAAAATGCAAAATGTGCATTCGTCTTACTGATTCTACACCATTTTATTGTGCCCCTAGAAGGTTGTCATATCGTGAGAGAGAAATAGTTTCCGAAACCGTCAATAGAATCATCCGACCTAGTAACTTGCCATATTCCTCAGCGGTGGTTTTAGTTAGGAAAAAAGATGGAAAGGTGAGAATGTGTGTCGATTACCGTGGATTGAATAAGAAGACCGCTAGAGATAATTTTCCGTTACCCCTTATTGAAGACTGTTTAGAATGCCTTGAAGGTAAATCCGTGTTCTGCGTTATTAACCTTAAGAGTGGCTTTCACCACATAGGTGTTGAAGAAGAATCTGTAAAATATACCGCCTTCGTGACTCCGGACGGGCAGTTAGAATACTTGAGGATGCCTTTTGGACTTAAAAATGGACCCGCTGTTTTCCAAAGATTTATTTCCGACGCCTTGACAGACTTTGTAAGAAACTTACAGATCGTTGTTTATATGGATGATATTATTTTAGCATCGTATTCCGTAGAAGAGCATAAAAAGATATTAGCTGGGTTGTTAGATCGACTCGTGGAGTTTAACCTTGAGATAAATTTTAAGAAAAGTAGTTTCCTGCAGAAGCGAATAGATTACCTAGGTTATGATGATAGTGTTCAAGGAATTCTGCCTAATGATACACACTTAACTGCTATAAAACAATATCCGGAACCAATTAATAGCAAGAAGTTACATCCTGCCTTAGTTTATTTTCTTATTTTAGGAAGTTCGTTCCCAATTTTGCGCGTGTAGCAAAGCCTTTGACTGACCTTCTTAAAAAAGGGGGACCGTTTCCCATGTCGGATTCCGAAAAAAGAGCATTCCTGCAGGTAAGGACAGCATTGTCGAGTCCTCCCGTCCTATAAATCTTCAATCCGCAGTATGAAACCGAATTGCACACGGACGCAGGTTCCCACGGGTTTGGTGCTGTTTTGATGCAGCGACAGCCGGATAAGAAACTACACCCTGTTTTCTTCTACTCGAGAAAGGCCACTGCAGCCGAGTCTCAATCATATACGCCTTGCGCCGTTTCCGAATGTACTTAGAGCATAAAGCCTTTTTAATAGTGACCGACTGTAGTTCCTTAGTACAAACATTAAGTAAAAAGTCTAAAAATCCCTGTATTGCCCGTTGGTCCCTTGAGTTAGAAAGTTTCAATTATTCGATAGCCCATTAGCTAGCAAACATGGCCCATGTAGATATGCTTAGTAGGCAAACAGAGATGCTGAGAGAAGTGGAAGGAATTTCTGATCCGTGTCCGATTCTGTCAAGAGATGTTGCAGCTTTTGGACCTTGCAGCCCTATTAAATCTTGTGCTTCCTTTAAGCCTTGTGGCCCTACTGCACCTTGTGTAGTTTCTGACCCTGGAAAATCTTGTGAGCCTTTTAAAATTGATGACCCTTGTAAACCTTGCGAACCTAGAGGACCTTGTGAACCTATTGAACCATGTGAACCTTTAAGCCGTGTGAAGCTTTTATAAATTGTCGATCTACTGATTCTTGCGAACCTCGGAAACATGATGTACTTTGTGGTCCTGAGAAACGTGTTAAATCCGTTAGGTTTGCCCCTGAGGTTGAAGAGATTGTTGGAATTGTAGGCGCATACCCGTATGATATTGATTTGCTTTTGCAGACCGAACAGATAAGAGATCCGGAAATCCGTCGAGTGCGAAGGAAGTTAGAGATGGGTGAAATTGAGAATTTCGTGTTGTTAGATGGGATAGTGCATAGAGCGAAGGATAGTGACAAACTGTGTATGTATGTTCCGAGCCGAATGCAAGAAGAACTAATTAATTACATGAGAAGTTGGGCCATTTTGCGACCGATAAGTGTGTGAATAAACTGAGAGAAAAATATTGGTTTCCGGTGTGAGGAGTAAGGTCGATCTATTTATAAAGAACTGTTTACCGTGCATTCTACAGCACCGGTCCCGTTCGATACAATCCATATCGACCACCTAGACCCCCTCCCGTCTATTAACTCAAAGAGAAAGCTCTTGTTGGTGATCATTGATGCGTTCACAAAATTCGTTAAATTATATCCCGTAAATTCCACCAGTACTAAAGAAGTTAATTGCTCTTTAAAAACAATATTTCGAATATTATAGCCGGCCTCGCAGAATCATCTCCGATAGAGGCACCTGTTTTACTTTTGAGTTTAAAGAATTCCTTGAGTGTAGAAATATTGATCATATTAAAGTAGCCACGGCGGCTCTGCAGGCAAATGGGCAAGTCGAGCGTGTGAACCGTGATCTGACACCGATGTTGGGAAAGCTATCAGAGCCTTTGATTCAGGCCGATTGGTATAAATTGCTTAACCGTGTTGAAGTCGCTATAAACAACTTCGTTCAGTATAGTACCGGAAAGACCCCTAGTTCCTTGTTATTTGGTTGTGATTAACGTGGGCCAGTGGTTGATGAGCTCACCGAGTATTTGGTAGAAAAATTTGATCAGGAGAAACCGCGATGTTTGGATACAGTAAGGGACGAAGCACTTGAGAATATATGTCAATCACAGGTCCGAAATGAAACCGCATACGGCTTAAGGCATAAGGCACCTACGTTGTACAAGGTCGATGATTTTGTTGCTATTCGTAATGTGGATGTGACTTCAGGGGATTGTAAGAAGTTTGCACCCAAGTATCGTGGCCCATATAGAGTAAACCGTGTTTTTCCGAATGACCGTTATGAAATTACAGATATAGACAATTATCAGCTTACGCAACTCGCATATAAGGGAATCCTTGAGGCTGCTAGGCTAAAACCGTGGTTGCAGGTGTGTAATAAAACCATAGGAATGTGTATTCCCGAATGTAAACCCCTCAATTTTCATATTATGCGACTTGGTGTGACCAGCTATTGTGGAGCTATCGATAAGAGACCGATCGTAGACGGAAGTTGGATTTTGAAAAACTGAATGGACGGTCACTTTGCATCTTAACGGAAGAGAAAAAAGGAAAAACAACGTGATTCGGATCGAGAAGAGAAAAATTGTTAGTAATAAAAGCCATCCGTTGAAAATATTTTTTAAAAGAACTAAGAAGTTTACATTATTTTATTATAATTGTATACAATTTTATTTAAATATGTAAGCTATTGGCAACATTTATTAAAAACTCATCGTCTTCATCTTTTAGTAAATTTAGATACTTAATTTCTAAGTCATCCACTTTTACATTGTCAAAGAGGTAGTCGTCGTCTGGAAAAACAATTGCTTCCTGGTCATCTATATCAATCCTTTGAGCACATTGAAAGTGCTCATACAAAAACTGATTTTCAAATACATTCCCACATGATTTCTGTGCTAAAATATAGGAGCGACAAAATAAGATTTTTATATTTGAATTTCAAATATTTTTCTTTTATTTTATTTTATGTGTATACAATTTTATTTAAATATGTAAGCTATTGGAAAAGTTTATTAAAAACTCTTCGTCTTCATCTTTCAGTAAATTTAGATACTTAATTTCTAAGTCATCCACTTTTACATCGTCAAATAGGTTGTCGTCGTCTGGAAAAACAATTTCTTCCGGGTCAACTATATCAATCCTTTGAGCACATTGAAAGTGCTCACACAAAAACTCACTTCCAAATACATCCATCGTTTCATCTCCAAATGGAAAATCTTCCCATTTGAGTGATTCCAACTCTTGTGGAATTGTTTGAGTAGATGATGAGGAGGGTGCGAATACTTCCCTCACATTCCTGTCAATGGTGTTTTCTTCGTCTAGAGCCATTATACAGTTTGGCTCCGAGTCTTCAATGAACACCACATTGGAGTCCTGGTCAAGGATTTCGACATCCGCCAAGAATTCCAAAGCTTGAACTGAATCGATGAATTCCACGGATATTACGCTGATGGTGATATGTATGATTTAATGCTCCTGACGAACTGATGCTGAGCAATTAGACTGTTCTCATTTTTATACATAAAGGGCATACAGATTTGTTATACTCCTACACCCATTTGACAATTTCATCATGATGTGTCCATGGATTCATATCGTTTTTTATATTGTCTGTATCCCCTTGTCTTGAAAAAATCTTAAAAAGTCTGAAATTTTAATAAACAACTTGAAACTTTCGTCAAGACGTTCCTAATCCTCCTAAGTCAGGAATATTAAAAAAGTTTATTTACAAATCAGATGCATGAGTGTGAAGTGACCCTTTATTAGGATAATCAACTTCAACGGGTGCCAATATCGGAAGAAGCTTAACACAGCTACCCAACTTTTTCACCAACTGTAAAATTCAAAAGACAAAATTTCCTCTACGGTGTTCCCTAAATAATTTGTTTAAGCTATTTGTAATATTGGAAAAACTCTAATTACGAAGTATATTATGTAACTATAACGTATGTTTAAGCTTCAGTAATAAATAAATAGTGGAACCTACAAGTTGTCTTATACAATGGAGCCATTCAAGGGTTTGTTTGATAATGATACGCGCAAAAGGGGATACACACTACAGATTTATTGTAATTATTGTGGATCTGATACATACTTCGAGAAGAACTGCTCTAAAAAACGCGATAGGAAAAACATAAATTAACCTAATGTAGTTTAAGGGAAAATCTCTTTCAAATAAAATATAATAAATATTAAAAAAATTCATGGGTTCATGATTTCTGTGCCAAAACAAAGCTCTGCCACATTCGGCGCGTGCGCAACGGTTGCCATAAATCTCCAGAACCCGCGTTTTCTATCTACTAACATGAACGTCATGAAGAACGAGGTGATGATTTTCCTATACAGGTTCTAACTTCGATTAAAATAACCAAAATTAAAAAATATTAATAATAAATTATAATTAATTATAATATATTTTAAAACTAACAAAACTTAAATTCAAGCAAGCATTTCATTCATCATCGTGTGCGCTATATAACGAGTTAACTTATAAAAGTACGTTACGACAAGATGTTTATGTAGAGTTAATTTGTTAAAGGAAAATTTTTCGAAAACTTTTACACAATACCGAGTGTTACATATTTCCGGTTGCCAAGCGGAGGTTTTTCGTTTTTCGGTTCCGTTCTACCCGCTTTTTCTATTCTCGCTTTCGTCGCCGTTAGTCAAGTGCATACTCTTTCCGAAACTACTTTGAAATGTCGGAAGCAAATAAAAGATAAATTGTGCACAACGGAATATGCTTCAGATAACGAAGACTTTAATCGGGCAAAGGCAAGCTCCGTGGCGCGTCAGTTGCGGCGTTAAATACATTCTTGAGTGATCAACAGTTGGCTAAATTTAATGAAAGTGAAATTGCAGGTGCGGTTAGTGTTAGTCAAGAGGATCAATTTCGACTTTGGCAGCTCTCAACTTAACCTCGATCGGCTAGTAATAGCGGAGATGAAGTCCGACCCATAATCCGCACATAAGATTTGCCACCGCGTACTGTAAAACGAAAGGGAGAATCTGCCGCTACTTAAACAGTGAACAAAGAAAGTCCATGCCAATTTCAACAGAATTGCATTGCATCAGTGCCGCCTTCAAATGCAATTCTAGGCCTACCAGACTGAAGGAATTTCATCTTCCGCGGAACAAACGCGGATTTGTCAAATGTGGAAAAATTCCAGCATCTTGGTTCCTGCTTGGATGGCGCAGCATTGATTTGATCCCTGAGAGGAATTGTGACAGGGCTATTGATTTTAGGCTTTGATAATAAATTGTTACATTTCCAGGCACACGTTCGGTCATTATTCAAGCTACCAGGTGTGGAGAAGGGATCCGCAAGTAGTTTGCGGCAATTAAGCGACAAGGCAAATTCACACTTGCGCGCTCTCAATACTATGGCAACTACGCAGGAAATTCTAAACGGTGTTTTGATTCATCTCATCCTTTCGAAGCTGGACCGGCAAAGGAGCTGCCGAAATGGGACAAATTTTCTACATTTTTGGGTCAGCGGTGCCGCATGATGCAGAACGTGAAATGCGCTATGGTAGATCATACACCTAGCAAACAGGTGGTAGCTAGTAAAAGTCATTGCACCACACTTATTGGTTCATTTTCAACATTACCATTGTGTATACTATGTGAGTCCAAGGAGCATTATTTGACGAAATGCCCACAACTTCTAGGATTGAATCCAACTCTGCACTATAACGAAGCATAAAGGATGCACGGTTGTTTAAATTAACTACGGAAGGGACACAGCTTACGGCAATGCAGATCTGACAGCTGTAGGAATTGCCACAAGAAGCATCATACTCTTTTGCATATGCAATCGAATCCCATTGCTACCCTTCCGTAGCCTGGTTTGAAATGCCACCACATACCTCATATTTAGTTTCTGTATCCTTGCCTGAACCACAACCTGTAGCTCTGTCGCAAATAATACCGATTACGTGTTGCTTGCCACCTCAATAGTTTATGTCAAAAACCGCTCTGGCGTATTCGTACCAAGCCGGGCCTTACTCGATTCGCCCTCTCAAATCAACTTCGTCACCTGTCGTTTCGCAAATCAACTACAACCCGAAATCCATCACTCAATCATCTCCATATCAGGAATCGGCGAGTCTTCGCTAGCACCGGATAAGTCGGTTAATATTTTTGCACAATCCGGTAACGCAAAATACGGCGCGTCGCTTGTAGTTGCCGTTACTCGATCAATCACCGATTATCACCCACATTTCGACCTTAACCCATCTGAATGGAAAATACCGGAAAAATTCTAAAGCTCGCCGACCCTCTCTTCTACAAAAGTCAGCGCATTGACGTATAACGAATTTTCGGATCTCAAAGTAGGAGCTTCTACGCGCTCATCTTCAGTTTCCTCAATTCAGGAACCCTGAACTCAGTCGGAGTCAAAATCGAAGATTCTAAATTTCGAAGGAGGATGCTCTATGCGAGCAGCTATTTCAACAGCAATACTCTCGGCTGGAATCTGGCCAATATTCAGTTCTGCTTCCTGGCAAAACTAGTTTCGATGTTTTAGAAAATTCGGTGTTGTCGTTCGATGTTATCACAGTTCGGTGTTGTGCCCTGATGGCGTAATGGGCACCTTTGAAACTTGTAAGATGGCGGTCGTGGTGAGTTTTAGACGTTTGACTTAGTTGTGAAGCTAGTGAATTAATAATAATATAATATAATATATAATATAATATTTAAGATGTTATTTCGTCTGAACAATGGGCAGGAGACAGTGACGCAGGAACAGGATGCCAGCTTATTAGTCCCGCAACCAAGTGCGGGGACGGTTCAAGATAGCGACCAAGGCGACGTCACCGACGTCATCAGCCCATTCGGCAAGTTCTTGGAGAGGATCGGCGAGCTAGAGTAGAATTTGGAGCAGTGCTATAATGGAGCGTACTGATCCCATTTAGTGAGGTTGGGGTTGGTCAGCCGTCATATGCAAGCGTCTTGGCCGTACCTAACCTTGCAATCGTTTGCCAGGGGATCTCAAAGGGTACTGTGTACAGTTTCGCAGAGCTGCACCCCGAGGATAGTCATGTTTCGCCATCTTGCCCAACCGGTACCACCAGCGCATGGTTTCTGACTACATAGTGAAGTAATTGTAACATTGAACATTGTCTCGTAAATATAAATCGGAAACCTTTTCCTACCAATAAAATACTAAATAAAATAATTTTAAACAATCAAGATACACACATGAAAATTCAATATGAAATCTTGTAATTTGCAGGTTTTTTATTTACTTTAAATGCTTGGCGATTGAAATCGAACGATAAGGCACGATAAGTGCAGTCGAAAGGGAGTTTGATTTCGCTTATATGCTACGACACAGAACACGAAAGGGAGAGCGACGGACGAATACGTGTTAGCGAAAATGCTTTATTAGGACCCGCTTCTCTCTTTACACAACAAAAAACATATCCGACCGAACAATTATTATACAAATTATTTATTTTATATGTAATCGTTTTTACAAATTTTAATTTCAGATATTGGATCTTCCGTTCTTGGGGTCGAATAGGAACTAGTATTGGAAGCTCAAAAGTTGAAGAGTTTTGCTCGAGTGACTTGGCCAAAAGGAAATTTAAAGAAGTATATGCTGATAAAACTGGAAATGAATTTGAAAATCGTCAACATTTCGTTAAAATTACTGGTCGCATGTACCCCATAGAAATTCAGTATGATGATAGTCCCGAGATGTTGAACCAATGCGAAAATTCCATCGAATCTAAGTTGGAGGAATCTTTGCAAAATTTAATAAGATTAATGTTTGATGTAGACTTAATGAAAAGAACCTTGTTGGAATTTCATATTGATATGGACAAAATGCCTTTGGGAAAGCTTAGTGCACACCAGATTCAATCTGCATATAGTGTGGTAACTGAACTTTTTAAGTTGATAGAATCCAGATCCACTGTTGCAAGTCTTATTGACGCAACAAATAGGTTTTATACATTAATTCCTCACAACTTTGGGGTTCAATCTCCAAAATTAATTAAAACACATAAACAAATTGAAGACTTGCGACAAATGCTTGATTCGTTAGCTGAGATCGAGATAGCATGCAGCTAAATCCAAAGGATAAGATGCAGCTGATAAGATTAATCCTTTGGACAAGCATTATGCAGAGTTAAAAACTCAGTTAGATCCATTAAATAAAAATAGTGAAGAGTATTCTATTCTTAGCAAGTATGTTAAAAATACTCATGCTTCTACCCATGGCTCTTACGATTTAGAAATTGTGGATGTGTTTAAAGTGGCTCGCCAAGGAGAAGCAAGGCGTTATAAACCTTTTAAGAAGCTACATAATAGAAAATTATTATGGCACGGATCTCGTTTAACTAATTATATTGGAATATTATCCCACGGCTTAAAAATAGCTCCTCCAGAAGCCCCACCGACCGGTTATATGTTTGGAAAAGGAATTTATTTTGCTGATATGGTATCGAAATCAGCAAATTATTGTTGTACAAGTCAAAAAAACTCAACTGGATTAATGCTTCTTTCTGAAGTTGCATTGGGTGATATGTTGGAATGTACTGAAGCAGAGTATGTCACAAAACTACCAAAGGACAAACATAGTTGCTTTGGTCAGGGACGCACAATGCCAGATCCGAAAATGAGTTATGTGAGAAAAGATGGAGTCGAGATACCATTTGGAAAATCAGTTACTAATGCAAATTTTAAGTCGACTTTATTATATAATGAGTACATAGTATATGATGTTGCGCAGGTTAATCTTCAGTACTTGTTTGTTATGAAATTTAATTATAAATATTAAAGCACATATAAATCCACATTTTTAATTATAAACTAAAGAATAAATAAATTATTAATGAATTTGGATTCCTAAAATATAATGTAGTTCAACTGCTTAAACTACAAAACTCAGGTTTGTTTATAAATTTACTTACGCTTAAAAACTAGAAATACAACCAAGAATAAACGCAATAGTCCAGTTCCGCGACTATAAGATACCCGTTACTTTTTATCCAATTTTAAAATAAAAATTATGCTGTCAGTAATTGACGCCGTGAATAATTTTACTAACGCTCCCTTTTGTAAGAAATGATTGTGGTGTCATTGCCCATGTGGGCCTCATACCCACAATTTTTTAATAAACTGTAAAATAATATTCAGGCTTAAAAGTTTGTTGGCAAATCCATAGATATTAAAACTAAAAAAAATCAATTTAAATTTTATTGACAATACAGTTCTCGTGGTCGTGTGCTATAAGCTGCGGTGGAATCTCTGGAAACGGATTGCTTGATTCTAACTTTCTAGCTTTAATAGTGTCCAAGACAAGAAAATAAATAAGCTTTGGTAGAACTATTTGAAACAGCATGCTTAACACTACCTTCCAATCACTTATAGTTACCGAGTCAAGTGTATCTCTTATAGTTCCTCAGGTCTCAGTGTTCATACGGGCAGAAGTACTGACGGACATGACTAAATCGGTTTGGCTATTAGCTCTGTTTAAGAAGTTATACACTTTGTTGCGATAGATAGTAAACTGCTCACTTTCTGTTAAGCTGTTAGTCCGGATGTTATATGTCTTACTTTTCCATTTTGATACTCGAGGGAAGCGAAAGTAGAGTAAGTAATATCATTGTAATTCCTGGTCATTTAAGGTGCTTGTGGAGTACCAGCGCTTAACCAATTTGAAGATCGGCAACATTTCTTTAAACTCTTTACTGGAGAAGCAAGATTGATGGCGACATGGCGACATCCTCTCCCAAGTGAAGGACGAGCTTGTGTCTGTAGGATGCATCGGAGCCAACTGCGTCAGCATAGGCTATCAGAAGTGTGCTGCTCTAGAGGATGGCGGAGTAGGATGGGTCTGTGTAAAATATGATGTTGCTGTCCATGCACAGAACTCGATCAAATCAGAAGAGCTGATCAGTGTGCCCTCTCCTCTCTTTAAAAAACAAAAAACATATCTGACCGAACAAAGAAAAGCTTAGTGCACACCAGATTCAATCTGCATATAGTGTGGTAACTGAACTTTTTAAGTTGATAGAATCCAGATCCACTATTGCAAGTCTTATTGATGCAACAAATAGGTTTTATACATTAATTTCTCACAACTTTGGAGTTCAGTTAGATCCAATCAACAAAAATAGTGAAGAGTATTTTATTCTAAGCAAGTATGTTAAAAATACTCATGCTATTACCCATGGCTCTTACGATTTAGAAATTGTGGATGTGTTTAAAGAGGCTCGCCAAGGGGAAGTAAGGCGTTATAAACCTTTTAAGAAGCTACATAATAGACAATTATTATGGAACGGATCTCGTTTAACTAATTATACTGGAATATTATCCCACGGCTTAAAAATAGCTCCTCCAGAAGCCCCACCGAACGGGTATATGTTTGGAAAAGGCATGTATTTTATTTATGCTGATATGGTATCGAAATCATCAAATTATTGTTGTACAAGTCAAAAAAACTCAACTGGATTAATGCTTCATTCTGAAGTTGTATTGGGTGATATGTTGGAATGCACTGAAGCAGAATATGTCACAAAACTACCAAAGGACAAACATAGTTGCTTTGGTCAGGGACGCACGATGCCAGATCCGAAAAAGAGTTATGTGAGAAAAGATGGAGTCGAGATACCATTTGGAAAATCAGTTACTAATGCAAATTTTAAGTCGAATTTATTATATAATGAGTACATAGTATATGATGTTGCGCAGGTTAATCTTCAGTACTTGTTCTTTATGAAATTTAATTATAAATATTAAAGCACATATAAATCCACATTTTTAATGATAAACTAAAAAAATAAATAAATTATTAATGAATTCGGATTCCTAAAATATAATGTAGTTCAACTTTTTAAATTACAAAACTCAGGTTTGTTTATAAAATTACTTACTATTAAAAACTAGAAATACAACCAGGAATAAACGCAATAGTCCAGTTTCACGAAGTAGTTAGTTTTCGCTAGTTCTGGCACAGATTTATGGGCTATTAAACTGTCACAACAACATGGTTTCCCCCACCCCGAAACCCATTATCCGTCGTCTCCTGTGATAAGGATTCCCCCTCGTGCCCGGACTATCGGCGTGCACTGGCTGTGCAGGATTAGATTCTGCTACACCAAAGCCCCTAAAGGTAATCCCACATGAGAAACATATATTTGTTTCTCGGCTTTCCGAGGATACGTCTGAGTCAGACGTATTGGCATACATACAAGCCATAACGAAAGCCGACATTAAGGTGGATAACATAACTAAATTTAAATATCATTATAACAGAATAGTATCATCATTTAAGATTCGCGTCCCCTCGGTGGAATTTGACAAAATGTGCTCAACCAAGTTCTGGCCGGAACACATTTTCGTCCAAGAACATCGACCGGGACATAAAAAAAAGAAACTTAAACGACCTGCGGCGGTAAAACTGCCCCAAACAAAAGCCACTGAGCAAACCCTCGCAAAAAACTAACATCGTCTCTCATTCTTTCCTATCAGAACACAAAGGGGTTGCGTACTATGCTTCCTACTTTGTTTTCTGAGAGCTTCTCTTTTGCATCCCAAATAATTGTTTTTACCGAAACATGGCTGGTTTTGGAAATTCTTAGCTCTGAAATTTTTCCGAGTAGGTATGTAATATACAGGCTTGATCGATTACTCGGATCTGGGGGTGGAGTGTTAATTTCTGTCGACTCTAAACTTGTATCCGCTTCCTGGTAGGTTTTTATTTATTACATGTTCTTACATCCCTCCCAAGTCCGACCCATCCACGTATGACTTGCACCTAGCGGCCATACAGTCCGTTTTTACGTTATTATCAGATGTTAGTGGTTCTGGGTGATTTTAACATACCACAAATTAACTGGTCAAAAAATGAAAATAGTTTAGCTTTAACACCTTCCTCGCATAATGATTTTATTGCAGGTATGTTAGACATGACCCTGGAACAAATTAACCATGTTAAAAACTCTTTAGGTCGGTTACTCGATCTATGCTTAATCTCAGATTCGGACTCCGTATATATATCTAGGGTTCCAGCACTTACATGCCCGGAAGATCTTTATCATCCCACTCTGGAGCTGGCGATCGATGTTGGACCACTCCAAACGACTGAGCCTACTAGGGCTGTCAAAAAGGTTCGATGTTTTAGCATGTCAGACTTTCTTAAACTTAATATTCTTATCTCTGATTTTGACTGGTCTCTACGCATGCAATGATATGACTTCAGCTTTAAACATATTCTACCATGCATTAAACCTAATTTTTGATATATGTGTTCCGATGAGGTACCCGTCCAGAACGGATAACCCTCCTTGGTATACCAAGGGCTTAAGCACCTTAAAAAATATAAAGTTCAGGCTTCAGAACAAATACCTTAAAACTAGAACTCCGCTTAGTTACTCTCAATACTTAATTGCTCGGTAAAATTTTACCGTGCTTAACGCTCAGTGTTATACAAATTATTTAGCTCGTTGTAGGACCCAATTTTCACAGGATCCGAAACAGTTTTATAATTTCGTTAAGACTAAGCGTAGACCTTAAACGTTTCCTTCAGCACTAACGTTTGAAAACTCAACGGCGAGAAGTGATCAGGCAATAGCCGATATGTTCGCCAAGTTTTTTCAAACCACATATTCACCTTCGACAACCGCTAGGCAGCCTTATGTCTACGGTGTTCCACAATCGAACCTCGTCACGCGACCTTTTCTATCTAAGAGTGGTATTCTTAAGGATCTTCAGAGTATTAAGCCGACCTACTCTCCGGGCCCCGACGGCGTTCCCGGCTGTGTGCTTAGGTACTGCGCGTCTTCCATTTGCAATCCTCTTCTCAAACTGTTTAACCTCTCGCTGGAAACGACTTCGTTTCCCCCTATTTGGAAGGAATCTTTCATCAATCCTTTACACAAGAAAGGGAAAACTTCGGATGCTGGTAATTATAGAGGTATCTCTAAATTATCAGCAATTCCTAAACTCTTTGAGAAAATTATTGTGCCCCATTTGCAACACCAGTGTAGATCAGTAATATCTCCATATCAACATGGTTTTATGACTCGACGGTCTACAACTACAAACTTACTTGAATTTACCTCTTATGTCATTACTGGGTTCCGAAAAAGTCTTCAGACAGATGTCATCTACACTGACTTTAGTAAAGCATTTGACTCTGTAAATCACTCACTTTTAGTTCATAAACTTGACTTAATCGGATTCCCATGCGATCTTCTTTAGTGGGTTGAGAGTTATCTGACTGGTAGAACGCAACGTGTTTTATTTAAAGATGTCTTGTCTGGTCCGATTTATGCTTCATCCGGTGTCCCTCAGGGAAGCCATTTAGGTCCGCTATTTTTTCACATTATTCATGACCTTCCAATCGCTTTAAGAAATTCTTTTATTTTAATGTACGCAGATGATGTGAAACTTTGTATTCAATATAATGATGCGTGCTACCAGAGAAAACTACAATCTGACCTTAACAACTTTCAATTTTGGTGCTCTGCAAACTTACTAAATCTTAACGGCTCTAAGTGTAAAGTAATGACCTTCAGTCGCTCTAAGCCGTTAATATCCACTTATACACTTTGTGGTGTAACCCTAAATAGAATTAAGCTAGTAGACGACTTAGGTGTCCTATTGGATGCCAAACTTACATTTTCCGACCACATATTTTCCATGGTTAACAAAGCCAGAGGTGTGTTAGGTTTAATAAAAAGATGGTTGAAGGAATTTAATGACCCTTACGTAACCAAAACTTTATTTGTCTCTCTCGTTCGTCCGATCTTAGAGTATGGATCTTGCGTCTGGACCCCCAGTACGCGGTCCACCATCACCGTATAGAATCAATTCAAAAAAGCTTTCCCTTATTTGCTCTTCGTGGCCAAAATTGGGATGCAAATCCATTGGATTTCTGAAAGTTATGACCCTTTGCTATCTCTTGGGCGAGTCCACCTGGGAACTGACCCCTACCCTCAAGTGTGCGTTCGGGTCTGCTTGTGCGCGGAGCTGCGAACTCACCCCAACACTCAAGTGTGTGCTAATATCTGCTTGTGCGCGGAGGGGTGGAAATTTATTTTTAATCGTTTTAATGAAAAGTTGCAGTTTTTAAGTTGCAATCGTATAAAAATTTAATGAAAGTTTATTATTATTATATTATTATATTATTGAAAAATGCTTTCCAATGACACCAAACACACCAAACGTAATGTAATGATCTTGGACTCCTATGACCTATACCCGAAATATAGAAATTGGAAAGCATTTTGTCTGAATTCTCTGGATCTGAGCGGAAAAGTCTCCAAGCTACCGGAATTACACAAGCGAACTCTGGAGTTTACCCAATACTACAAGCAGCTTGAGGTTCCGTTCATCGTGTACGCCGACTTTGAATGTGTACTTGAGCCCAGAAATATTGAAGTAAGCCCAAAATTATTTAATTTAAACTCTCATATACCTATAGCTTATGCTTATTATAAAATATTAAGTGGGGCTTTGATTCTAAGCTAGATAAATTTGTAATAAACACAGGTAGTAACGCATGATCAAATGTTATAGACTCTCTTGCACAATTTTAAACCAATCATAATGACTCCTGAAGACGAGTTTGAATTTCAGGATTCATTTAATTGTCATATTTGTAAAAAAAATATTATTAAAAGATAGAGTTAGGGATCATTGCCATTTAACAGGTTTATTTAGGGGTGCAGCTCATTCTAAAAGTAACTTGGAATGTTTAGGTGAGGGGCCATTGTGCCGCCGCTCATCCACGCTGAAGAGCTCATCCGCGCCGAAGAGCGCATCCACGCTGAAGAGCTCATCCGCCCTCTCCCCTCTCTGCACAATCTTGCACTCTCGCTCTCTCGGGTCCAACTACAGCGGTCGGCCGTCGGCGATCGTCTTTTTTCTTATGCTAAGCTAAGTTTAGTCAGTTTTTCTGTATGAAGTGAATAAAGCTGACGGGTCTCTCCACGACTCCCCCGACTTCCGCCACCATCTTATCTGCGATCAAGAGGCATCTTTTTGCGGCAACACCGCCCCACTACAACATTTTGGTCCTTCGAGCCGGATCTTCTGGATATTCTGGATATTTTGGATACTCTGGATACCTTTTCTACCAGCAGTTCTCGGCAGTTTTCCGCCAAGAGGTAAGTACGACTTTTTTTTCCGTCTCCGTCTCTCTGCCGGTCTTCAGCAGTGGTACGAACATTAAACTTCGTTTACACTGCTGCAAGATTTTGTTTTCCTTCCGTGTCAACTCCAAGTCCGAGATTTCCGACACAACGGCAGTGTGAGATTTTCTACTCTTCTTCGTCTTCATATTCTGCCAATTTTTCCATCCGACTCCGGTTTGTGTGCCGCCATTATCCTCGCCGTTTTCGTCCTCCCCGTTATTTGCTATTCCGCTATTCGCTTGCCAACGGTCGAGGCATATGTGCATACATATAATATACACACATACAACCATACATGTTCTTTTTTTTTAATGCAATTAATCCGCGAAAAATTTACCAAGTGAACAGTGAAATTGTGTGGTGTTTTTTTACACCACACAGCTTTCTGTTCCTTCATTTGTACAGTCCACAGTCCACTGTGCCAACCTAGGCCTCACGTACATACATATACTTACATATATACATACTTGTATGCATGCTATATATTTTCTGCCTCCAATTTCAGGAAATAAATACATGACAAAATTAAACTGATATAAAATCTGTTTAAAAAAAAAAACCGCCATTTCACTACAAATCCGTGATTGTGTCGCCTAAGTTCCCAACCTCGCCGCCTCAGTAGCCGTGTTGTGTTTTTATTAGGTGCTGTTTTTTTTCCTTTGGGGTGAATTACGAACGGTACATGTCCATTCTCCGTGCCTTTAGCGCAGCTTCTACTCCGCATCAGGCAACATCCGCCTACAATCTCAACAAACCTCGTCTACTTCTGGGTTGGTTTTTTTTTTGGTTCCTGAAGTTGTTGTTTCACATTCGATTTGTGCCGCACACGATCTTCCTTTCGACATCGGCGCCGCTAGTACCCACTAGTCCCTTGTGATCGCAATCCATCCGCGATCTCACCGTTCTTATCTTTTTAGTGTGACCGGCCACCGCTTCGAACGAGGCCCCTATTGCGCAAGTCAGTCGATAAGCGCTGACCAGCGAATTGATTTTTGAGAATGCCCACGGGAGACGACAAAAATCCGCGTCCGATCCCAGCCATCAGTTTGGACAGATCTCAATCCGCATCTCCGCGGACGCCTATTTTGAAGCCTAAGGCGACCAGGGCCATGTCAAGGGCAAAGAGTGACGAAAACGTCAATACAATCCCCGATCCTTCACAGAGGCAGACTCGCTCCGTTGTACAAATGACTCAAAGTTCGGTCGAAGTGGCGCTGAAAAAGTTCATCGCTACAACAGATCGAATTAGCCAATTTGAGGCCAACATCTATACCCCGGGAGCGCCAGAAACGGAAATAGGCTCCCAATACATGTGCGAAGTCCATCGAGACCAAATTCGGGCACTCTCGGAGAAGGTGGAGAAGTGCTATGAGAGCTGCTCCGATTTGCTCGCCGTGTCCGACGACAATTTGGCCACCTCAGCAGTGCTGGAATCGAAGTACAGCTACTGTTACTCCGTATATTCGAGGGGTATTGCCCAGCTTCGGGAGAAAATTGCCTCCCAATCCACTCAGGCTTCCGTCAATGTCCACACGCCCGCGTCTACAGGCTGTCGGTTACCTCCAGCGGTTACCTTCGGTGGCCCACCTTTAGAGACTTGTTCACGGCCATTTACATCCAAAACTCGCGGCTCACTCCGTTAGAGAAGTTGTTCCACTTGCGGTCCAAAACAAGTGGTAACGCACACGCCATTGTTTCTAAGGCTCCGCTTACCCATGAGGGGTTTGTCGCAGCTAGGCAAAGCCTCACAGACCGTTTTGAGAACCGGCGGCTATTGGTCAATAGCCAGTTGAAGATCCTTTTCAACCTCCAGGCTATTTCTCAAGAGTCTGGGGTCGCGCTGAGGGAACTGCAAGCCACCATTCAGAGTTGTCTGACAGCCCTAGAAATGTCAGCCATCAATGTTGAGGCCTGGGGTTGTCTCCTGGTCTTTATGATTTCCTCGAAGCTCCCCAAGGTCACACTTTCTATGTGGGAGCAATCCGTTCATAATAAGGCCGAAATTCCAACATGGAAGGAATTAGATAACTTCCTGACAGAGCGCCATCACACTCTGGAGGCCATCGACGACGTCAGGCCTAGTGGCTCCGGGCAATCTCCGCCAAGGTCGGGGCTTCCTACTGCCCCTGCACGGAGGCTCAATTCGTACGAGACTCGAGTGGCTCCGGGCCAAAAGGGATGCGATCTCTGTTCGAGGGAGAACCACCCTATCTGCTTATGTCCGCGTTTCCTAGAAATGAACGTGGACTGGCTCTCCGACTACATTAAGAGGAAGCAGTTATGCTTGAACTGTTTTGCCCGAGGGCACCAGCAGCGAGACTGCACGAGCGCCCATACCTGCTTCACATGCCACAGCCGACACCACACCCTCCTGCACCGCGGCAATCCGTTCGCTACCGCTCCAAGTCCGCCTACTCCAGCAAGGGCTCGACCCGCACAAAGTGCCAGAAGCACAAACGGCTCAGAAGATCAATCGGATGTGCAGGTGTGCTTCGCTTACGGGTCTGGAGCCGTCCTACTGGGCACTGCCCTTATCAACGTGTGCCATTTGGGGTGCAGTTTCCAGGCAAGAGCACTGATAGACTCAAGGTCCGAAGCGACGTTCATAACTGAACGAGTGTTCAACCTTGTCAAGCTCCCCTTCAAGACGATTTAAGCCCAAGTGTCCGGTCTTAATCACACCATTTCCGCGCAGTCTACTGAATTGTGCCACTTCTCCATTGGGGCTGCCCGACATTCCCCTGGCGGACCCCAACTTCTTTGAAAGCTCCCAAGTCGATGTGTTAATAGGAGCTGACATTCTTCAGTCCATTCTCCTCGGTAATACCAGGGCTAACGTCTGCGGGTCGCTTCTCGGTCAGGAAACCATTTTTGGATGGGTGCTGACAGGCCCATTATCTCCAGCCATCTCCAGCCATTATCTCCAGCAGTTCCGCTACCTACTATCTTCCACATCATGCCGTCTTCAAGCCCGGAAGCACCACCAAGGTGCGGGTAGTCTTCAATGCTTCGAGTCCGTCCGCAAACGAGACCAGTCTGAACGACATTCTGTAGGCGGGCCCGGTCTTACAATCCGACCTGACGAGTCAACTCCTAAAGTGGCGATACTTTAGGTTTGTCTTCAACGCCGTCATCGAGAAGATGTGCCGGCAAATTTAAGTAGACCCCAAGCACACTCCGCTCCAACTTATTTTGTTTCGCAATCCCGATGGGGAAATCCGCGACTACGAATTAAAAACGGTCACCTACGGTGTCAATTGTGCCCCGTTCCTAGCGATCCGTGTCCTGCAACAGCTCGCTGACGATGACGTTCCAATGTCCCTGTCCATTGTGCTGTCTCGTAGCTCTGCCCGTAGTTCCAAATCGAACATCACACCAATTCTGATAACGCTATTGTGTTTCTTCATCATAGTTCCGCCAGTCATATTCAGTACGATGTCGCCACGTCCACGCAGCGCCCAGTCACTGGAGAGCAGATGTACTCGAGGTACACAGTCCTACCGATGCCGAGTCAGCAGTGGGATCCATCCTTTGAAGAAATGTCGGCGCTTTCTACGTCTCAGCGCCGAGAAGCGGCTCCGGGCGGTTCTCGTGAACCGGTATTGCTCCAACTGCCTGGCTCCGACGGATTGTGCCGGCGTGGGGACTGCTGTAGAACGTGTGGTCAGGATCACCACTCGCTGCTGCACCTCGTAGAGAAGCCGCGGGCTTGGCGCCAGCCGCGTCAAGAGGAGCACCGTTCACGGAGCGCGGGAGACAGTACACGGAGTGTCTCAGCTGGCGCTCAGCCGTCGTCCGTCAAATCCCGGCGTGGTTCGGTTGCTTCTCGGCCGGACTCACAAGCCGGTCCACGGCCATCGACTTCCCGGCGCTCGTCGGCAGCTCCTCAGCATTCTTCCGCCACTGGCCGGCAAGCTTCAGGTGCTCCACGGCCTTCGTCCGCCACTCATCGAGTGCCGTCCACCGCTCGTCCGCCCGCGTCATCCGCGCCTAGGCAACTTTCCGCGTCAACGTTCTGCCGACCGCGCTAGTGCGCATTGACACCGGGACCCGGATCTTCAACACGTGGGCCCTTATCGACCAGTGTACGCCCTCGAGCTGCATCGACGCATCGCTAGCGGCGTGCTTCCGTCTGCCCACTACCAGCGTGGGGGACGAACAAGTTTGTTCGGCCACCGTGGGTTCCAAAATGGATGATAGCGTTCGGCTGGAGGTCGTTTTCAAAATCGAGCCTCACTTGCGCGTTCGTACGCCGTTTCGAGAGCTGAGCGAGGCGGTGCGTGCCCACTTCCGAGGCGTGACATTGGCGGATGAGCGGTTCTATCTGCCAGCGACGATCTCCGTTGTCCTGGGCGCGGATATGTACCCGCGTATCATGCAGCCGGGCTTCCTGAAGATCCAGGACGGGCTGCCGGTGGCCCAGAGCACCGTTTTTGGATGGGTCGTGTCCGGAGCCTGTCACCAACCGTAGCGACGAAGGAGCTGTTGCAACCCGAGTGATTGCAAGGGGGGCGGGATGTTTAGGTGAGGGGCCATTGTGCCGCCGCTCATCCACGCTGAAGAGCGCATCCGCGCCGAAGAGCGCATCCACGCTGAAGAGCGCATCCGGGCTAAAGAGTGCATCCGCGCTAAAGAGCGCATCCGCGCTAAAGAGCGCATCCGCGCTAAAGAGCGCATCCGCCCTCGCCCCTCTCTGCACAATCTTGCACTCTCGCTCTCTGGGGTCCAACTTCAGCGGTCGGCCGTCGGCGATCGTCTTTTTTCTTATGCTAAGCTAAGTTTAGTCAGTTTTTCTGTATGAAGTGAATAAAGCTGACGGGTCTCTCCACGACTCCCCCGACTTCCGCCACCATCTTATCTGCGATCAAGAGGCATCTTTTTGCGGCAACACCGCCCCACTTCATCATGGAGTATAGACTATGTAAATTATACCTGTGTTTTTCCATATTCTGAATTTTCTGGATCTGCGGATGCTGCTCTAAGACATAAGACTGTTATTATATAAAATTAAGTGTGCCTTTGAATCTAAGCTAGATAAAATTGTGATAAAAACAGGTAGTAACGCAGGATCAAATTTTGTAGACTCTTGACAATTTTAAACCAATCATAATGACTTCTGAAGACGAGTTTGAATTTCAGGATTCATTAAATTGTCATATTTGTAAAAAAAATATTATTAAATGATAGAGTTAGGGATCATTGCCATTTAACAGGTTTATTTAGAGGTGCAGCTCATTCTAGATGTAACTTGACTATGTAAATTTATACCTGTGTTTTTCCATAATTTTTCTAAGTATGATTTATTTATTGAAGACTTGGCTAAAATTTCTGATAGTATTAATGAAATCCCAGTAAAAAAAGAAAAATATATTTCGGTGTCCAAAACCATAAAAACTTCAAATATAAACCATTTCGAAATTCTATTTCTTGACACATTCAGATTTATGCCATCAATTTTAGATACCCTTGCTTCTGATTTAATTGATAATCAGATAAATAGAGTAAAAAGATTTTTTAAAAATGAAATAGAATTCAGGCTTATGCGTAAAAAGGGTATCTTTCCTTATGAATATTTAGATTCAGCTAGTCGACTGGAGGAAACCTCCCTACCATCAAAGGAATGCTCTCAAGAGTTGTAGAGTTGTATTTAAAAACTGATGTTTTCCTATTGACTGATATATTTGAAAATTTAAGAAAAATATGTTTACAAATTTATTCATTACACCCTCAGATGCTCAGTTTTTACTACACCAGGTCTATCTTGGGCAGCCATGTCAACTAGAGTTATTAGTAGATAATAGCATTCGAGGGGGCTTAGTACAATGTTGTCATAGATAGACAAAGGCAAATAACAAATACTTAACAGATTTTGATCCAACAAAGGAATCATCCTTTATAATGGAAAATCTTGAAAAACGTGTAGAGGTTAAATTGGTAACTATGTACATGGGAGTCTACAGATGTTCATAAACTCGGTCGAAAAAAAGATTGTGCTAAAAATTTAATTTTAAAATTCAATTTTAATAGTACAACTAAAATAAATGACGAGTTCTATGCCATCCAAATGAAAAAAACTTTCTGTAGTATTTGACAAGCCAATGTATTTGGGTTTTGCTGTATTGGACTTATCAATGTGGAAAATGTATGATTTTCATTACCAATACATGAATCCCAAATTTCAAGAAAATGTAGTTTTAAATTACATGGATACAGACTCATTTATCTATACTATAAAAACTGATGATTTTTATAAGGATATTCGTGGTGATATTGAATCAAAATTTAATAAACCGATTATTCAGATAGAAGAAGCGATTTATATAATTTTAAAAAAGTTAATAAAAAGAGGTTCGGATATTTTAAATATGAGTTGCATGGAAAACTAATGAGTGAATTTATAGGTCTATGCTCCAAACCTTATAGTTATTAAATAGACGAAGTTAAAAATCCTTATAATAAAGCAAAAGGTGTGAGTTCCAGAAATTTAACTATAGATCATTATAAAAATGTATTACTCACTGGAACTCCACTATATGGTAGTAGGACAATGTTTAGATCAAGGGCACACAAAATATCAACAAATAGGGTATATAAGAATATGCTTTGTGCTAATGCTAGTAAAAAAACGTAAACATAATGAAACAGAGTTTGCAATGTTAAATCACGATGATCATGGTACTCTATCAATAAAACATAAAAGGTTAACGGAAAAGTATAAGAAAGCATAAGAATATGCTTTGTGCTAATGATAGTAAAAAAACGTAAACATAATGAAACAGAGTTTGCAATGTTAAATCACGATGATCATGGTACTCTATCAATAAAACATAAAAGGTTAACGGAAAAGTACATTGTGGATAGTATCAATTTCTTAGAACTTGAAAATATATTCTTAAGAGATATAATAAATGAGAGAAATACAGATGTCAATACATTAAATGAACTTAGAGATAAGCAAGTAAACATAGAACAAGAACTATTTTATAAGTCAATTGAATTGGAAATGTTTTATTTTGATCGAGATTGTGGTAAATATAAGTAAAAAAAAATAAATTGTAAAAAAACATATAATATTTTATTAAAATTGTTAGTATACACATTATAAATTTGTACATTTATATGTATGTAAATATATTTATTAAATTTAATTATATGTTATAAGTTATATATATATTTGTACTATAAAATTTCATCTTTCGATTCCTCCAGAGACATATAACCGAAACCAGTTTTCATACCAAGTGGAGTGGATGTTGTAGGATCGTTTATTATCTTTTTTAATAATTTTAGTATATTAAGTTTAAAATAAAAAATAAAATAAAATAATAAAATAAATAAAAAAACAAATAATAAAAGAAAATAAATAAAATAAAAATGAAAATGAAAATAAAAATAAAATAATATTTTTATATGTTTTCAAATCATGATCATTATAGTTTTGGGGGTGTTTATGAAATATAAGAGAGTACAGACCAGGAGTTAACTCTCAGCTCATTCCTTTAGACAAATGAATCTTATTATCAATAATTTTTAGTTCACTATTCCCTAATGTTAATTCATTATCTAAACTTGTTTAGGTCCGTAAGCCTTGTCAAATATATTTTCCCGGCTCAAATGACTGATATTAAAATCATAATTTTAATTATCTATCTCGAATTCTATATTTAAATTCCCTCATTTCATTTTTTTTTATAGGGATTGATATAGCTTCCGGCTCACTCCCTTTGTCCACATCATCATTATATATTTCGCCTTTCTTTTTTTTTTTCAAACTCATTTGTTTGTAAAAAGAAATCATTATACGAATCACAATCATTCATAGATCGGTATTGAGATAAGTTTCGTTTTGTCTGATTTTGTCTCCCATTGGTTGTATAGTACAAAACATCGTCATCTGTCATATCATTCTCATATTCTTCTTCTTCTCATTCTTCATTTTCGTATAATTCACGTTCAGCCTTGGCTCCTACATTTATTTTTAAAAATGTCTGCTTTTTATTTTCGTTAACAAGTTCATTTAAAGGTTCTGTAATAGGTTTAAATGTTTCCTCCGACTCCAACTCATCAAACTTTCTCTTCAAGGCAGATATTACTTTTGTTAACTGAGCTAACACATTCATTATTAAAACCTGCATAAATTTAGATAAAATAATTTTTAAAAATTTTATATTATCTTTTTCTAATCACTCTTCAGTTACTCGATCTATACTGTTTAAAAAATAGTTTTTCTATTTTTTTTATATTTTTTTTTACTTATTTCTAAATATAAATTATCATCCTTTTTTTGAATATTAAATTTCCCATCAACCATTTCCACAATAAACTCCTCCCGATGTGTCTACCTTTCCGGGGTGTATAGAAAGTAATCATCTAACTCCAGAACAAGGGATTTTCCAATCTTAGTCCTTTTACACTCCGCCTTGAAGATGGGGAACATTACATTTTCAGGCATCCTTGCCTTTGACAAAATAGATTTCTTATTACATCTATTGAATTCTTGAGTCTCAAGCTCTGTTCGTTTTGCATTATTTTCAACATCAATTGGTATGAACGCTGTTCTTCATCGTTGAAATAACAAACCAAACTTGTCGGATTAACAGGTGTCGCATCGTTCTTCTCGTTGAAATAACAAACCAAACTTGTCGGATTAACAGGTGACTTCCTATTATTCTCGTCAGTAGGATCGAATTCGACTTCTGCAGTCTCCTCGTTCTTGTAGTTGTTGTTCTCTGTGTTCATTTTATTATATATATTGCTTTTTTTTGTTTAGCAGTTAGTTTTGTTGTTTAGCAGTTGTTTTTTTTTTGTTGTTTACCAGTTGTTCTTTGTTGTTTAGCAGTTGTTTTATGTTGTTTAGCAGTTGTTTAACAGTTGTTTTTTGTTGTTTAGCAGTTTTTTTGTTGTTGTTTAGAAGTTGTTTTTTGTTATTTAGCAGTTGTTTTTTGTTGTTTAGCAGTTGTTTTTTAGTTGTTTAGCAATTATTTTTTGTTCACTTGTACAACGTCTGTTGAATGTAAAGTCGAAACTTCGACTGTGAATTTTAAAGTAGGCAGTCCCTATAGTAGGCAGTTCTATAGGTGGTTGTAGATTTCCGAAATTATCAAAATAATGTACGAGTATATCATTTTTATTTTTGTTATATGCGACCCAATGTGTACCACTTGATTGTGAATCATCTAGGTTTACTATACCACATTCTCGAATTCATGGAGAGCGTGGAAGTAAATCCCTCATAAATACTCCTCGAAGATTTGGTATATAATTTTGAGCAAAAGTTGTAATTTAATGTAATGTTGTTTATTGTTTTTGCAATGGCTACACTTCCACTAGCTAAACTACCGAGGGCACTTAGGGCAGTCAAAATTGGTACGATTGGTAAAAAAAACCACCAGTTTTGGGTATAAAAATTATTCTTGGTACTTTCACGTTTTTCTTTGAACCCATTGTCGATTGAACTGATTTTCGTTGTATAGAACACTCAAAGATTCAACGTGGCGTGAGTTTAGTTTCAATGGGAAATCTAAGTGGATAGATATTTACAAAAATTTGATATTTGATTACAATATGGGGTACATATAACCATAAGAATGAGCCCAATCAATGTCAACACATCTAATGAAAAACAAATATTACAAGACTCATATAATCACATAAAGATATATGTTGAGAGTAAACTACGAAATGGCGACCACGTTCGTATCAGCAAGTATAAACATGGGTTTGAAAAAGGGAAATCTTTAAAATTAGAAAAGTCAACAATATATTCCCCTAAACATACTTACTTGAAGATTCTAAAGGTAATCCGATTCAGGGTGGGTTTTATAAAGAAGAACTCCAAAAGACTGAATTCCCGAACACATTTCTAGTTGAGAAAATTTTAAATCGAAAAGGTGATAAAGTTTTGGTAAAATGTCTTGGCTTTCCAATGGACGAAGCCAGCTGGGTAAATAAAGATGGCATTTTATAGTACAAATATATATATATAAATTATAACATACAATTAAATTTAATAAATATATTTACATACATATAAATGTACAAATTTATAATGTGTATACTAACAATTTTAATAAAATATTATATGTTTTTTATAATTTATTTTTGTTTTACTTATATTTACCACAATCTCGATCAAAATAAAACATTTCCAATTCAATTGACTTATAAAATAGTTCTCGTTCTATGTTTACTTGCTTATCTCTAAGTTCATTTAATGTATTGACATCTGTATTTCTCCCATTTATTATATCTCTTAAGAATATATTTTCAAGTTCTAAGAAATTGATACTATCCACAATGTCCTTTTTCATTAACCTTTTATGTTCTATTGATAGAGTACCATGATCATCGTGATTTAACATTGCAAACTCTGTTTCATTATGTTTACGTTTTTTTCTTATCATTAGCACAAAGCACATTCTTATATACCCTATTTGTTGATATATTGTGTGCCCTTGATCTAAACATTGTCCTACTACCATATAGTGGAGTTCCAGTGAGTAATACATTTTTATAATGATCTATAGTTAAATTTCTGGAACTCACACATTTTGCTTTATTATAAGGTTTTTTAACTTCATCTATTTTATAACTATAAACTTTGGAGCATAGACCTATAAATTCACTCATTAGTTTTCCATTCAACTCATATTTAAAATATCCTAACCTCATTTTATTAACTTTTTCAAAATTATATAAATCGCTTCTTCTATCTGAATAATCGGATGTATCAAATTTTGATTCAATATCACCACGAATATCCTTATAAAAATCATCAGTTTTTATAGTATAGATAAATGAGTCTGTATCCATGTTATTTTGTAAGAATATCCCTATTAAATGAGATAAATTATATGATATTAATCGCATGGTTGCACTCTCTCTCATATTTGAGTTTCGATATGTCTACATGAGCTTACCATCTCTAGTTTTTCTGCCCTTTTTTTTCTTTTTGATTTGAGAACGAAACAGATAAGTCGAGCTATAAAAGCTATATTAAATTAACAATATAAAAACCATAAAATCAAACGTGTCGTGTTTTGCATTGGGCTAGATTTCAACAGGTTATGGGCCCAGTCACCAATACAAAACCAAGAGGAAACGCTATAGTCGAGTGCCGCGACTATAAGATACCCGTTACTGTTTTACAAAATTTTAAAATATTATTTTGCTAGTGGAAATTCACAATGCGCCACCTATTGTCAGAGGAAGTATGTTGAGTATGCTTATAGTGACGTCACTGCCCATGTGAGGCCTTATAACTTAATTTCTTTATAAATAGCGAAATAATGTTCCGATTTAAAAAATCTTTGGTAAATCGATAGATATTAACAGAAATAAGTTATACAAGGTCAAACCAAGGCATTAGTAATAACATTATAGACGCCACAGTTTTCCGCGCTTTGTGGGCGTTAGTGTGGGCGTGGCCGGATGCAACTTCGTGGGAAGTTGCAGAAGCATCTCCTAATACGTGCATTTTTGGTTTTTCGGGTTTTGTGGGCGTTAGAGTGGGCGTGACTTGATCGGAAAAAAACAATTCGCATAAGGAGCATCATAGAAACCTACATGCTTAATCCGAACTTTCTATCCCTTATAGTTACCGAGATATCAGCTTTTCTAGAAAATCCGAAAACCGTCTTTTGAGCCTTGTGGGCGTATGGGTGGGTGTGGCCGGATAGTAGTACCACTATAAGATGCGCTGCCAGCTAAAGAATATACTTTCTGAATTTCAACTTTCTAGCTGCAATAGTTCCCAAAATTTCTGCAATTTTAGTTTTTTGCGATTTGTGGGCGGTAGAGTGGGCGTGGCAGGATGCTGTAATAAACTTGCGCTGTCCCGGGACCTCAATAATCTTCATGCTTAATCTCAACTTTGTATCTGCTATAGTTCCTGAGATCTCAGCGTTCATACGGACGGACGGACGGACGGACGGACGGACGGACGGACGGACGGACAGACGGACATGGTTCAATCGACTTCGCTATTGATCCTGATCAAGAATATATATATACTTTATAGGGTCGCAAAAGCTTCTCTCTATCTGTTACATACTTTTCAACGAATCTAGTATACCCTTTTACTCTACGAGTAACGGGTATAATTAAACTACGGAAATTTAATACAACGATTGTTTTAAAAACCAATTCATGTGAAATAGCGATATAACTCTATACACACATACTGTTCTTGTGCGTGAAGAACTTTCTAGGAACTGTGTGTCTTCGCATGAAATACAACCGGGACTTCCATAAGTGTGTGTGTGTTTCAACCCGAAAAGTGAATCGAATTTCCAAGGAATTACGTTTTTCTAGGAACTGTGTTGAATTTTAAGTTGGTTTATTTGAATACAGTTTGATTTGATTTCGCATTTTGGCATCAAGCTATTGTTTCAATTTAATATTAAAATGGACAAAACAAAAAGAAATATAAAGCCTTTTGATGGCAAAAACTATGCAATTTGGAAATTCCAGGTCAAAGCTTTATTGGCGGAAAATGATGTTCTTTGTGTAATTGAAAATGAAAAACCAACTACGGAAACAGATCAGTGGGAGAAAGCAGAAAGAGTTGCCAAATGTTTAATTATAGAATTTTTGGGCGATTCTTTTCTTAGTTTCGCCACAACAGGGTGCACCGCAAAAGAAATTCTTCGAAATTTGGACAACATATATGAGCGCAAAAGTTTGGCGTCTCAGCTTTCAATTAGAAAGCAACTTTTATCATTGAAGTTTAAACCTAATTCATTTCTAATGAACCATTTTAAAATATTTGATGATCTAATTACTGATCTTGTTTCATCGGGTGCCAAAATTGATGAAATGGACAAAGTTTCCCATCTTCTATTAACTCTCCCTTCTTCCTACGACGGAATTATAACTGCAGTGGAGACTTTGTCTCAAGAGAACCTAACGTTAGCATTTGTAAAGAATCTACTATTAGACCAGGAAATAAAACTAAGAAGTGCAAGCAAAGAGACAAGTTTTAAAGTGTTACATGCTGTGAGAAATGATAAAATAAATTCAAACAACTATAAAAATAAAAATAATATCAATAAAAGAGCCAATATAAAATGACATCACTGTAATAAAATTGGTCACATGAAAAAAGATTGTTTCATGTTTAAAAAGCTTCAAAACAAGCACAGTCAGCTAATGTACAATTTAATAATGGTCATGAAAATAATGGTTTTGCCTTTATGCTGAAAAGAAAAATTAACAAATCATATGCAAGTTCGGTCGGTACTTCCTTTATTTTGGATTCTGGTGCTTCTGATCATATGGTAAATGATAGAAACCTCTTAATTAATTGCACCGAGTTGAACCCACCAATCGAAATCGCCATTGCCAAATGTGATGAATACATACATGCAACAGCTAAGGGTATCATGGAAGTCCAGAGAGACTATCAATCAAAGATAACCCTTGAGAATGTATTGTTCTGCGAGCATATACCTCAGAATTTACTTTCTGTTAAGAAAATGCAAGATGCTGGCATGGAAATTGTATTTTCGGCAGGAGGTGTTAAAGATTCTAAAAATGGTGAAACTGTTTTTAAAGGTATGTACTCTTATAATGTTCCTTTGATACATTTTAAATTAAGTCAACGGGCTTACAGTACTAATCAAAATAATGGTAATATGTTTAAATTATGGCATGAGAGATTGGGACATATTAGCAAAGGAAAACTAGAAGAGCTAAAGAGACATACTATGTTTGAGGACATAAATTTATTAAATAATATTACTTTTGATAATAACGTGTGTGAAGCTTGTGTCAATGGAAAACAAACTAGATTACAATTTTCGAAATTTAAAAGTAAAGATTATATCAAAAGACCTTTGTTTATAATACACTCTGACGTTTGTGGTCCGATTACAGCAGCAACAATAGATGGTAAAAACTATTATGTTGTATTTATTGATCAGTTTACTCATTATTCGGTTACATATTTAATGTCACATAAATCTGATGTGTTTTATTTTTTTAAGGATTTTGATGCAAAAAGTGAAAATCATTTCAACCTTAAAATCGTAAATTTATATATTGATAATGGTAGGGAATATCTTTCAAATGAAATGCGTAGTTATTGTGTAAAAAAGGGAATTAGTTATCATTTTACCGTTCCGCATACGCCACAGTTAAATGGTGTGGCCGAACGTATGATCAGGACTATAACAGAAAAGGCTCGATCCATGATAAGTGGATCAAAATTGGAAAAATATTTTTGGGGTGAAGCTGTACTAACGGCTACTTACCTAATTAATAGAAGCCCAACTAATGCGTTGGCTGACAAGACAAAAACCCCTTACGAATTGTGGCATAATAGAAAACCAATTTTAAAGTATTTAAAAGTGTTCGGCTCTACAGTATACATCCATAACAAAACAAGAAAAAGGAAATTTGATGAAAAATCAAGTAAAAGTATTCTGGTCGGCTATGAATCGAATGGGTTCAAGTTGTGGTCTCTGAGAGACAGAAAATTTGTTGTTGCTAAAGATGTGGTTGTGGATGAAGTGAATATGATAGAGTCTAGGGCTGATGGTTCAGTTATCCAGAATGATAGTATGGATAATGAATGTTGTATCCAGAATGAGAGTATGGATAATGAATGTTGTATCCAGAATGAGAGTATGGATAATGAATGTTGTATCCAGAATGAGAGTATGGGTAATGAATTTGGTAGTCCAGAAAGAAAGTATGGAAAATGTTGATCAAAATAGCCCGAATGATAGTACGGATATTGAAGACCAAAATAAAAATAAGAAAAAAACAACAAAATTTTGAAATTCGCAGAAGCGAAAGAATAAAAGATAAGCCACTAGTACCTTATAAGCTTTTGAATAATTGTTTGCTATATTCTCAAACTAATTTTAATGACATACCCAATACTTACAATGACTTAAAAGATAGAGACGACAGGCTAAAATGGGAACAAGCGATTAAAGAAGAGTTAGATGCTCATTTTATTAATGAAACTTTGAATCTTGTTGAGAAACCTAATAATAAAAACATTATAAACTGTAGATGGGTTTTTACAATAAAGAAAGATGAGTCGGGTAACCCTATCAAATATAAAGCTAGACTTGTTGCTTGTGGTTACTCACAACAATATTTGATTGATTATGACGAAACCTTTGCACCAGTAGCAAAGATAACTAGTTTCCGCTTTATTTTAGCCTTATCAAATCAATACGATCTTAAGATACACCAAATGGATGTAAAGACGGCGTTTTTAAATGGACATTTAGAAGATGAAATTTATATGTCCCTTTCCCAAGGTCTAGATTGTAAAAACAACAAAGTCTGTAAATTAAATAAATCAATTTACGGTCTTAAACAAGCTGCCAGATGTTGGTATAATACGTTTGAGAAAATAGTAACAGCAGCTGCAGGTGTTGGTAGTTTGAGTTGTGCTGTAGATCATTGCATTTATTTTCTTGATTAAGGAGATATAAATAAAAATATATATCTGTTATTATATGTGGATTATCTGGTCATAGCCACCTCAAATTTAGATACGATGTCCAGATTTAAGGACTATTTAAAAGGTAAACTTAGAATGACTGACTTGGGGGAAATCAAATATTTTATTGGTATAAAAATAAATAGATGTGAAGGTAAACTTGAATTAAGTCAAACTGCTTACATTAATAAAGTCTTAAATAAATTTGGTATGAATGAATGTAATCCAGTTGGCACTCCACTTCCGAATAAACTAAATTATGAAGCCTTGAATCTAGATGAAACTTATAACGCACCATGTCGAGAGGTCATTGGGTGTTTGATGTACATAATGCTATGTACCCGACCTGACTTAAGTACAGCCATTGGTATATTAAGTAGATATACAGTCAAGAATAATAAGGAATTAAGGAATGTCTTAAAAGGGTCATGAGATATCTGAAAGGTACTGTCAATTTGAGCTTATGTTTTACAAAAAGTGTTAATTACACAAATGTTTTTACTGGGTATGTGGATACAGATTGGGCTGGTATCGAGAACGATAGAAAGAGTACTACTGGTTATGCATTTAAAATGTTCGATTCATGCCTTATTTGCTGGAATACAAAAAAAACAAAATTCTGTTGCAGCTTCATCAACTGAGGCCGAGTATATGGCATTATTTGAGGCAACAAGAGAGGTTATGTGGCTAAAGTCTTTAGCGCAAAATATAAAATTGCAATGTAATAAACCTATAAAGATTTTCGAGGACAACCAAGGTTGTATAAGCATTGCTAATAATCCCACATGCCACAAGAGAACGAAATATATTGATATTCAATACCATTTTTCTAGGGAACAAGTTGAATAAAAACTAATAACTATTGAGTATCTTCCTACAGAAAACCAACTGGCAGATATTTTGACGAAGCCCTTGCCTGGACCCCGATTCATCGCACTAAGAGATCAAATGGGTCTTAACTGATGTGGAGTTGGATTTGTATATTACAAATCTCCTTGCTTTGAATATATATATAATATTCATACATTCAAAAATTAATAATAATAATGAATATTTTTTTGTTTTCTTATTTCTTTTATATGCAGCTTATTTCACTTTATTCACATATGAGATATTAATAGTTAATATTTTGTATTTTCCTAATTTAATTAATAATTACTACGTTAATATTGTAATACATTCAATTTTTTTCTGGGTTTTTTTCTGGGTTTCCCCAACCCCTTGCAACAAATGTTGGACTAATTTTTGTAATACTCCCCAGAGTGCTCGACTTATCAATATAGAAGTTTAATCATTGTATTTAGTTTATATTAAAGTATAATCTCTGTTTATTTTGAGGAGGTGTGTAAGAATATCCCTATTAAATAAGATGTGCAAAATAAACATAGCTTGTGCGATAAATAATCGCATGGTTGCACTCTCTCATATTTGAGTTTCGATATGTCTACATGAGCTTACCATCTCTAGTTTTTCTGCCCTTTTTTTTCTTTTTGATTTGAGAACGAAACAGATAAGTCGAGCTATAAAAGCTATATTAAATTAACAATATAAAAACCATAAAATCAAACGTGTCGTGTTTTGCATTGGCCTGGATTTCAACAAATTTTAAACTACATTTTCTTGAAATTTGGGTTTCATGTATTGGTAATGAAAATCATACATTTTCCATTTTGATAAGTCCAATACAGCGAAACCCAAATACATTGGCTTGTCAAATACCACAGAAAGTTTTTTCATTTGGATGGCATAGAACTCGTCATTTATTTTAGTTGCACTATGAAAATTGAATTTTGAAATTAAATTTTTAGCACATTGTTTTTTCCGACAGAGTTTATGAACATCTGTAGACTCCCATGTAGTTACTAATTTAACCTCTACACGTTTTTCAGGATTTTCCATAGTTTTCTCATTGTTGGAGCAGTAGATTAAGTTTTATTGTTAGTTTTAAGGAAAGATGAAAAGAAAGAATTAATTGAATATATGCAGCCAAAATGTAAACAAATCACCTTAAACCAATGTACAAAAGCTTATCAGTTGCACTCAAGCTTGAGCATAGCCGAGTTGTTGTGATCTAACTGATAAGCTTTTCTGTTCGTGGCTATGCGAAATGGTATGCTGCTCTCGGGAGAACATTAACCTATCGAACCTCGAAGCAGCTGGCAGTAATAAACTTTGGAACAATCTTCGTTTTGTTTTTTTTTCGCTTTCTTGGAAATTCCCCAGCCGCTTGTCGCCAGTCTTTTTCCTTTAAATTTTATAAGTAATTTTTCCGGGAAAACTCTCCCGGATTTTCATTGGCGCCCGCACAGACCCAACGGCTAGTTTTGTTATTAATTTTCGCGTCGGAAAAAGCAAACAAGTGCACCTCGTCGTTTCGGAACCTGTTTAGTTTTTTTTTAATTAGTTGGCGAAAATTCTAGCTGGTGTAATTCGGCGAAGCAGTGAAGTGTTGGCGAAAGCAGTTGGATACGGAAGGAAAGTGCTAGGAAAATTATGCCTAACAACAACCAGTTATTCAGTGCCAAAAATTAAAATTTTTGAGAGCACTCCACTTTATGTGTGTATGCGTGCATTTTACATGGTATTAATTCTTGGCACCTACTTATATTGGAAATATTATTACACCCCAAATATACCCAAACTTCCGAATAATAAAATAAAAAAGTGAACTGCTTTTAACAAAACTTAAGGTGTTTTAAATTCTGCGAAAATTTGAAAATTTTATGTGCGGTATATACATACGGTGCAACTGCAAAAGTACAGCTATATCTACATACATATGTACAAACATACCAGCGTTTCGCCGCCAATTTCGATTCCCTTTTGTGCAGTTGCAGAGCAGTTATTTGTCTGCTATATATAAGTGTCAGTGGCTTCTTTGCTGTACATATGTATGTATGTAAAACAACACCTCGGTTAATTTTTAGCGCCAATTGCAGCGGCAGTGGCTTTCAAACTGTATATAGGCAACCGTTCCTACAAAACTCGGCAGTGAATTTAAGCCCTGCTCACAGTTTTATGTTTATATGTACATATTTGCCTGGATATTAATTCGGTGTATATTCTAAGATTCGGCCTGGAGAAAAATTTTAATACAATTGTTGGCTTTTTTTTGTCGGTGTTTGTGGGCATCTTTAACCAGTACAGGATCCACTTAAATAGTTTGGACAATTTATTTGTCAAATAAAATTCAACATATGTGCATTTTTCGGCTTTGGTTAAACGGCAAACACACATACAAACATATTTTGTGCATTTTGGTGGTGCTTCTGTGCACATATAACCCTTATCCAACCCAATAAATTTTTTTTGGAGGAATTAAATTTTTTAATTTTTAAAATTTAAAATTTAGATATTGTTGGAAATTTATTAAGGAAGCATTTTGAGCATTTTGGAAATAAATTTATTTAACCCTTGTGTGCGACTGTTTTTACTTGGAATATTTTATTTATTTATATTAACCTAAAATGTCTGAAAAAGAAAAGGAAGCATCGTCAAAGCCTAGTGCTAAACTAATAGTGGCTATGCAAAAACACGGCAGGGTGATGAGTGACATTCAACGTATGAGAACGTCATTCGAGGAAAAAACCATTTCATTCGATAGGTTTCAAATGGAATACCGAATGCAACTTCTCGAAACATATTGCAAGAAATTGATGGATATCCAAGGAGATATCGATGTACTAAATCCAGCGAATGATTTAAGAGCGTCTGTTGAGGAGATGTGCATAATTACAAAAGCGTTATATCGGTCCGCGATGAGAGAATTCGAGCCTCAGAGACTTAGTCAGAGTGATATAGGTGGTTATCGTCATTCGTCTCAGTTACCAAAAATAAATCTACCGAAATTTAGTGGAAAACATTCCAACTACAAAAATTTTATAAGTCTTTTTGAGAGTTTAGTTCACAACGACCCATGTCTAACAAACATAGAGAGATTTAACCATTTGCTAACATGTCTAAAGGATGATGCATTAGGTACTGTGAAAGCTTTTCAAATTTCGGATCTAAATTATGAGAAGGCATTGATTAGTCTAAAAAACGTGTACGATAATAAATGTTTGATCTTTTTTGACACGATTTCTCAGCTGTTTGACCTCCCGCAGGTATCAAAACCCTCTGCATCAGGCTTGAGCTCTCTTATAGATGAAATATCGGCCCTCTACGCATCGTTAAAGTCCTTGGGTAGTGAAAAGGAAATAAACAACGCAATTTTTATTCACATAGCAATGTCCAAAGTAGATCACACAACAAAATCCAGATTTGAGGAACAGCTAGATTATAATACGTTGCCGACATGGTCTGATTGTGCGACTCTGTTGAATCGGCGATATCAACATTCAGCTGCTGAAGAGTCAACCAAAAGTAGAGGGAAGCCTAACCAAGGTTTGTGACGAACACGGTGTAGTGGATACCGACTGGTTGCATACTCTGCCTACGGGAACGGCCTAGCTCAGGGAAGAGGCAAGGGGGTCGGTTACTTCCTAATCAGCATCACCGCCACACAATAAAAATTTGTAGACAGAGTTAGGAAAGGGGCTACAGTCTTCTGGAACGATACGAAGTCGAGACAGGAAACCTTGCTGTTGGAAGAACTAAGGTGGTGAGGTTTTTCTGCTTTTCCCGCCCTTCCTGTAAAGAAACAACAACGAATTGCTGCTGTCCTTACCCATCTATATTGAAATCGATCAGCTCAGGTGCCCATAAAAATTATAAATTTACTTCATTTCCAATATAAAAATTCAATACAAAAACATAATTGCTTCTTCTTCAGACTCATGATTAACCTAAACCCTTACTCCTAATTGGTCCTAATTCCACAAAATGAGTTTAATCTAGCTTAATTTACAAATTGGAATGTAATATAAAAATGCGTAGATAAAGAATTATTTGTATGTATGTAAAGTAGGAGTTAAGGTAGAACGTCTATCCAATCATTTGGATATGGACTGACTATTCATATTTTTTTTTCTTCTCTAGAGCCACTGTTACATGATCAAGTCACAATGTTTACTCACGCAACCATCCCTCGAAGTCCGCAGGCCTGTAGACGAGAACGCTGGATGTTTTGGGGTGATCAGGTTAAATGCGAATTAGATTATGGAGTTTTGATGTACATGTTGCCAAAATCTTATCAATGCTCTACAGGAAAAGAAGATGAGTCTAGGTACGATCCAATATAATTTACAGAAAAAAAATAATAAAAATTAAATTCTACTTACTAACACTTCCTAGAACACTTTTATTATTACTCTATTTAGCGACATATTAGTCGGCTCTCCTGAAATCATTTTCGCCACAACCACAACACACGTGCAGCGTCGAACGGCTGGGCTCATCCACAGCCAACGTTCGGCTGCTGCTCTCAGTCCCACTGGTGTACCGTGTTCGGTGCTATCCCAATTTCCGCGTTGGTGATATTCACTATTTATTTTGCGTTATAGACAACTTTTAACTTTGGCGTTTTGATCGCAAAAGAACAAAGAACAAAGAAATTCGGTTGTCAAAATTGCCAGATAGACGGGGTTGCCAGATTGTTTGCCTTAACAGCTTTAAAGGGCTGTAACAGCGATCTGTTATCGACTTATTTTTATACGACTACTAACTATCGTCTACTAACTATCAACTACGGTTTGTTTACCTTTAGAGTTTATCTTCTCTGTTTATTTTTCATAAAAAAATAATATTCGTACCCTCACAGGTTCCAATAGAGGATATTCCAAATCGTCCTTCTCATGCACACAAGCAGATCGCAGACCTGAATCAAAATGTCGATATTGCTCAGCGACAAACCATAGTTTAGGCAGTTGTCAACCTTTCATGGCTTTATCAGTGATCCAACGGTTAGATTTTACGAAACACAATCGGTTGTGTATTTATTGTCTGAATCCAGGTCATCCAGTCATGAAGTGCAAAGCAGTAAAGTGTCGCGTTTGCTCCAAACCTCATAACCCACTTTTTCACAGATACGGAGTAGAGCAGCAACCAACTTCTTCGGGATCACTTCCTCAAGCGCAAGCCCAAGCACCTTCAGTAGCATTTGATCATCCCAATCAAGCCCATTCTTGTCATGTTGCAAGTAGTGACCAAGTTATTCTTGCTACGGCTGTCGTTAAGGTACGGGATAGATTTGGACAGTTTCAATTAGCACGAGCTCTGTTAGACTCAGGGTCTCAAATAAACTTTATGGCCGAGGACTTAGCACAGCGTTTGCGGTTAAGCAGGAAAGAATCCTATTTGAATATCACTACTGTTGGGGAGAACGACTCGGTAGTACGGCACGAAGTCCACGCGCCGATTCATTCTCGCGTCAATGCTCATAGTTCCGCTACTGATTTTTGGGTATTAAGCTCCATTTCATCATATCAACCAGATAACGAAGTCAATCGTGCACAGTGGAAAATTCCAGCAAATATTGAATTAGCAGACCCTCGTTTTCACAAACCTGCAAAAGTAATCTTACTAATTGGGGCAGAATCCTTTTTCGAACTTCTCAGCGTAGGCCAAATTAAATTGGGTTCAGAACGTCCTTCAATCCAGAAAACTTTCTTAGGATGGATTGTTTCGGGAAAGTACACTCAACGCGTATCGAATAGTGTTCAAGTATGCAGCGTCACTGGTAGTGAAAATAAAAGTTCTCTTGACTCTCTTGTAGAACGTTTTTGGGAATTGGAACACGTCCCGGAGAGATCGAAGGCTGTGTATACAGCTGAACAAGTTGCTTGCAAGCAGCACTTTGAGAAAACAGTACACAGGCTTTCGTCAGGCCGTCTTGAGGTAAAGTTGCCATTTAAGACAAATCCAAGTGTTTTAGGCTTACCCTTCGAAACGGCAAGGCGCAGATTTCTTGCGTTGGAGCGCAAGCTTGCAAATAATCGCGAGTTACATGACATGTATCAAGAGTTTATAATAGAGTATCTTAACCTTGGGCATATGTCGCTGCTTCCAACACCTTCTCCAGGACAACACTATTACATTCCACATTAATGTGTCCTGAGACCTGATAGTAGCACCACAAAGTTGCGATTTGTTTTTGACGCTTCAAGTAAAACGTCAACCTTGATCTCATTAAATGAGACTCTAATGGTGGGTGCAACGATTCAGAGGGAGCTTTACGCTATTTTGGCAAGATTTCAATTAAACAAATATGCCTTGACTGCTGATATCTCGAAGATGTATAGGCAAGTTAACATTGCCAATGAAGACAGAAATTTCCAACTTATCGTGTGGAGGGAAAAGTCGACGCAAGCTCTCCAAACCAATCGCCTCAACACTGTCACTTATGGAACAGCCTCTGCTCCATTTTTAACCATTCGTTGCCTCTTTGAACTGACAAAAATTTACTCTGAGTCACATCCTGTCGCATCAGAGGTAATTTCAAGTGACTTCTATGTAGACGATATGCTCACAGGAGCAAACAGTTTAGAAGAGTTGGAAGTCATTCGCAAAGAAGTGACCAAGGTGTTAGAGTTCGGGGGTTTCCAGCTAGCCAAATGGGCAACAAATCACCCAAGTTTGATGACTAACCAGGGATCAGAAAAATCGCTTATGTTCAACACTTACGAGTCTGTAAAAACGCTTGGGATGAGATAGAACCCTCAGAGTGATGCCTTTCATTATAGTTTGGAGGATTCGTTTCAGTCCCTACCACCAACTAAACGCAACATTTTATCCGTCACAGCCCGATTGTTTGATCCCTTGGGATTGCTGTGCCCGCTGATCACGAGAGCTAAAATCTTGCTTCAGGAACTGTGGCGACAAAAACTGGATTGGAACGAATCGGTTCCCATGAATTTACATACCAGTTGGAATGAATTCAAACAGAATTTACTAGAAATTGACCGGATATCCATTCCTCGACATATTTGTTTCTCTTCCTATGACAGTGTTCAAATCCATGGATTTGCTGATGCATCGAGCCACGCCTATGGCTGTTGCATTTATATTCGTACCGTGGCTGGGACAAATAGTTTGTCAAGACTGCTGACCGCCAAGTCGAGAGTGTCCCCCCTCAAAACCAAATCGATTCCAAGGCTCGAGCTGTGTGCAGCGCATCTGCTTGACAAATTATGGGCTCAAGTATTTCCCCTGCTTAACAAATTAGAGTTTGAAAGCATCAACTTCTGGTCGGATTCCAAAGTCACTTTATACTGGCTAAAGAGGGATCCGTCCACTCTAGCTACATTTGTTTCGAATAGAGTTTCTGAAATTCAAGAGCTCTCACAGAATGTTGTCTGTCGGCATGTGCCCACGGAAGATACCAGCCGATTTAGTATCACGTGGAACAGATATAGAGGGTTTAAAATAAACGCTATGGGAAAATGGACCAGAATTTTTACTCCGACATCCTAACGAGTGGCCTCGTTCTCATCAGACTGAAGTTTCACCGGAGTTACAGTTGTCCGAGAACAAGAAAAGCGTGGCAATATGTTCCGTCACAACAAATCAACCGAATGTCTTCATTGAGCTTGTTGGAAGATGTTCGTCATCCAATAAACTCCTGTGGATTATGGCATATGTAAATCGGTTTATTCAAGGGAAGAAAAATAATCGCGATATTGTTATTTCTGCTAACGAACTGAAGTTATCGTTTCTAAGAATGGTGCAAGTATATCAAAGAGCTGATTTTGGTTTAGAATATGTCAAGCTAGAGAAATCTGAAACTTTAAGCCCACATCTTCAACGTCTAAATCCTTTCTTAAACACTAGCGAACTAGAAGGCGTAACACTTTAATTAATCCGAGTTGGGGGAAGGTTGTTAAATGCACAAATTCCGTATGATGCCAAATTTCCAATATTACTGTCCTCAAAATCAGAATTTGTTTCGCTATTTCTTCGAGACCTGCATCGTCCTCATTACCATGCTGGTGCCAAGGTGATGGTATCACTTTCGAGACAGCAGATATGGCTAATCAATGCGCGAGAAGCGTGCACGAAAGTTGTCCGTAGCTGTGTCCACTGTTTCAAATACAAACCAGTGCTAATGGGTCACATAATGGGCAATTTGCCAGCCGATAGGGTCAAGTTAGTACGCCCCTTTTTGGTTTGCGGGGTAGATTTTTGCGGACCATTTTATGTGTCACTAAAGATCCGCGGTAAACCTCCTATCAAGACTTATGTTGCCGTTTTTGTGTGTTTTTCGTCAAAAGCTGTTCACCTTGAGCTCGTTGTAGATTTATCCACTGACAGCTTCTTATCTGTTTTTAAAAGGTTCGTCGGGAGGAGAGGGCTGCCGCAGAAGATGTACAGCGACAACGCCACGAACTTCGTGGGAGCGAGCAACGTGCTCAAGGATCTGAGCGCAGCGTTTCACCGCATTCAGGAACAGTTGAGAGGATACGCGGCTCAGAAAGGCGTCGAGTGGTATTTCATACCGCCGAGGTCACCACACTTCGGAAGACTGTGGGAGGCAGCAGTCAAGGCCGCCAAACACCGACTGCTGCGAGGAGTCGGCAACGCCAAGCTGACAGCGGACGAGCTCAGCACCCACCTGGTCGAGGTAGAAGCGCTGCTCATTTCTCGACCAATCGCGTCGCCAGGCAACGATCCCAACGACGGAGAGGCCCTGACTCCAGGACATCTAATTATCGGACAGCCTCTGATCACGCTGCCGCAAGAGTCCGGCATAGGCGGAATCTCCAGCAAGGCCAGTTGCGGATATTTGAGGCGGTGGCGAATGCTGTCCGATCTCAAGCAGCAGTTTTGGGCCAGCTGGTCCAAGGACTACATCGCCAGCATGCAGCATCGCAACAAGTGGTGCGTCGAGGGCCGCAATCTGGAGGTCGGGTGCCTGGTGCTCGTGCACGAGGACAACATGCCCCCGCAAAGGTAGCTTACAGGTCGCGTGGTGGCAACAACAGTCGGTGAGGACGGAAGAGTGCGTGTGGCGGAGGTACGGACGTCAGGCGGCATCATCGAGCGCGCCGTCCACAAGCTGGCATTGCTGCCAGTAAGCAACGCTCCTAATGAGGAGGTTAAAGCGCCGGAGGCCTTCAACGGGGCCGGAATGTTAGAGCAGTAGATTAAGTTTTATTGTTAGTTTTAAGGATAGATGAAAAGAAAGAATTAATTGAATTAACATTACCCGTCGGACCTCGAAGCAGCTGGCAGCAATAAACTTTGGAACCAACTTCGTTTCGTTTTTTCGCTTTCTTGGAAATTCCCCAGCCGCTAGTCGCAAGTCTTTTTCCTTTAAATTTTATAAGTAATTTTTCCGGGAAAGCTGTCCAGGATTTTCACTCATAGACCGAGTTGTTCATTAATTTAAAAAAATCTTTTTCAAATTCATTCTTGGCATTCTGTCTATGTAAATTATTTAAGTCAATATAAGTCTTTAGCCAAGGTTTTTAATATAAGCGAACCCCTCTATGAATACGAGGTCAGCTATTAATTTTGTAACTCTTTAGATGGAAAACTATTTGACGGACAAAACGGAAGAAATACATTCCTTTGTTGGATCAAAATCTATGACAACATTGTACTAAGCCCTCTCGAATGCTATTATCTACTAAAAACTCTAGTTGAATATTTGTGGTCTTTAACATGGCTGCCCAAGATAGACCTGGTGTAGTAAAAACTGAGCAACTGAGGGTGTAATGAATAAATTTGTAAACATATTTTTCTAAAATTTTCAAATATATCAGTCAATAGGAAAAAATCAGTTTCTAAATACAACTCTAGATAATAATAATCCTTTAGACTTGAAAAAAAAAATTGTGACCAGACATTATGTGCGTGTTCATAATCATCTTGAGAGCATTCCTTTTCTGTCAAGTTACTATAGAATGCTGCTATTGATGGTAGGGAAGTTTCCTCCAGTCGACTAGCTGAATCTAAATATTTATAAGGAAAGATACCCTTTTTACGCATAAGCCTGAATTCTATTTCATTTTAAAAAATCTTATTACTGTATTTAACTGATCATCAATTAAATTAGAAGCAAGGGTATCTAAACTTAATGGAATAAATCTGAATGTGTCAAGATATCGAATTTTTGTTTCCATTTGAAATTTTTATGGTTTTGGATACCGAAATATATTGTTCTTTATTTACTGGGATTGCATTAATGCTATCAAGATTTTTGCCAAGTCTTCAATAAATAAATGACAATCATACTTAGCAAAATTATGGAAAAGCTCTGGTATAAATTTACATAGTCTATACTCCAAGTTAAATTTAGAATGAGGTGCACCTAAATAAACCTGTTAAATGGCAATGATCCCTAACTCTATCATTTAATAATATTTTTTACAAATATGACAATTTAATGAATCCTGAAATTCAAACTCGTCTTCAGGAGTCATTATAATTGGTTTAAAATTCCAATATTTCGGGAATAGGTGATAGGAGTCCAAGATCATTACATTACGTTCGTAATTCATTCCGTTTTCCCCAAGTGCTCACTACTACCATAAAAAAGCAAAAATTTCAGTAACTGGGGGTCTCAATATAGACCCTGCCTAAATATTTAGAAAAAATTTGGCAAATAGAATGAGCTGCACCCCTAAATAAACCTGTTAAATGGCAATGATCCCTAACTCTATCATTTAATAATATTTTTTTACAAATATGACAATTTAATGAATGAAATAATAATTGCTTTAAAATTGTACCTGTTTTTATTACAATTTTATCTAGCTTAGAATCAAAGGCACACTTAATATTATATAATAAGCATAAGATATAGGTATATGAGAGTTTAAATTGAATAATTTTGGGCTTACTTCAATATTTCTGGGCTCCAGTACACATTCAAAGTCGGCGTACACGATGAACGAAACCTCAAGCTGCTTGCGGTATTGGGTAAACTCCAGAGTTCGCTTGTGTATTTCCGGTAGCTTGGAGACTTTTCCGCTCAGATCCAGAGAATTCAGACAAAATGCTTTCCAATTTCTATATTTCGGGTATAGGTCTTAGGAGTCCAAGATCATTACATTACGTTTGGTGTGTTTTGTGTCATTTGAAAGCATTTTTCAAGCCCTTTCCAATAGTATGCTTTATACGATTGTAAGTTAAAAACTGCAACTTTTCATTAAAACGCTTAAAAATAAATTTCCACACCTCCGCGCACAAGCAGATATCAGCACACACTTGAGGGTTGGGGTTAGTTCGCAGCTTCGCGCACAAGCAGACCCAAACGCACACTTGAGGGTAGGGGTGAGATCCCAGGTGGACTCGCCCAAGAAATAGCAAAGGGTCATGTCTTTCAGAAAACCAATGGAGGGAGGATCTTATAGAATACCTGACTCAGGCGCACACATACATACCGAGTATCCGTGCATATAAATATTTAAAATTTTAAAATCAATTCAGATAAACATAAAACTGATGTATTATAATCAGCCTATGTCCTATGTTCTAGCTACTAGAAATATCTTAGAAACATGTTCTCAGAAAACAATTACTGCAACGTTACTTGTATCCCTTTTCTCCTTACTTACTGAAATCTAAAAAATCTGAAATTTGAATAAACAACTTGAAACATTGACTTATACTTGACTATGCACTTTACAATTTTATTATGGTGCGTCCATGAACGTATATCGGTTCTCCATATCGTCACATTCTTTGAACACGTGCACTAATATTAAAAACTATAATTTATGGGTTTATGATTTCTGTGCCAGAATCCATACTGACTAAAAGGGCCTGCGGGGTGGTGAAGGAGAATGCTAATCACAGGAGACGACTGATAATGGGTTTCGGGGTGGGGGAAATCATTTTTTAATCCCTAAGGAGTGTCCTTTTTATATATGTGTTGGAATGGATCTTCCTCATCGGTTCCACATGTCATGTTTCCACACACATCTGGGTTTCCCACTTAACCATACACACGCACACACGTAGACAGAGGCTTACATATATAGAAATTGACAGTGTGTTTTGAGAAAATTCAATCCCTTAAGACGTTCCCAATCCTCCTAATTAGGGTCAGGAATACATTTCAATATTCCCAAATTACGGATAGGGGGGTCGGAAAACTAATCATGACACAATCGTCACATTTTATTACTTCTTTGAACACGTGCACTGATTTTAAAAACTATAATTTATGAGTTTATGATTTCTGTGCCAGAATCCATACTGACTAAAAGGGTGAGGGGGAATCCTTATCACAGGAGACGACGGATAATGGGTTTCGGGGTGGGGGAAAGTTTGTTGGCAAATCCATAGATATTAAAAAAGGTAATATAAAGTCAACTAAAAACATAAATTTAAATTTTATTGACAATACGGTTCTCGTGGTCGTGTGTTATGAGCTGCGGTGGCATCTCTGGAATATGATTGCTTAAATCTAACTTTCTAGCTTTGATAGTTTCCGAGACTATACTGCTTTTTATTTTCCGCGATTTGTGGGCGAGGAAAAAGTAAATAAGCTGTATTAGCACTATTGGAAACAGCATGCTTAACCCGAACATCCAATCACTTATAGTCACGGAGATCTTAGCGTTCCTACAAAAGTTAACCGTTTTTCGTGCTTAGTCGGCGTCGAAGTAATTCGGATAATTAGGTAAAGTGGGCGTGGCAAGACGCTGAAATAAAACTACGCTGCGTAGGCACCCCAATAATATGAATTCTTATTGTCAGGTGTATCAAAAGAATCGATAGCTGTAAACCCTTAATGTTAAGTCTCTTTAAGCTGTAAGCCCTTATTGATAATTTTTTGTTAAGTTGTTAGTCCGGATGTGATACTCGTATGTCTTACTTTTCCATTTCGATACTCGAGGGAAGCGAAAGTTGAGTAAGTAATATTATTGTGATTCCTTGGAATTAGAGGTCCAATTAAAAGATCGGCAACATTTCTTTAAACTCTTTACTGGAGAGGCAAGATTGATGGCGACATGGTTCCTCTGTCAAGTGAAGGATGAGCTCGTGACTGTTGGAGCCAACTGTGTGAGCATATGCTATCCGAAGTGTGCTGTTCTAGAGGATGGCGGAGAAGATGGATCTGTGTAGAGTATGATGTTGCTGTCCATGCACAGAACTCGATCAAATCAGAAGAGCTGATCAGCCTGATAATCGCCATGCTGAGAATGAGATTTTGGGCGATCCGAAATTATCATCGAATTTTCGTACATGGCTATGGCAGATGGCTTTAGAAGCGAGCCACGTGATAGTTCCGAGCTCATCGAGAAGAAAGGAAGAAGAGGCTTGGAACATACACACACTGTGTGCCGAGCAAGTCAGCTGTGCCGGCTGAGATAGAGAGTGAAAGCAAAGAGTGCAGTCGCGTTTTTAAATCGGTCCGTTTATTTTCTCAAGTATTCAACATAAAGCCAAATAAAGCACCTAGGGAAATCTCTGCCGATTTTTTTTAAATTATAAATCAAAAACTTCTGAATTTTATCATTGAAATTTATTGTTTTGCTCTTAAATAATTGATCAAATATAGTAAAGGCCGATCGAAGATCAGCAGGACATTACTGGTAACGGACCAAACTTCCAGCACAGGTGGGGTAATGGTGGGTAGGGGACCCAGGGGGCGCTGGCCTACACGGCTAATACCGACGGCTTCCATACGCCATTGTCCAGTCAACCTGATTGGTCTAACATGGGAGCTTACCATTCAAAAAAAGCAGCGTTCTGGAATAATGAAATAAAAAAAAGAAAGCAGTAGAAAAAGGCAGCCCCAAAGCTGATGATGAAGAGCATGTGCAAGTGTGTTGAAACAGCTGACTGACCTGGGATCGAAGGCCAGGGAGCTGAAGACTCTAATAGACGGAAAGCGGTCCATCTCAAACCCAATGAGGGATATAGTCGATGAAATTGACTATTTTCAGAGAGAAGTCCTGTCGGCTTTACAAAATATAACGAAAAACCCAAAAAGCTAAGGAGACTGCTAGAAAACTTGCGCAGAAGTGCTAGTAAGCGGCAACAACAAGCGACCCAGATTAAAAAAAAAAGGAAAACCGCAAGCAAAAATTGGTCCGCTGTAAGACACAATATTACTCAAAAAACTGCGCATTGCAGAAAGACTGCGAAATTTCAATAGGATATAATCCTAGGTAGCCTAAGGGCTTTCCCCGGCGGCGAAGTACAGTACAGAAAAACAGACATACAGACATACAGACATACAGACATACAGACACACAGACATACAGACATACAGACATACAGACATACAGACATACAGACATACAGACATACAGACATACAGACATACAGACATACAGACATACAGACATACAGACATACAGACATACAGACATACAGACATACAGACATACAGACATACAGACATACAGACATACAGACATACAGACATACAGACATACAGACATACAGACATACAGACATACAGACATACAGACATACAGACATACAGACATACAGACATACAGACATACAGACATACAGACATAAAGACATACAGACATACAGACATACAGACATACAGACATACAGACATACAGACATACAGACATACAGACATACAGACATACAGACATACAGACATACAGACATACAGACATACAGACATACAGACATACAGACATACAGATATACAGACATAAAGACATACAGACATACAGACATACAGACATACAGACATACAGACATACAGACATACAGACATACAGACATACAGACATACAGACATACAGACATACAGACATACAGACATACAGACATACAGACATACAGACATACAGACATACAGACATACAGACATACAGACATACAGACATACAGACATACAGACATACAGACATACAGACATACAGACATACAGACATACAGACATACAGACATACAGACATACAGACATACAGACATACAGACATACAGACATACAGACATACAGACATACAGACATACAGACATACAGACATACAGACATACAGACATACAGACATACAGACATACAGACATACAGACATACAGACATACAGACATACAGACATACAGACATACAGACATACAGACATACAGACATACAGGCATACAGACTTACAGACTTACAGACATACAGACATACAGACATACAGACATACAGACATACAGACATACAGACATACAGACATACAGACATACAGACATACAGACATACAGACATACAGACATACAGACATACAGACATACAGACATACAGACATACAGACATACAGACATACAGACATACAGACATACAGACATACAGACATACAGACATACAGACATACAGACATACAGACATACAGACATACAGACATACAGACATACAGACATACAGACATACAGACATACAGACATACAGACATACAGACATACAGACATACAGACATACAGACATACAGACATACAGACATACAGACATACAGACATACAGACATACAGACATACAGACATACAGACATACAGACATACAGACATACAGACATACAGACATACAGACATACAGACATACAGACATACAGACATACAGACATACAGACATACAGACATACAGACATACAGACATACAGACATACAGACATACAGACATACAGACATACAGAAATACAGACATACAGACATACAGACATACAGACATACAGACATACAGACATACAGACATACAGACATACATACATACAGACATACAGACATACAGACATACAGACATACAGACATACAGACATACAGACATACAGACATACAGACATACAGACATACAGACATACAGACATACAGACATACAGACATACAGACATACAGACATACAGACATACAGTCATACAGACATACAGACATACAGACATACAGACATACAGACATACAGACATACAGACAAACAGACATACAGACATACAGACATACAGACATACAGACTTACAGACTTACAGACATACAGACATACAGACATACAGACATACAGACATACAGACATACAGACATACAGACATACAGACATACAGACATACAGACATACAGACATACAGACATACAGACATACAGACATACAGACTTACAGACTTACAGACATACAGACATACAGACATACAGACATACAGACATACAGACATACAGACATACAGACATACAGACATCCAGACATCCAGACATACAGACATACAGACATACAGACATACAGACATACAGACATACAGACATACAGACATACAGACATACAGACATACAGACATACAGACATACAGACATACAGACATACAGACATACAGACATACAGACATACAGACATACAGACATACAGACATACAGACATACAGACATACAGACATACAGACATACAGACATACAGACATACAGACATACAGACATACAGACATACAGACATACAGACATACAGACATACAGACATACAGACATACAGACATACAGACATACAGACATACAGACATACAGACATACAGACATACAGACATACAGACATACAGACATACAGACATACAGACATACAGACATACAGACATACAGACATACAGACATACAGACATACAGACATACAGACATACAGACATACAGACATACAGACATACAGACATACAGACATACAGACATACAGACATACAGACATACAGACATACAGACATACAGACATACAGACATACAGACATACAGACATACAGACATACAGACATACAGACATACAGACATACAGACATACAGACATACAGACATACAGACATACAGACATACAGACATACAGACATACAGACATACAGACATACAGACATACAGACATACAGACATACAGACATACAGACATACAGACATACAGACATACAGACATACAGACATACAGACATACAGACATACAGACATACAGACATACAGACATACAGACATACAGACATACAGACATACAGACATACAGACATACAGACATACAGACATACAGACATACAGACATACAGACATACAGACATACAGACATACAGACATACAGACATACAGACATACAGACATACAGACATACAGACATACAGACATACAGACATACAGACATACAGACATACAGACATACAGACATACAGACATACAGACATACAGACATACAGACATACAGACATACAGACATACAGACATACAGACATACAGACATACAGACATACAGACATACAGACATACAGACATACAGACATACAGACATACAGACATACAGACATACAGACATACAGACATACAGACATACAGACATACAGACATACAGACATACAGACATACAGACATACAGACATACAGACATACAGACATACAGACATACAGACATACAGACATACAGACATACAGACATACAGACATACAGACATACAGACATACAGACATACAGACATACAGACATACAGACATACAGACATACAGACATACAGACATACAGACATACAGACATACAGACATACAGACATACAGACATACAGACATACAGACATACAGACATACAGACATACAGACATACAGACATACAGACATACAGACATACAGACATACAGACATACAGACATACAGACATACAGACATACAGACAGACATACAGACATACAGACATACAGACATACAGACATACAGACATACAGACATACAGACATACAGACATACAGACATACAGACATACAGACATACAGACATACAGACATACAGACATACAGACATACAGACATACAGACATACAGACATACAGACATACAGACATACAGACATACAGACATACAGACATACAGACATACAGACATACAGACATACAGACATACAGACATACAGACATACAGACATACAGACATACAGACATACAGACATACAGACATACAGACATACAGACATACAGACATACAGACATACAGACATACAGACATACAGACACATACAGACATACAGACATACAGACATACAGACATACAGACATACAGACATACAGACATACAGACATACAGACATACAGACATACAGACATACAGACATACAGACATACAGACATACAGACATACAGACATACAGACATACAGACATACAGACATACAGACATACAGACATACAGACATACAGACATACAGACATACAGACATACAGACATACAGACATACAGACATACAGACATACAGACATACAGACATACAGACATACAGACATACAGACATACAGACATACAGACATACAGACATACAGACATACAGACATACAGACATACAGACATACAGACATACAGACATACAGACATACAGACATACAGACATACAGACATACAGACATACAGACATACAGACATACAGACATACAGACATACAGACATACAGACATACAGACATACAGACATACAGACATACAGACATACAGACATACAGACATACAGACATACAGACATACAGACATACAGACATACAGACATACAGACATACAGACATACAGACATACAGACATACAGACATACAGACATACAGACATACAGACATACAGACATACAGACATACAGACATACAGACATACAGACATACAGACATACAGACATACAGACATACAGACATACAGACATACAGACATACAGACATACAGACATACAGACATACAGACATACAGACATACAGACATACCAAGACATACAGACATACAGACATACAGACATACAGACATACAGACATACAGACATACAGACATACAGACATACAGACATACAGACATACAGACATACAGACATACAGACATACAGACATACAGACATACAGACATACAGACATACAGACATACAGACATACAGACATACAGACATACAGACATACAGACATACAGACATACAGACATACAGACATACAGACATACAGACATACAGACATACAGACATACAGACATACAGACATACAGACATACAGACATACAGACATACAGACATACAGACATACAGACATACAGACATACAGACATACAGACATACAGACATACAGACATACAGACATACAGACATACAGACATACAGACATACAGACATACAGACATACAGACATACAGACATACAGACATACAGACATACAGACATACAGACATACAGACATACAGACATACAGACATACAGACATACAGACATACAGACATACAGACATACAGACATACAGACATACAGACATACAGACATACAGACATACAGACATACATACAGACATACAGACATACAGACATACAGACATACAGACATACAGACATACAGACATACAGACATACAGACATACAGACATACAGACATACAGACATACAGACATACAGACATACAGACATACAGACATACAGACATACAGACATACAGACATACAGACATACAGACATACAGACATACAGACATACAGACATACAGACATACAGACATACAGACATACAGACATACAGACATACAGACATACAGACATACAGACATACAGACATACAGACATACAGACATACAGACATACAGACATACAGACATACAGACATACAGACATACAGACATACAGACATACAGACATACAGACATACAGACATACAGACATACAGACATACAGACATACAGACATACAGACATACAGACATACAGACATACAGACATACAGACATACAGACATACAGACATACAGACATACAGACATACAGACATACAGACATACAGACATACACATACAGACATACAGACATACAGACATACAGACATACAGACATACAGACATACAGACATACAGACATACAGACATACAGACATACAGACATACAGACATACAGACATACAGACATACAGACATACAGACATACAGACATACAGACATACAGACATACAGACATACAGACATACAGACATACAGACATACAGACATACAGACATACAGACATACAGACATACAGACATACAGACATACAGACATACAGACATACAGACATACAGACATACAGACATACAGACATACAGACATACATACAGACATACAGACATACAGACATACAGACATACAGACATACAGACATACAGACATACAGACATACAGACATACAGACATACAGACATACAGACATACAGACATACAGACATACAGACATACAGACATACAGACATACAGACATACAGACATACAGACATACAGACATACAGACATACAGACATACAGACATACAGACATACAGACATACAGACATACAGACATACAGACATACAGACATACAGACATACAGACATACAGACATACAGACATACAGACATACAGACATACAGACATACAGACATACAGACATACAGACATACAGACATACAGACATACAGACATACAGACATACAGACATACAGACATACAGACATACAGACATACAGACATACAGACATACAGACATACAGACATACAGACATACAGACATACAGACATACAGACATACAGACATACAGACATACAGACATACAGACATACAGACATACAGACATACAGACATACAGACATACAGACATACAGACATACAGACATACAGACATACAGACATACAGACATACAGACATACAGACATACAGACATACAGACATACAGACATACAGACATACAGACATACAGACATACAGACATACAGACATACAGACATACAGACATACAGACATACAGACATACAGACATACAGACATACAGACATACAGACATACAGACATACAGACATACAGACATACAGACATACAGACATACAGACATACAGACATACAGACATACAGACATACAGACATACAGACATACAGACATACAGACATACAGACATACAGACATACAGACATACAGACATACAGACATACAGACATACAGACATACAGACATACAGACATACAGACATACAGACATACAGACATACAGACATACAGACATACAGACATACAGACATACAGACATACAGACATACAGACATACAGACATACAGACATACAGACATACAGACATACAGACATACAGACATACAGACATACAGACATACAGACATACAGACATACAGACATACAGACATACAGACATACAGACATACAGACATACAGACATACAGACATACAGACATACAGACATACAGACATACAGACATACAGACATACAGACATACAGACATACAGACATACAGACATTACAGACATACAGACATACAGACATACAGACATACAGACATACAGACATACAGACATACAGACATACAGACATACAGACATACAGACATACAGACATACAGACATACAGACATACAGACATACAGACATACAGACATACAGACATACAGACATACAGACATACAGACATACAGACATACAGACATACAGACATACAGACATACAGACATACAGACATACAGACATACAGACATACAGACATACAGACATACAGACATACAGACATACAGACATACAGACATACAGACATACAGACATACAGACATACAGATATACAGACATACAGACATACAGACATACAGAAATACAGACATACAGACATACAGAAATACAGACATACAGACATACAGACATACAGACATACAGACATACAGACATACAGGCATACAGACATACAGACATACAGACATACAGACATACAGACATACAGATATACAGACATACAGACATACAGACATACAGACATACAGACATACAGACATACAGACATACAGACATACAGACATACAGACATACAGACATACAGACATACAGACATACAGACGTACAGACATACAGACATACAGACATACAGACATACAGACATACAGACATACAGACATACAGACATACAGACATACAGACATACAGACATACAGACATACAGACATACAGACATACAGACATACAGACATACAGACATACAGACATACAGACATACAGACATACAGACATACAGACATACAGACATACAGACATACAGACATACAGACATACAGACATACAGACATACAGACATACAGACATACAGACATACAGACATACAGACATACAGACATACAGACATACAGACATACAGACATACAGACATACAGACATACAGACATACAGACATACAGACATACAGACATACAGACATACAGACATACAGACATACAGACATACAGACATACAGACATACAGACATACAGACATACAGACATACAGACATACAGACATACAGACATACAGACATACAGACATACAGACATACAGACATACAGACATACAGACATACAGACATACAGACATACAGACATACAGACATACAGACATACATAGACATACAGACATACAGACATACAGACATACAGACATACAGACATACAGACATACAGACATACAGACATACAGACATACAGACATACAGACATACAGACATACAGACATACAGACATACAGACATACAGACATACAGACATACAGACATACAGACATACAGACATACAGACATACAGACATACAGACATACAGACATACAGACATACAGACATACAGACATACAGACATACAGACATACAGACATACAGACATACAGACATACAGACATACAGACATACAGACATACAGACATACAGACATACAGACATACAGACATACAGACATACAGACATACAGACATACAGACATACAGACATACAGACATACAGACATACAGACATACAGACATACAGACATACAGACATACAGACATACAGACATACAGACATACAGACATACAGACATACACATACAGACATACAGACATACAGACATACAGACATACAGACATACAGACATACAGACATACAGACATACAGACATACAGACATACAGACATACAGACATACAGACATACAGACATACAGACATACAGACATACAGACATACAGACATACAGACATACAGACATACAGACATACAGACATACAGACATACAGACATACAGACATACAGACATACAGACATACAGACATACAGACATACAGACATACAGACATACAGACATACAGACATACAGACATACAGACATACAAGACATACAGACATACAGACATACAGACATACAGACATACAGACATACAGACATACAGACATACAGACATACAGACATACAGACATACAGACATACAGACATACAGACATACAGACATACAGACATACAGACATACAGACATACAGACATACAGACATACAGACATACAGACATACAGACATACAGACATACAGACATACAGACATACAGACATACAGACATACAGACATACAGACATACAGACATACAGACATACAGACATACAGACATACAGACATACAGACATACAGACATACAGACATACAGACATACAGACATACAGACATACAGACATACAGACATACAGACATACAGACATACAGACATACAGACATACAGACATACAGACATACAGACATACAGACATACAGACATACAGACATACAGACATACAGACATACAGACACACAGACATACAGACATACAGACAGACATACAGACATACAGACATACAGACATACAGACATACAGACATACAGACATACAGACATACAGACATACAGACATACAGACATACAGACATACAGACATACAGACATACAGACATACAGACATACAGACATACAGACATACAGACATACAGACATACAGACATACAGACATACAGACATACAGACATACAGACATACAGACATACAGACATACAGACATACAGACATACAGACATACAGACATACAGACATACAGACATACAGACATACAGACATACAGACATACAGACATACAGACATACAGACATACAGACATACAGACATACAGACATACAGACATACAGACATACAGACATACAGACATACAGACATACAGACATACAGACATACAGACATACAGACATACAGACATACAGACATACAGACATACAGACATACAGACATACAGACATACAGACATACAGACATACAGACATACAGACATACAGACATACAGACATACAGACATACAGACATACAGACATACAGACATACAGACATACAGACATACAGACATACAGACATACAGACATACAGACATACAGACATACAGACATACAGACATACAGACATACAGACATACAGACATACAGACATACAGACATACAGACATACAGACATACAGACATACAGACATACAGACATACAGACATACAGACATACAGACATACAGACATACAGACATACAGACATACAGACATACAGACATACAGACATATAGACATACAGACATACAGACATACAGACATACAGACATACAGACATACAGACATACAGACATACAGACATACAGACATACAGACATACAGACATACAGACATACAGACATACAGACATACAGACATACAGACATACAGACAGACATACAGACATACAGACATACAGACATACAGACATACAGACATACAGACGTACAGACATACAGACATACAGACATACATACATACAGACATACAGACATACAGACATACAGACATACAGACATACAGACATACAGACATACAGACATACAGACATACAGACATACAGACATACAGACATACAAACATACAGACATACAGACATACAGACATACAGACATACAGACATACAGACATACAGACATACAGACATACAGACATACAGACATACAGACATACAGACATACAGACATACAGACATACAGACATACGAGGTGTGTTCAAAAAGTAAGGTGACTCTTCAAATTTCGCGAATTTCAAATTTTTCGATTATCGAAACCTTTTAGAAGTTATACGAGGTGTGTTCAAAAAGTAAGGTGACTTTTCAAATTTCAAATTTTTCAAATTTTTCGATTATCTTCAGTTTTGGGAACAAGAAAAAGTCACATGGGGCCAAATCCGGTGAATATGGTGGCTGAGGCATTATTGTGGTGTTGTTTTTGGCCAAAAAATCCAAATCCTTTGATCCATATTTTTCGATAGCAAAAAATCGCCGAGCTCGCAAAACAACTTGTAACTTTACGCCTCTCACAACCAAACAAAGAGGATGTTCCATTGAAACTTGGTACAGATGTTAGGAAGAGTGTACCAATATAACAAAACAAAAAAATCGATAATCGAAAAATTTGAAATTCGCGAAATTTGAAGAGTCACCTTACTTTTGAACACACCTCGTACAGACATACAGACATACAGACATACAGACATACAGACATACAGACATACAGACATACAGACATACAGACATACAGACATACAGACATACAGACATACAGACATACAGACATACAGACATACAGACATACAGACATACAGACATACAGACATACAGACATACAGACATACAGACATACAGACATACAGACATACAGACATACAGACATACAGACATACAGACATACAGACATACAGACGTACAGACATACAGACATACAGACATACAGATATACAGACATACAGACATACAGACATACAGACATACAGACATACAGACATACAGACATACAGACATACAGACATACAGACATACAGACATACAGACATACAGACATACAGACATACAGACATACAGACATACAGACATACAGACATACAGACATACAGACATACAGACATACAGACATACAGACATACAGACATACAGACATACAGACATACAGACATACAGACATACAGACATACAGACATACAGATATACAGACATACAGACATACAGACATACAGAAATACAGACATACAGACATACAGAAATACAGACATACAGACATACAGACATACAGACATACAGACATATAGACATACAGACATACAGACATACAGACATACAGACATACAGACATACAGACATACAGACATACAGACATACAGACATACAGACATACAGACATACAGACACACAGACATACAGACATACAGACATACAGACATACAGACATACAGACATACAGACATACAGACATACAGACATACAGACATACAGACATACAGACATACAGACATACAGACATACAGACATACAGACATACAGACATACAGACTTACAGACATACAGACATACAGACATACAGACATACAGACATACAGACATACAGACATACAGACATACAGACATACAGACATACAGACATACAGACATACAGACATACAGACATACAGACATACAGACATACAGACATACAGACATACAGACATACAGACATACAGACATACGAGGTGTGTTCAAAAAGTAAGGTGACTCTTCAAATTTCGCGAATTTCAAATTTTTCGATTATCGATTTTTTTGTTTTGTTATATTGGTACACTCTTCCCTAACATCTGTACCAAGTTTCAATGGAACATCCTCTTTTGTTTGGTTGTGAGAGGCGTAAAGTTACAAGTTGTTTTGCGAGCTCGGCGATTTTTTGCTATCGAAAAATATGGATCAAAGGATTTGGATTTTTTGGCCAAAAACAACACCACAATAATGCCTCAGCCACCATATTCACCGGATTTGGCCCCATGTGACTTTTTCTTGTTCCCAAAACTGAAGATAATCGAAAAATTTGAAAAATTTGAAATTTGAAAAGTCACCTTACTTTTTGAACACAACTCGTATAACTTCTAAAAGGTTTCGATAATCGAAAAATTTGAAATTCGCGAAATTTGAAGAGTCACCTTACTTTTTGAACACACCTCGTAGTGATTCGACGATTTTCCAAAACAATTTTCGTCACTGCTTGAACGTTTTCATCAGTTGTTGACGTGCTTGGGCGTCCAGAGCGAGGCTGGTCATTGGCATCTTCCCGGCCATCTTGGAAGAGTTTGTACCACTTGTACACATTTTTTTTACTCAGAACAGTTTCACCGTATGCCACTGTCAACATTTCAAGTGTTTCAGAGCACTTAATTTTATTTTTTACACAAAATTTGATGCAAATCCTTTGATCCATATTTTTCGATAGCAAAAAATCGCCGAGCTCGCAAAACAACTTGTAACTTTACGCCTCTCACAACCAAACAAAAGAGGATGTTCCATTGAAACTTGGTACAGATGTTAGGGAAGAGTGTACCAATATAACAAAACAAAAAATCGATAATCGAAAATATGTTGCCCGAGAAATTTGAAAAGTCACCTTACTTTTTGAACACACCTCGTACAGACATACAGACATACAGACATACAGACATACAGACATACAGACATACAGACATACAGACATACAGACATACAGACATACAGACATACAGACATACAGACATACAGACATACAGACATACAGACATACAGACATACAGACATACAGACATACAGACATACAGACATACAGACATACAGACATACAGACATACAGACATACAGACATACAGACATACAGACATACAGACATACAGACATACAGACATACAGACATACAGACATACAGACATACAGACATACAGACATACAGACATACAGACATACAGACATACAGACATACAGACATACAGACATACAGACATACAGACATACAGACATACAGACATACAGACATACAGACATACAGACATACAGACATACAGACATACAGACATACAGACATACAGACATACAGACATACAGACATACAGACATACAGACATACAGACATACAGACATACAGACATACAGACATACAGACATACAGACATACAGACATACAGACATACAGACATACAGACATACAGACATACAGACATACAGACATACAGACATACAGACATACAGACATACAGACATACAGACATACAGACATACAGACATACAGACATACAGACATACAGACATACAGACATACAGACATACAGACATACAGACATACAGACATACAGACATACAGACATACAGACATACAGACATACAGACATACAGACATACAGACATACAGACATACAGACATACAGACATACAGACATACAGACATACAGACATACAGACATACAGACATACAGACATACAGACATACAGACATACAGACATACAGACATACAGACATACAGACATACAGACATACAGACATACAGACATACAGACATACAGACATACAGACATACAGACATACAGACATACAGACATACAGACATACAGACATACAGACATACAGACATACAGACATACAGACATACAGACATACAGACATACAGACATACAGACATACAGACATACAGACATACAGACATACAGACATACAGACATACAGACATACAGACATACAGACATACAGACATACAGACATACAGACATACAGACATACAGACATACAGACATACAGACATACAGACATACAGACATACAGACATACAGACATACAGACATACAGACATACAGACATACAGACATACAGACATACAGACATACAGACATACAGACATACAGACATACAGACATACAGACATACAGACATACAGTCATACGAGGTGTGTTCAAAAAGTAAGGTGACTCTTCAAATTTCGCGAATTTCAAATTTTTCGATTATCGAAACCTTTTAGAAGTTATACGAGGTGTGTTCAAAAAGTAAGGTGACTTTTCAAATTTCAAATTTTTCAAATTTTTCGATTATCTTCAGTTTTGGGAACAAGAAAAAGTCACATGGGGCCAAATCCGGTGAATATGGTGGCTGAGGCATTATTGTGGTGTTGTTTTTGGCCAAAAAATCCAAATCCTTTGATCCATATTTTTCGATAGCAAAAAATCGCCGAGCTCGCAAAACAACTTGTAACTTTACGCCTCTCACAACCAAACAAAAGAGGATGTTCCATTGAAACTTGGTACAGATGTTAGGGAAGAGTGTACCAATATAACAAAACAAAAAAATCGATAATCGAAAAATTTGAAATTCGCGAAATTTGAAGAGTCACCTTACTTTTTGAACACACCTCGTACAGACATACAGACGTACAGACATACAGACATACAGACATACAGACATACAGACATACAGACATACAGACATACAGACATACAGACATACAGACATACAGACATACAGACATACAGACATACAGACATACAGACATACAGACATACAGACATACAGACATACAGACATACAGATATACAGACATACAGACATACAGACATACAGAAATACAGACATACAGACATACAGAAATACAGACATACAGACATACAGACATACAGACATACAGACATACAGACATACAGACATACAGACATACAGACATACAGACATACAGACATACAGACATACGGACATACAGACATACAGACATACAGACATACAGACACACAGACATACAGACATACAGACATACAGACATACAGACATACAGACATACAGACATACAGACATACAGACATACAGACATACAGACATACAGACAGACATACAGACATACAGACATACAGACATACAGACATACAGACATACAGACATACAGACATACAGACATACAGACATACAGACATACAGACATACAGACATACAGACATACAGACATACAGACATACAGACATACAGACATACAGACATACAGACATACAGACATACAGACATACAGACATACAGACATACAGACATACAGACATACAGACATACAGACATACAGACATACAGACATACAGACATACAGACATACAGACATACAGACATACATACATACAGACATACAGACATACAGACATACAGACATACAGACATACAGACATACAGACATACAGACATACAGACATACAGACATACAGACATACAGACATACAGACATACAGACATACAGACATACAGACATACAGACATACAGACATACAGACATACAGACATACAGACATACAGACATACAGACATACAGACATACAGACATACAGACATACAGACATACAGACATACAGACATACAGACATACAGACATACAGACATACAGACATACAGACATACAGACATACAGACATACAGACATACAGACATACAGACATACAGACATACAGACATACAGACATACAGACATACAGACATACAGACATACAGACATACAGACATACAGACATACAGACATACAGACATACAGACATACAGACATACAGACATACAGACATACAGACATACAGACATACAGACATACAGACATACAGACATACAGACATACAGACATACAGACATACAGACATACAGACATACAGACATACAGACATACAGACATACAGACATACAGACGTACAGACATACAGACATACAGACATACAGACATACAGACATACAGACATACAGACATACAGACATACAGACATACAGACATACAGACATACAGACATACAGACATACAGATATACAGACATACAGACATACAGAAATACAGACATACAGACATACAGAAATACAGACATACAGACATACAGACATACAGACATACAGACATACAGACATACAGACATACAGACATACAGACATACGGACATACAGACATACAGACATACAGACATACAGACATACAGACATACAGACATACAGACATACAGACATACAGACATACAGACATACAGACATACAGACATACAGACATACAGACATACAGACATACAGACATACAGACATACAGACATACAGACATACAGACATACAGACATACAGACATACAGACATACAGACATACAGACATACAGACATACAGACATACAGACATACAGACATACAGACATACAGACATACAGACACATACAGACATACAGACATACAGACATACAGACATACAGACATACAGACATACAGACATACAGACATACAGACATACATACATACAGACATACAGACATACAGACATACAGACATACAGACATACAGACATACAGACATACAGACATACAGACATACAGACATACAGACATACAGATATACAGACATACAGACATACAGACATACAGACATACAGACATACAGACATACAGACATACAGACATACAGACATACAGACATACAGACATACAGACATACAGACATACAGACATACAGACATACAGACATACAGACATACAGACATACAGACATACAGACATACAGACATACAGACATACAGACATACAGACATACAGACATACAGACATACAGACATACAGACATACAGACATACAGACATACAGACATACAGACATACAGTCATACGAGGTGTGTTCAAAAAGTAAGGTGACTCTTCAAATTTCGCGAATTTCAAATTTTTCGATTATCGAAACCTTTTAGAAGTTATACGAGGTGTGTTCAAAAAGTAAGGTGACTTTTCAAATTTCAAATTTTTCAAATTTTTCGATTATCTTCAGTTTTGGGAACAAGAAAAAGTCACATGGGGCCAAATCCGGTGAATATGGTGGCTGAGGCATTATTGTGGTGTTGTTTTTGGCCAAAAAATCCAAATCCTTTGATCCATATTTTTCGATAGCAAAAAATCGCCGAGCTCGCAAAACAACTTGTAACTTTACGCCTCTCACAACCAAACAAAAGAGGATGTTCCATTGAAACTTGGTACAGATGTTAGGGAAGAGTGTACCAATATAACAAAACAAAAAAATCGATAATCGAAAAATTTGAAATTCGCGAAATTTGAAGAGTCACCTTACTTTTTGAACACACCTCGTACAGACATACAGACATACAGACATACAGACATACAGACATACAGACATACAGACATACAGACATACAGACATACAGACATACAGACATACAGACATACAGACATACAGACATACAGACATACAGACATACAGACATACAGACATACAGACATACAGACATACAGACATACAGATATACAGACATACAGACATACAGACATACAGACATACAGACATACAGACATACAGACATACAGACATACAGACATACAGACATACAGACATACAGACATACAGACATACAGACATACAGACATACAGACATACAGACATACAGACATACAGACATACAGACATACAGGACATACAGACATACAGACATACAGACATACAGACACACAGACATACAGACATACAGACATACAGACATACAGACATACAGACATACAGACATACAGACATACAGACATACAGACATACAGACATACAGACATACAGACATACAGACATACAGACATACAGACATACAGACATACAGACATACAGACATACAGACATACAGACATACAGACATACAGACATACAGACATACAGACATACAGACATACAGACATACAGACATACAGACATACAGACATACAGACATACAGACATACAGACATACAGACATACAGACATACAGACATACAGACATACAGACATACAGACATACAGACATACAGACATACAGACATACAGACATACAGACATACAGACATACAGACATACAGACATACAGACATACAGACATACAGACATACAGACATACAGACATACAGACATACAGACATACAGACATACAGACATACAGACATACAGACATACAGACATACAGACATACAGACATACAGACATACAGACATACAGACATACAGACCTACAGACATACAGACATACAGACATACAGACATACAGACATACAGACATACAGACATACAGACATACAGACATACAGACATACAGACATACAGACATACAGACATACAGACATACAGACATACAGACATACAGACATACAGACATACAGACATACAGACATACAGACATACAGACATACAGACATACAGACATACAGACATACAGACATACAGACATACAGACATACAGACATACAGACATACAGACATACAGACATACAGTCATACGAGGTGTGTTCAAAAGTAAGTCTTCAAATTTCATGAATTTCAAATTTTTCGATTATCAAAACCTTTTAGAAGTTATACGAGGTGTGTTCAAAAGTAAGGTGACTTTTCAAATTTCAAATTTTTCAAATTTTTCGATTATCTTCAGTTTTGGGAACAAGAAAAGTCACATGGGGCCAAATCCGAGTGAATATGGTGGCTGAGGCATTATTGTGGTGTTGTTTTTGGCCAAAAAATCCAAATCCTTGATCCATATTTTCGATAGCAAAAAATCGCCGAGCTCATAAAACAACTTGTAACTTTACGCCTCTCAGCCAAACAAAAAGGATGTTCCATTGAAACTTGGTACAGATGTTGGGAAGGGGTGTACCAATATAACAAAACAAAAAAATCGATAATCGAAAAATTTGAAATTCAGCGAAGTGGAAGAGTCACCTTACTTTTGAACACACCTCGTACAGACATACAGACGTACAGACATACAGACATACAGACATACAGACATACAGACAGACAGAAACATACAGACATACAGACATACAGACATACAGACATACAGACATACAGACATGCAGACATACAGACATACAGACATACAGACATACAGACATTACAGACATACAGACATACAGACATACAGATATACAGACATACAGACAGGAACAGGCATACAGAAATACAGACATACAGACATACAGACATACAGACATACAGACATACAGACACAACAGACATACAGGCAGACATGCACAGACATACAGACATACAGACAGCACAGACATACAGACATGAACAGACATACGGACATACAGACATACACAGACATACAGACACGAACATACAGACAACATACAGACATACAGACATACAGACATACAGAC